>NC_133151.1:38391197-38728564 GCF_048418815.1 Hemitrygon akajei
CACACACACAGACACAGACACACACACTCACACACACACACTTATACTGACACACACACAGAGACACACACACACAGACACACAGACACAGACAAACTCACTCACACAGACACACACACACACAGATAAACACACACATTTGCACTGACACACACAGAGACAGACACACACACTCACAGACACACACCCACTTACACTGACACACACAAAGACACAAACACACAGACACACACAGACACAGACACACACACTCAGACACACAAACAGACACAGACACACACACTCACAGACACACACCCACTTACACTGACACACACAAAGACACAAACACACAGACACACACAGACACAGACACACACACTCAGACACACAAAGAGACACAGACACACACACACAGACACACACATTCACAGACACACACAGACACACACACACACACAGACACACACACCCACACACTTACACTGACACACACATATAGACACACACACAGACACGCACACTCACGCAGACACACACACAGACTTAGACACACAGACTCACACACACACACAGACACACCCACTCACACACACACACAGACACACACACTCACACACACAGAGACACACACACAGACACACACACTCACACACACAGACAGAGACACACACACTCACACACACACACACACACACAGACACAGACACACACACACAGAGACACACACACACAGAGACACACACTCACACACACACAGACACAGACACACACACTCACACACACACAGAGACACACACACACAGACACAGACACACACACACAGAGACACACACACACACAGACACACACACTCACACACACACACTCACACACACACTCACACAGACACACACACTCACACACACACACAGACACACACACTCACACACACAGAGACACACACACAGACACACACACTCACACACACAGACACAGACACACACACAGTTGTTGAGAGCGCCCTCTTCTTTGTGGTGGCGTGTTGGGGAGGAAGCATTAAGAAGAAGGACGCCTCACGTCTTAATAAGCTGATAAGGAAGGCGGGCTCTGTCGTGGGCAAAGTACTGGAGAGTTTAACATCGGTAGCTGAGCGAAGGGCGCTGAGTAGGCTACGGTCAATTATGGAAAACCCTGAACATCCTCTACATAGCACCATCCAGAGACAGAGAAGCAGTTTCAGCGACAGGTTACTGTCGATGCAATGCTCCTCAGACAGGATGAAGAGGTAAATACTCCCCAATGCCATTAGGCTTTACAATTCAACTGCCAGGACTTAAGAACTTTTTTTAAAGCTATTATTAATGATTTTTGAGTTAGTGATTTAGATGCATATCATATTATTACTGAGTTAAGTATTGTATGTAATGAGTTTTTGCTACAACAAGTGTATGGGACATTGGAAAAAATGTTGAATTTCCCCATGGGGATGAATACAGTATCTATCTATCTATCTATCTATCTATCAGAGACACACACACACAGACACACAGACACACAGACACAGACAAACTCACTCACACAGACACACACACACACAGACACAGATACACACACACATTTGCACTGACACACACACAGAGACAGACACACACACTCACAGACACACACCCACTTACACTGACACACACAAAGACACAAACACACAGACACATACAGACACAGACACACACACTCAGACACACAAAGAGACACAGACACACACACACAGACACACACACCCACACACTTACACTGACACACACACTCACACATACACTCACACACACACAGACACACACACTCACACACACACAGAGAGACACACACAGGCACACACACACATACAGACACTCACACACACAGAAACACACACACACACACAAACACTCACACACACACACACAGACACACAGAGACACACACACACGCACACACACACACACACACACACACACACAGACACACACCGTATAGCACTGCGCTGGCTTACGTGTGAGACATAAGAGAGGGAGCCGGCTCCATGGGCGTCAGCTTGCGCTCCGTATCGTACTACCCTGGCTTACATGTGAGACAGGAGAGAGGGAGCCGGCTCCATGGGCGTCAGCTTGCTCTCCATATCGCACTGCCCTGGCTTACGTGTGAGACAGGAGAGAGGGAGCCGGCTCCATGGGCGTCAGCTTGCTCTCCGTATCGCACTGTCCTGGCTTACGTGTGAGACAGGAGAGAGGGAGCCGGCTACATGGGCGTCAGCTTGCTCTCCATATCGTACTGCCCTGGCTTATGTGTGAGACACGAGAGATGGAGCCGGCTCCATGGGCGTCAGCTTGCTCTCCGTATCGCCCTGCCCTGGCTTACGTGTGAGACAGGAGAGAGAGAGCCGGCTCCATGGGCGTCAGCTTGCTCTCCATATCACACTGCCCTGGCTTACGTGTGAGACAGGAGAGAGGGAGCCGGCTCCATGGGCGTCAGCTTGCTCTGCATATCGTACTGCCCTGGTTTACGTGTGAGACAGGAGAGAGGGAGCCGGCTCCATGGGCGTCAGCTTGCTCTCCATATCACACTGCCCTGGTTTACGTGTGAGACTGGAGAGAGGGAGCCGGCTCCAAGGGCGTCAGCTTGCTCTCCGTATCGCACTGTCCTGGCTTACGTGTGAGACAGGAGAGAGGGAGCCAGCTCCATGGGCGTCAGCTTGCTCTCCGTATCGCACTGCCCTGGCTTACGTGTGAGACAGGAGAGAGGGAGCCGGCTCCATGGGCGTCAGCTTGCTCTCCATATCACACTGCCCTGGCTTACGTGTGAGACAGGAGAGAGGGAGCCGGCTCCATGGGCGTCAGCTTGCTCTGCATATCGTACTGCCCTGGTTTACATGTGAGACAGGAGAGAGGGAGCCGGCTCCATGGGCGTCAGCTTGCTCTCCATATCACACTGCCCTGGTTTACGTGTGAGACTGGAGAGAGGGAGCCGGCTCCAAGGGCGTCAGCTTGCTCTCCGTATCGCACTGTCCTGGCTTACGTGTGAGACAGGAGAGAGGGAGCCAGCTCCATGGGCGTCAGCTTGCTCTCCGTATCGCACTGCCCTGGCTTACGTGTGAGACAGGAGAGAGGGAGCCGGCTCCATGGGCGTCAGCTTGCTCTCCATATCGCACTGCCCTGGATTACGTGTGAGACAGGAGAGAGGGAGCCAGCTCCATGGGCGTCAGCTTGCTCTCCGTATCGCACTGCCCTGGCTTACGTGTGACACACGAGAGAGGGAGCCGGCTCCATGGGCGTCAGCTTGCTCTCCACATCGCACTGTCCTAGCTTACGTGTGAGACAGGAGAGAGGGAGCCGGCTCCATGGGCGTCAGCTTGCTCTACATATCGCACTGCCCTGGCTTACGTGTGAGACAGGAGAGAGGGAGCCGGCTCCATGGGCGTCAGCTTGCTCTCCATATGGCACTGTCCTGGCTTACGTGTGAGACAGGAGAGAGGGAGCCGGCTCCATGGGCGTCAGCTTGCTCTCCATATCACACTGCCCTGGCTTACGTGTGAGACAGGAGAGAGGGAGCCGGCTCCATGGGCGTCAGCTTGCTCTCCGTATCGCACTGCCCTGGCATTCGTGTGAGACAGGAGAGAGGGAGCCGGCTCCATGGGTGTCAGCTTGCTCTCCATATCGCACTGCCCTGGCTTACGTGTGAGACAGGGGAGAGAGAGCCGGCTCCATGGGCATCAGCTTGCTCTCCATATCGCATTGCCCCGGCTTACGTGTGAGACAGGAGAGAGGGAGCCGGCTCCATGGGCGTCAGATTGCTCTCCATATCGCACTGCCCTGGCTTACGTGTGAGACAGGGGAGAGGGAGCCGGCTCCATGGGCGTCAGCTTGCTCTCCGTATCGCATTGCCCTGGCTTACGTGTCACACAAGAGAGAGGGAGCCGGCTCCATGGGCGTCAGCTTGATCTCCGTATCGCACTGTCCTGGCTTATGTGTGGCACAGGAGAGAGGGAGCCGGCTCCATGGGCGTCAGCTTGATCTCCGTATCGCACTGCCCTGGCTTACGTGTGAGACAGTAGAGAGGGAGCCGGCTCCATGGGCGTCAGCTTGCTCTCCATATCGCACTGTCCTGGCTTACGTGTGAGACAGGAGAGAGGGAGCCGGCTCCATGGGCGTCAGCTTGCTCTCCGTATCGTACTGCCCTGGTTTAAGTGTGACACAGGAGAGAGGGAGCCGGCTCCATGGGCGTCAGCTTGCTCTCCGTATCGCACTGTCCTGGCTTACGTGTGGCACAGCAGAGAGGGAGCCGGCTCTATAGCGTCAGCTTGCTCTCCGTATCGTACTGCCCTGGCTTAAGTGTGAGACAGGAGAGAGGGAGCCGGCTCCATGGGCGTCAGCTTGCTCTCCGTATCGCACTGTCCTGGCTTACATGTGAGACAGGAGAGAGGGAGCCGGCCCCATGGGCGTCAGCTTGCTCTCCATATCGTACTGCCCAGGCTTACGTGTGAGACAGGAGAGAGGGAGCCGGCTCCATGGGCGTCAGCTTGCTCTCCATATCGCACTGCCCTGGCTTACGTGTCAGACAGGAGAGAGGGAGCCGGCACCATGGGCATTAGCTTGCTCGCCATATCGCACTGCCCTGCCTTACGTGTGAGACAGGAGAGAGGGAGCCGGCTCCATGGGCGTCAGCTTGCTCTCCATATCGCACTGCCCTGGCTTACGTGTGAGACAGGAGAGAGGGAGCCGGCTCCATGGGCGTCATCTTGCTCTCCATATCGCACTGCCCTGGCTTACGTGTGAGACAGGGGAGAGGGAGCCGGCTCCATGGGCGTCCTCTTGCTCTCCATTTCGCACTGCCCTGGCTTACGTGTGAGACAGGGGAGAGGGAGCCGGCTCCATGGGCGTCAGCTTGCTCTCCGTATCGCACTGTCCTGGCTTACGTGTGAGACAGGAGAGAGGGAGCCGGCTCCATGGGCGTCAGCTTGCTCTCCGTATCGTACTGCCCTGGTTTAAGTGTGACACAGGAGAGAGGGAGCCGGCTCCATGGGCGTCAGCTTGCTCTCCGTATCGAACTGTCCTGGCTTACGTGTGGCACAGGAGAGAGGGAGCCGGCTCCATGGGCGTCAGCTTGCTCTCCGTATCGTACTGCCCTGGCTTAAGTGTGAGACAGGAGAGAGGGAGCCGGCTCCATGGGTGTCAGCTTGCTCTCCGTATCGCACTGTCCTGGCTTACGTGTGAGACAGGAGAGAGGGAGCCGGCCCCATGGGCGTCAGCTTGCTCTCCATATCGTACTGCCCAGGCTTACGTGTGAGACAGGAGAGAGGGAGGCGGCTCCATGGGCGTCAGCTTGCTCTCCATATCGCACTGCCCTGGCTTACGTGTCAGACAGGAGAGAGGGAGCCGGCACCATGGGTGTCAGCTTGCTCTCCATATCGCACTGCCCTGGCTTACGTGTGAGACAGGAGAGAGGGAGCCGGCTCCATGGGCGTCAGCTTGCTCTCCGTATCGCACTGTCCTGGCTTACGTGTGAGACAGGAGAGAGGGAGCCTGCTCCATGGGCGTCAGCTTGCTCTCCGTATCGCTCTGCCCTGGCTTTCGTGTGAGACAGGAGAGAGGGAGCCGGCTCCATGGGCGTCAGCTTGCTCTCCGTATCGCACTGCCCTGGCTTACGTGTGAGACAGGAGAGAGAGAGCCGGCTCCATGGCTGTCAGCTTGCTCTCCATATCGCACTGCCCTGGCTTAAGTGTGAGACAGGAGAGAGAGAGCCGGCTCCATGGGCGTCAGCTTGCTCTCTATATCGCACTGCCCTGGCTTACGTGTGAGACAGGAGAGAGAGAGCCGGCACCATGGGCGTCAGCTTGCTCTCCATATCGCACTGCCCTGGCTTACGTGTGAGACAGGACAGAGAGAGCTGGCTCCATGGGCGTCAGCTTGCTCTCCATATCGCACTGCCCTGGCTTACATGTGAGACAGGAGAGAGGGAGCCGGCTCCATGGGCGTCAGCTTGCTATCCATATCGCACTGCCCTGGCTTACGTGTGAGACATTAGAGAGGGAGCGGGCTCCATGGGCGTCAGCTTGCTCTCAGTATCGCACTGCCCTGGCTTACCTGTGAGACACGAGAGAGGGAGCCGGCTCCATGGGCGTCAGCTTGCTCTCTGTATCGCACTGCCCCGACTTACGTGTGAGACAGGAGAGAGGGAGCCGGCTCCATGGACGTCAGCTTGCTCTCCATATCGCACTGCCCTGGCTTTCGTGTGAGACAGGAGAGAGGGAGCCGGCTCCATCGGTGTCAGCTTGCTCTCCATATCGCACTGCGCTGGCTTACGTGTGAGACAGGAGAGAGGGAGCCGGCTCCATGGGCGTCAGCTTGCTCTCCATATCGCACTGCCCTGGCTTACGTGTCAGACAGGAGAGAGGGAGCCGGCTCCATGCATGTCAGCTTCCTCTCCATATCGCACTGCCCTGGCTTACGTGTGAGACAGGAGAGAGGGAGCCGGCTCCATGGGCGTCAGCTTGCTCTCCGTATCGTACTGTCCTGGCTTACGTGTGAGACAGGAGAGAGAGAGCCGGCTCCATGGGCGTCAGCTTGCTCTCCATATCGCACTGCCCTGGCTTACGTGTGAGACAGGAGAGAGAGAGAGCCGGCTCCATGGGCGTCAGCTTGCTCTCCATATCGCACTACCCCGGCTTACGTGCGAGACAGGAGAGAGAGAGCCGGCTCCATGGGCGTCAGCTTGCTCTCCATATCGCACTGCCCTGGCTTACGTGTGAGACAGGAGAGAGAGAGCCGGCTCCATGGGCGTCAGCTTGCTCTCCATATCATACTGCCCTGGCTTACGTGTGAGACAGGAGAGAGTGAGCCGGCTCCATGGGCGTCAGCTTGCTCTGAGTATCGCACTGCCCTGGCTTACGTGTGAGACAGGAGAGAGGGAGCCGGCTCCATGGGCATCAGCTTGCTCTCCATATCGCACTGCCCTGGCTTACGTCTGAGACAGGAGAGAGGGAGCCGGCTCCATGGGCGTCAGCTTGCTCTCAGTATCGCACTGCCCTGGCTTACGTGTGAGACACGAGAGAGGGAGCCGGCTCCATGGGCGTCAGCTTGCTCTCTGTATCGCACTGCCCCGGCTTACGTGTGAGACAGGAGTGAGGGAGCCGGCTCCATGGACGTCAGCTTGCTCTCCATATCGCACTGCCCTGGCTTTCGTGTGAGACTGGAGAGAGGGAGCCGGCTCCATGGGCGTATGCTTGCTCTCCATATCACACTGCCCTGGCTTACGTGTGAGACAGGAGAGAGGGAGCCGGCTCCATGGGCGTCAGCTTGCTCTCAGTATCGCACTGCCCTGGCTTACGTGTGAGACACGAGAGAGGGAGCCAGCTCCATGGGCGTCAGCTTGCTCTCTGTATCGCACTGCCCCGGCTTAGGTGTGAGACAGGAGAGAGGGAGCAGGGTCCATGGGCGTCAGCTTGCTCTCCATTTCGCACTGCCCTGGCTTACGTGTGAGACAGGAGAGAGGGAGCCGGCTCCATGGGCGTCAGCTTGCTCTCCATATCACACTGCCCTGGCTTACACATGAGACAGGAGAGAGGGAGCCGGCTCCATGGGCGTCAGCTTGCTCTCCATTTCGCACTGCCCTGGCTTACGTGTGAGACAGGAGAGAGGGAGCCGGCTCAATGGGCGTCAGCTTGCTCTCCATATCACACTGCCCTGGCTTACACATGAGACAGGAGAGAGGGAGCCGGCTCCATGGGCGTCAGCTTGCTCTCCGTATCGCACTGCCCTGGCTTACGTGTGAGACAGGAGAGAGGGAGCCGGCTCCATGGGTGTCAGCTTGCTCTCCATATCGTACTGCCCTGGCTTACGTGTGGCACAGGAGAGATGGAGCCGGCTCCATGGGCGTCAGCTTGCTCTCCGTATCGCACTCCCCTGGTTTACGTGTGAGACAGGAGAGAGGGTGCCGGCTCCATTGGCGTCAGCTTGCTCTCCATATCGCACTGCCCTGGCTTACGTGTGAGACAGGAGAGAGGGAACCGGCTCCATGGGCGTCAGCTTGCTCTCCGTATCGTACTGCCCTGGCTTACGTGTGAGACAGAAGAGAGGGAACCGGCTCCATGGGCGTCAGCTTGATCTCCGTATCGCACTGTCCTGGCTTACGTGTGAGACAGGAGAGAGGGAGCCGGCTCCATGGGCGTCAGCTTGCTCTCCGTATCGTACTGCCCTGGTTTAAGTGTGACACAGGAGAGAGGGAGCCGGCTCCATGGGCGTCAGCTTGCTCTCCGTATCGCACTGCCCAGGCTTTCGTGTGAGACAGTAGAGAGGGAGCCGGCTCCATGGGTGTCAGCTTGCTCTCCATATCGCACTGCCCTGGCTTACGTGTGAGACAGGAGAGAGAGAGCCGGCTCCAGGAGCGTCACCTTGCTCTCCGTATCGCACTGCCCTGGCTTACGTGTGAGACAGGAGAGAGAGAGCCGGCTCCATGGGTGTCAGCTTGCTCTCCGTATCGCAGTGCCCTGGCTTACATGTGAGACAGGAGAGAGGGACCCTGCTCCATCGGTGTCAGCTTGCTCTCCATATCGCACTGCGCTGGCTTACGTGTGAGACCGGAGAGAGGGAGCCGGCTCCATGGGCGTCAGCTTGCTCTCCATATCGCACAGCCCTGGTTTACGTGTGAGACAGGAGAGACGGAGTCGGCTCCATGGGCGTCAGCTTGCTCTCCGTATCGCACTGCCCTGGCTTACGTGTGAGACAGGAGAGAGGGAGCCGGCTCCATGGGCGTCAGCTTCCTCTCCATATCGCACTGCCCTGGCTTACGTGTGGCACAGGAGAGATGGAGCCGGCTCCATGGGCGTCAGCTTGCTCTCCATATCGCACTGCCCTGGTTTACGTGTGAGACAGGGGAGAGGGAGCCGGCTCCATGGGCGTCAGCTTGCTCTCCGTATCGCACTGTCCTGGCTTACGTGTGAGACAGGAGAGAGGGAGCCGGCTCCATGGGCGTCAGCTTGCTCTCCGTAAGGCACTGTCCTGGCTTACGTGTGACACAGGAGAGAGGGAGCCGATTCCATGGGCGTCAGCTTGCTCTCCGTAAGGCACTGTCCTGGCTTACGTGTGGCACAGGAGAGAGGGAGCCGGCTCCATGGGCGTCAGCTTGCTCTCCGTATCGTCCTGCCCTGGCTTACGTGTGAGACAGGAGAGATGGAGCCGGCTCCATGGGCGTCAGCTTGCTCTCCGTATCGCACTGCCCAGGCTTTCGTGTGAGACAGGAGAGAGGGAGCCAGCTCCATGGGTGTCAGCTTGCTCTCCATATCGCACTGCCCTGGCTTACGTGTGAGACAGGGGAGAGGGAGCCAGCTCCATGGGTGTCAGCTTGCTCTCCATATCGCACTGCCCTGGCTTACGTGTGAGACAGGAGAGAGGGAGCCGGCTCCATGGGTGTCAGCTTGCTCTCCATATCGCACTGCCCTGGCTTACGTGTGAGACAGGAGAGAGGGAGCCGGCTCCATGGGCGTCAGCTTGCTCTCCATATCGCACTGCCCTGGCTTACGTCTGAGACAGGAGAGAGGGAGCCGGCTCCATGGGCGTCAGCTTGCTCACAGTATCGCACTGCCCTGGCTTACGTGTGAGACACGAGAGAGGGAGCCGGCTCCATGGGCGTCAGCTTGCTCTCTGTATCGCACTGCCCCGGCTTACGTGTGAGACAGGAGTGAGGGAGCCGGCTCCATGGACGTCAGCTTGCTCTCCATATCGCACTGCCCCGGCTTTCGTGTGAGACAGGAGAGAGGGAGCCGGCTCCATGGGCGTATGCTTGCTCTCCATATCACACTGCCCTGGCTTACGTGTGAGACAGGAGAGAGGGAGCCGGCTCCATGGGCGTCAGCTTGCTCTCAGTATCGCACTGCCCTGGCTTACGTGTGAGACACGAGAGAGGGAGCCGGCTCCATGGGCGTCAGCTTGCTCTCTATATCGCACTGCCCCGGCTTACGTGTGAGACAGGAGAGAGGGAGCAGGCTCCATGGACGTCAGCTTGCTCTCCATATCGCACTGCCCTGGCTTTCGTGTGAGACAGGAGAGAGGGAGCCGGCTCCATCGGTGTCAGATTGCTCTCCATATCGCACTGCGCTGGCTTACGTTTGAGACAGGAGAGAGGGAGCCGGCTCCTTGGGCGTCAGCTTGCTCTCCATATCGCACTGCCCTGCCTTACGTGTGAGACAGGAGAGAGGGAGCCGGCTCCATGGGCATCAGCTTGCTCTCCATATCGCACTGTCCTGGCTTACACTTGAGACAGGAGAGAGGGAGCCGGCTCCATGGGCGTCAGCTTGCTCTCCATATCGCACTTCCCTGGCTTACGTGTGAGACAGGAGAGAGGGAGCCGGCTCCATGGGCGTCAGCTTGCTCTCCATATCACACTGCCCTGGCTTACACATGAGACAGGAGAGAGGGAGCCGGCTCCATGGGCGTCAGCTTGCTCTCCGTATCGCACTGCCCTGGCTTACGTGTGAGACAGGAGAGAGGGAGCCGGCTCCATGGGCGTCAGCTTGCTCTCCATATCGTAGTGCCCTGGCTTACGTGTGGCACAGGAGAGATGGAGCCGGCTCCATGGGCGTCAGCTTGCTCTCCGTATCGCACTCCCCTGGTTTACGTGTGAGACAGGAGAGAGGGAGCCGGCTCCATTGGCGTCAGCTTGCTCTCCATATCGCACTGCCCTGGCTTACGTGTGAGACAGGAGAGAGGGAACCGGCTCCATGGGCGTCAGCTTGCTCTCCGTATCGTACTGCCCTGGCTTACATGTGAGACAGGGGAGAGGGAACCGGCTCCATGGGCGTCAGCTTGCTCTCCGTATCGCACTGTCCTGGCTTACGTGTGAGACAGGAGAGAGGGAGCCGGCTCCATGGGCGTCAGCTTGCTCTCCGTATCGTACTGCCCTGGTTTAAGTGTGACACAGGAGAGATGGAGCCGGCTCCATGGGCGTCAGCTTGCTCTCCGTATCGCACTGCCCAGGCTTTCGTGTGAGACAGTAGAGAGGGAGCCGGCTCCATGGGTGTCAGCTTGCTCTCCATATCGCACTGCCCTGGCTTACGTGTGAGACAGGAGAGAGAGAGCCGGCACCATGGGTGTCAGCTTGCTCTCCATATCGCACTGCCCTGGCTTACGTGTGAGACAGGAGAGAGGGAGCCGGCTCCATGGGCGTCAGCTTGCTCTCCGTATCACACAGCCCTGGCTTACCTCTGAGACAGGAGAGAGAGAGCCGGCTCCAGGAGCGTCAGCTTGCTCTCCGTATCGCACTGCCCTGGCTTACGTGTGAGACAGGAGAGAGAGAGCCGGCTCCATGGGTGTCAGCTTGCTCTCCGTATCGCAGTGCCCTGGTTTACGTGTGAGACAGGAGAGAGGGAGTCGGCTCCATGGGCGTCAGCTTGCTCTCCGTATCGCACTGCCCTGGCTTACGTGTGAGACAGGAGAGAGGGAGCCGGCTCCATGGGCGTCAGCTTGCTCTCCGTATCGCACTGCCCTGGCTTACGTGTGGCACAGGAGAGATGGAGCCGGCTCCATGGGCGTCAGATTGCTCTCCATATCACACTGCCCTGGTTTACGTGTGAGACAGGGGAGAGGGAGCCGGGTCCAGGAGCGTCAGCTTGCTCTCCATTTCGCACTGCCCTGGCTTACACATGAGACAGGAGAGAGGGAGCCGGCTCCATGGGCGTCAGCTTGCTCTCCATTTCGCACTGCCCTGGCTTACGTGTGAGACAGGAGAGAGGGAGCCGGCTCAATGGGCGTCAGCTTGCTCTCCATATCACACTGCCCTGGCTTACACATGAGACAGGAGAGAGGGAGCCGGCTCCATGGGCGTCAGCTTGCTCTCCGTATCGCACTGCCCTGGCTTACGTGTGAGACAGGAGAGAGGGAGCCGGCTCCATGGGTGTCAGCTTGCTCTCCATATCGTACTGCCCTGGCTTACGTGTGGCACAGGAGAGATGGAGCCGGCTCCATGGGCGTCAGCTTGCTCTCCGTATCGCACTCCCCTGGTTTACGTGTGAGACAGGAGAGAGGGAGCCGGCTCCATTGGCGTCAGCTTGCTCTCCATATCGCACTGCCCTGGCTTACGTGTGAGACAGGAGAGAGGGAACCGGCTCCATGGGCGTCAGCTTGCTCTCCGTATCGTACTGCCCTGGCTTACGTGTGAGACAGAAGAGAGGGAACCGGCTCCATGGGCGTCAGCTTGATCTCCGTATCGCACTGTCCTGGCTTACGTGTGAGACAGGAGAGAGGGAGCCGGCTCCATGGGCGTCAGCATGCTCTCCGTATCGTACTGCCCTGGTTTAAGTGTGACACAGGAGAGAGGGAGCCGGCTCCATGGGCGTCAGCTTGCTCTCCGTATCGCACTGCCCAGGCTTTCGTGTGAGACAGTAGAGAGGGAGCCGGCTCCATGGGTGTCAGCTTGCTCTCCATATCGCACTGCCCTGGCTTACGTGTGAGACAGGAGAGAGAGAGCCGGCTCCAGGAGCGTCACCTTGCTCTCCGTATCGCACTGCCCTGGCTTACGTGTGAGACAGGAGAGAGAGAGCCGGCTCCATGGGTGTCAGCTTGCTCTCCGTATCGCAGTGCCCTGGCTTACATGTGAGACAGGAGAGAGGGACCCTGCTCCATCGGTGTCAGCTTGCTCTCCATATCGCACTGCGCTGGCTTACGTGTGAGACCGGAGAGAGGGAGCCGGCTCCATGGGCGTCAGCTTGCTCTCCATATCGCACAGCCCTGGTTTACGTGTGAGACAGGAGAGAGGGAGTCGGCTCCATGGGCGTCAGCTTGCTCTCCGTATCGCACTGCCCTGGCTTACGTGTGAGACAGGAGAGAGGGAGCCGGCTCCATGGGCGTCAGCTTCCTCTCCATATCCCACTGCCCTGGCTTACGTGTGGCACAGGAGAGATGGAGCCGGCTCCATGGGCGTCAGCTTGCTCTCCATATCGCACTGCCCTGGTTTACGTGTGAGACAGGGGAGAGGGAGCCGGCTCCATGGGCGTCAGCTTGCTCTCCGTATCGCACTGTCCTGGCTTACGTGTGAGACAGGAGAGAGGGAGCCGGCTCCATGGGCGTCAGCTTGCTCTCCGTATCGTACTGCCCTGGTTTAAGTGTGACACAGGAGAGAGGGAGCCGACTCCATGGGCGTCAGCTTGCTCTCCGTAAGGCACTGTCCTGGCTTACGTGTGGCACAGGAGAGAGGGAGCCGGCTCCATGGGCGTCAGCTTGCTCTCCGTATCGTCCTGCCCTGGCTTACGTGTGAGACAGGAGAGAGGGAGCCGGCTCCATGGGCGTCAGCTTGCTCTCCGTATCGCACTGCCCAGGCTTTCGTGTGAGACAGGAGAGAGGGAGCCAGCTCCATGGGTGTCAGCTTGCTCTCCATATCGCACTGCCCTGGCTTACGTGTGAGACAGGGGAGAGGGAGCCAGCTCCATGGGTGTCAGCTTGCTCTCCATATCGCACTGCCCTGGCTTACGTGTGAGACAGGAGAGAGGGAGCCGGCTCCATGGGTGTCAGCTTGCTCTCCATATCGCACTGCCCTGGCTTACGTGTGAGACAGGAGAGAGGGAGCCGGCTCCATGGGCGTCAGCTTGCTCTCCATATCGCACTGCCCTGGCTTACGTCTGAGACAGGAGAGAGGGAGCCGGCTCCATGGGCGTCAGCTTGCTCACAGTATCGCACTGCCCTGGCTTACGTGTGAGACACGAGAGAGGGAGCCGGCTCCATGGGCGTCAGCTTGCTCTCTGTATCGCACTGCCCCGGCTTACGTGTGAGACAGGAGTGAGGGAGCCGGCTCCATGGACGTCAGCTTGCTCTCCATATCGCACTGCCCTGGCTTTCGTGTGAGACAGGAGAGAGGGAGCCGGCTCCATGGGCGTATGCTTGCTCTCCATATCACACTGCCCTGGCTTACGTGTGAGACAGGAGAGAGGGAGCCGGCTCCATGGGCGTCAGCTTGCTCTCAGTATCGCACTGCCCTGGCTTACGTGTGAGACACGAGAGAGGGAGCCGGCTCCATGGGCGTCAGCTTGCTCTCTGTATCGCACTGCCCCGGCTTACGTGTGAGACAGGAGAGAGGGAGCAGGCTCCATGGACGTTAGCTTGCTCTCCATATCGCACTGCCCTGGCTTTCGTGTGAGACAGGAGAGAGGGAGCCGGCTCCATCGGTGTCAGCTTGCTCTCCGTATCGCACTGCCCTGGCTTACGTGTGAGACAGGAGAGAGGGAGCCGGCTCCATGGGCGTCAGCTTGCTCTCCGTATCGCACTGCCCTGGCTTACGTGTGGCACAGGAGAGATGGAGCCGGCTCCATGGGCGTCAGCTTGCTCTCCATATCACACTGCCCTGGTTTACGTGTGAGACAGGAGAGAGGGAGCCGGGTCCAGGAGCGTCAGCTTGCTCACCATATCGTACTGCCCTGGCTTACGTGTGGCACAGGAGAGATGGAGCCGGCTCCATGGGCGTCAGCTTGCTCTCCGTATCGCACTCCCCTGGTTTACGTGTGAGACAGGAGAGAGGGTGCCGGCTCCATTGGCGTCAGCTTGCTCTCCATATCGCACTGCCCTGGCTTACGTGTGAGACAGGAGAGAGGGAACCGGCTCCATGGGCGTCAGCTTGCTCTCCGTATCGTACTGCCCTGGCTTACGTGTGAGACAGAAGAGAGGGAACCGGCTCCATGGGCGTCAGCTTGATCTCCGTATCGCACTGTCCTGGCTTACGTGTGAGACAGGAGAGAGGGAGCCGGCTCCATGGGCGTCAGCTTGCTCTCCGTATCGTACTGCCCTGGTTTAAGTGTGACACAGGAGAGAGGGAGCCGGCTCCATGGGCGTCAGCTTGCTCTCCGTATCGCACTGCCCAGGCTTTCGTGTGAGACAGTAGAGAGGGAGCCGGCTCCATGGGTGTCAGCTTGCTCTCCATATCGCACTGCCCTGGCTTACGTGTGAGACAGGAGAGAGAGAGCCGGCTCCAGGAGCGTCACCTTGCTCTCCGTATCGCACTGCCCTGGCTTACGTGTGAGACAGGAGAGAGAGAGCCGGCTCCATGGGTGTCAGCTTGCTCTCCGTATCGCAGTGCCCTGGCTTACATGTGAGACAGGAGAGAGGGACCCTGCTCCATCGGTGTCAGCTTGCTCTCCATATCGCACTGCGCTGGCTTACGTGTGAGACCGGAGAGAGGGAGCCGGCTCCATGGGCGTCAGCTTGCTCTCCATATCGCACAGCCCTGGTTTACGTGTGAGACAGGAGAGACGGAGTCGGCTCCATGGGCGTCAGCTTGCTCTCCGTATCGCACTGCCCTGGCTTACGTGTGAGACAGGAGAGAGGGAGCCGGCTCCATGGGCGTCAGCTTCCTCTCCATATCGCACTGCCCTGGCTTACGTGTGGCACAGGAGAGATGGAGCCGGCTCCATGGGCGTCAGCTTGCTCTCCATATCGCACTGCCCTGGCTTACGTGTGAGACACGAGAGAGGGAGTCGGCTCCATGGGCGTCAGCTTGCTCTCCGTATCGCACTGCCCTGGCTTACGTGTGGCACAGGAGAGATGGAGCCGGCTCCATGGGCGTCAGATTGCTCTCCATATCACACTGCCCTGGTTTACGTGTGAGACAGGGGAGAGGGAGCCGGGTCCAGGAGCGTCAGCTTGCTCTCCATTTCGCACTGCCCTGGCTTACACATGAGACAGGAGAGAGGGAGCCGGCTCCATGGGCGTCAGCTTGCTCTCCATTTCGCACTGCCCTGGCTTACGTGTGAGACAGGAGAGAGGGAGCCGGCTCAATGGGCGTCAGCTTGCTCTCCATATCACACTGCCCTGGCTTACACATGAGACAGGAGAGAGGGAGCCGGCTCCATGGGCGTCAGCTTGCTCTCCGTATCGCACTGCCCTGGCTTACGTGTGAGACAGGAGAGAGGGAGCCGGCTCCATGGGTGTCAGCTTGCTCTCCATATCGTACTGCCCTGGCTTACGTGTGGCACAGGAGAGATGGAGCCGGCTCCATGGGCGTCAGCTTGCTCTCCGTATCGCACTCCCCTGGTTTACGTGTGAGACAGGAGAGAGGGAGCCGGCTCCATTGGCGTCAGCTTGCTCTCCATATCGCACTGCCCTGGCTTACGTGTGAGACAGGAGAGAGGGAACCGGCTCCATGGGCGTCAGCTTGCTCTCCGTATCGTACTGCCCTGGCTTACGTGTGAGACAGAAGAGAGGGAACCGGCTCCATGGGCGTCAGCTTGATCTCCGTATCGCACTGTCCTGGCTTACGTGTGAGACAGGAGAGAGGGAGCCGGCTCCATGGGCGTCAGCATGCTCTCCGTATCGTACTGCCCTGGTTTAAGTGTGACACAGGAGAGAGGGAGCCGGCTCCATGGGCGTCAGCTTGCTCTCCGTATCGCACTGCCCAGGCTTTCGTGTGAGACAGTAGAGAGGGAGCCGGCTCCATGGGTGTCAGCTTGCTCTCCATATCGCACTGCCCTGGCTTACGTGTGAGACAGGAGAGAGAGAGCCGGCTCCAGGAGCGTCACCTTGCTCTCCGTATCGCACTGCCCTGGCTTACGTGTGAGACAGGAGAGAGAGAGCCGGCTCCATGGGTGTCAGCTTGCTCTCCGTATCGCAGTGCCCTGGCTTACATGTGAGACAGGAGAGAGGGACCCTGCTCCATCGGTGTCAGCTTGCTCTCCATATCGCACTGCGCTGGCTTACGTGTGAGACCGGAGAGAGGGAGCCGGCTCCATGGGCGTCAGCTTGCTCTCCATATCGCACAGCCCTGGTTTACGTGTGAGACAGGAGAGAGGGAGTCGGCTCCATGGGCGTCAGCTTGCTCTCCGTATCGCACTGCCCTGGCTTACGTGTGAGACAGGAGAGAGGGAGCCGGCTCCATGGGCGTCAGCTTCCTCTCCATATCCCACTGCCCTGGCTTACGTGTGGCACAGGAGAGATGGAGCCGGCTCCATGGGCGTCAGCTTGCTCTCCATATCGCACTGCCCTGGTTTACGTGTGAGACAGGGGAGAGGGAGCCGGCTCCATGGGCGTCAGCTTGCTCTCCGTATCGCACTGTCCTGGCTTACGTGTGAGACAGGAGAGAGGGAGCCGGCTCCATGGGCGTCAGCTTGCTCTCCGTATCGTACTGCCCTGGTTTAAGTGTGACACAGGAGAGAGGGAGCCGACTCCATGGGCGTCAGCTTGCTCTCCGTAAGGCACTGTCCTGGCTTACGTGTGGCACAGGAGAGAGGGAGCCGGCTCCATGGGCGTCAGCTTGCTCTCCGTATCGTCCTGCCCTGGCTTACGTGTGAGACAGGAGAGAGGGAGCCGGCTCCATGGGCGTCAGCTTGCTCTCCGTATCGCACTGCCCAGGCTTTCGTGTGAGACAGGAGAGAGGGAGCCAGCTCCATGGGTGTCAGCTTGCTCTCCATATCGCACTGCCCTGGCTTACGTGTGAGACAGGGGAGAGGGAGCCAGCTCCATGGGTGTCAGCTTGCTCTCCATATCGCACTGCCCTGGCTTACGTGTGAGACAGGAGAGAGGGAGCCGGCTCCATGGGTGTCAGCTTGCTCTCCATATCGCACTGCCCTGGCTTACGTGTGAGACAGGAGAGAGGGAGCCGGCTCCATGGGCGTCAGCTTGCTCTCCATATCGCACTGCCCTGGCTTACGTCTGAGACAGGAGAGAGGGAGCCGGCTCCATGGGCGTCAGCTTGCTCACAGTATCGCACTGCCCTGGCTTACGTGTGAGACACGAGAGAGGGAGCCGGCTCCATGGGCGTCAGCTTGCTCTCTGTATCGCACTGCCCCGGCTTACGTGTGAGACAGGAGTGAGGGAGCCGGCTCCATGGACGTCAGCTTGCTCTCCATATCGCACTGCCCTGGCTTTCGTGTGAGACAGGAGAGAGGGAGCCGGCTCCATGGGCGTATGCTTGCTCTCCATATCACACTGCCCTGGCTTACGTGTGAGACAGGAGAGAGGGAGCCGGCTCCATGGGCGTCAGCTTGCTCTCAGTATCGCACTGCCCTGGCTTACGTGTGAGACACGAGAGAGGGAGCCGGCTCCATGGGCGTCAGCTTGCTCTCTGTATCGCACTGCCCCGGCTTACGTGTGAGACAGGAGAGAGGGAGCAGGCTCCATGGACGTTAGCTTGCTCTCCATATCGCACTGCCCTGGCTTTCGTGTGAGACAGGAGAGAGGGAGCCGGCTCCATCGGTGTCAGCTTGCTCTCCGTATCGCACTGCCCTGGCTTACGTGTGAGACAGGAGAGAGGGAGCCGGCTCCATGGGCGTCAGCTTGCTCTCCGTATCGCACTGCCCTGGCTTACGTGTGGCACAGGAGAGATGGAGCCGGCTCCATGGGCGTCAGCTTGCTCTCCATATCACACTGCCCTGGTTTACGTGTGAGACAGGAGAGAGGGAGCCGGGTCCAGGAGCGTCAGCTTGCTCACCATATCGTACTGCCCTGGCTTACGTGTGGCACAGGAGAGATGGAGCCGGCTCCATGGGCGTCAGCTTGCTCTCCGTATCGCACTCCCCTGGTTTACGTGTGAGACAGGAGAGAGGGTGCCGGCTCCATTGGCGTCAGCTTGCTCTCCATATCGCACTGCCCTGGCTTACGTGTGAGACAGGAGAGAGGGAACCGGCTCCATGGGCGTCAGCTTGCTCTCCGTATCGTACTGCCCTGGCTTACGTGTGAGACAGAAGAGAGGGAACCGGCTCCATGGGCGTCAGCTTGATCTCCGTATCGCACTGTCCTGGCTTACGTGTGAGACAGGAGAGAGGGAGCCGGCTCCATGGGCGTCAGCTTGCTCTCCGTATCGTACTGCCCTGGTTTAAGTGTGACACAGGAGAGAGGGAGCCGGCTCCATGGGTGTCAGCTTGCTCTCCATATCGCACTGCCCTGGCTTACGTGTGAGACAGGAGAGAGAGAGCCGGCTCCAGGAGCGTCACCTTGCTCTCCGTATCGCACTGCCCTGGCTTACGTGTGAGACAGGAGAGAGAGAGCCGGCTCCATGGGTGTCAGCTTGCTCTCCGTATCGCAGTGCCCTGGCTTACATGTGAGACAGGAGAGAGGGACCCTGCTCCATCGGTGTCAGCTTGCTCTCCATATCGCACTGCGCTGGCTTACGTGTGAGACCGGAGAGAGGGAGCCGGCTCCATGGGCGTCAGCTTGCTCTCCATATCGCACAGCCCTGGTTTACGTGTGAGACAGGAGAGACGGAGTCGGCTCCATGGGCGTCAGCTTGCTCTCCGTATCGCACTGCCCTGGCTTACGTGTGAGACAGGAGAGAGGGAGCCGGCTCCATGGGCGTCAGCTTCCTCTCCATATCGCACTGCCCTGGCTTACGTGTGGCACAGGAGAGATGGAGCCGGCTCCATGGGCGTCAGCTTGCTCTCCATATCGCACTGCCCTGGTTTACGTGTGAGACAGGGGAGAGGGAGCCGGCTCCATGGGCGTCAGCTTGCTCTCCGTATCGCACTGTCCTGGCTTACGTGTGAGACAGGAGAGAGGGAGCCGGCTCCATGGGCGTCAGCTTGCTCTCCGTAAGGCACTGTCCTGGCTTACGTGTGACACAGGAGAGAGGGAGCCGATTCCATGGGCGTCAGCTTGCTCTCCGTAAGGCACTGTCCTGGCTTACGTGTGGCACAGGAGAGAGGGAGCCGGCTCCATGGGCGTCAGCTTGCTCTCCGTATCGTCCTGCCCTGGCTTACGTGTGAGACAGGAGAGATGGAGCCGGCTCCATGGGCGTCAGCTTGCTCTCCGTATCGCACTGCCCAGGCTTTCGTGTGAGACAGGAGAGAGGGAGCCAGCTCCATGGGTGTCAGCTTGCTCTCCATATCGCACTGCCCTGGCTTACGTGTGAGACAGGGGAGAGGGAGCCAGCTCCATGGGTGTCAGCTTGCTCTCCATATCGCACTGCCCTGGCTTACGTGTGAGACAGGAGAGAGGGAGCCGGCTCCATGGGTGTCAGCTTGCTCTCCATATCGCACTGCCCTGGCTTACGTGTGAGACAGGAGAGAGGGAGCCGGCTCCATGGGCGTCAGCTTGCTCTCCATATCGCACTGCCCTGGCTTACGTCTGAGACAGGAGAGAGGGAGCCGGCTCCATGGGCGTCAGCTTGCTCACAGTATCGCACTGCCCTGGCTTACGTGTGAGACACGAGAGAGGGAGCCGGCTCCATGGGCGTCAGCTTGCTCTCTGTATCGCACTGCCCCGGCTTACGTGTGAGACAGGAGTGAGGGAGCCGGCTCCATGGACGTCAGCTTGCTCTCCATATCGCACTGCCCCGGCTTTCGTGTGAGACAGGAGAGAGGGAGCCGGCTCCATGGGCGTATGCTTGCTCTCCATATCACACTGCCCTGGCTTACGTGTGAGACAGGAGAGAGGGAGCCGGCTCCATGGGCGTCAGCTTGCTCTCAGTATCGCACTGCCCTGGCTTACGTGTGAGACACGAGAGAGGGAGCCGGCTCCATGGGCGTCAGCTTGCTCTCTATATCGCACTGCCCCGGCTTACGTGTGAGACAGGAGAGAGGGAGCAGGCTCCATGGACGTCAGCTTGCTCTCCATATCGCACTGCCCTGGCTTTCGTGTGAGACAGGAGAGAGGGAGCCGGCTCCATCGGTGTCAGATTGCTCTCCATATCGCACTGCGCTGGCTTACGTTTGAGACAGGAGAGAGGGAGCCGGCTCCTTGGGCGTCAGCTTGCTCTCCATATCGCACTGCCCTGCCTTACGTGTGAGACAGGAGAGAGGGAGCCGGCTCCATGGGCATCAGCTTGCTCTCCATATCGCACTGTCCTGGCTTACACTTGAGACAGGAGAGAGGGAGCCGGCTCCATGGGCGTCAGCTTGCTCTCCATATCGCACTGCCCTGGCTTACGTGTGAGACAGGAGAGAGGGAGCCGGCTCCATGGGCGTCAGCTTGCTCTCCATATCACACTGCCCTGGCTTACACATGAGACAGGAGAGAGGGAGCCGGCTCCATGGGCGTCAGCTTGCTCTCCGTATCGCACTGCCCTGGCTTACGTGTGAGACAGGAGAGAGGGAGCCGGCTCCATGGGCGTCAGCTTGCTCTCCATATCGTAGTGCCCTGGCTTACGTGTGGCACAGGAGAGATGGAGCCGGCTCCATGGGCGTCAGCTTGCTCTCCGTATCGCACTCCCCTGGTTTACGTGTGAGACAGGAGAGAGGGAGCCGGCTCCATTGGCGTCAGCTTGCTCTCCATATCGCACTGCCCTGGCTTACGTGTGAGACAGGAGAGAGGGAACCGGCTCCATGGGCGTCAGCTTGCTCTCCGTATCGTACTGCCCTGGCTTACATGTGAGACAGGGGAGAGGGAACCGGCTCCATGGGCGTCAGCTTGCTCTCCGTATCGCACTGTCCTGGCTTACGTGTGAGACAGGAGAGAGGGAGCCGGCTCCATGGGCGTCAGCTTGCTCTCCGTATCGTACTGCCCTGGTTTAAGTGTGACACAGGAGAGATGGAGCCGGCTCCATGGGCGTCAGCTTGCTCTCCGTATCGCACTGCCCAGGCTTTCGTGTGAGACAGTAGAGAGGGAGCCGGCTCCATGGGTGTCAGCTTGCTCTCCATATCGCACTGCCCTGGCTTACGTGTGAGACAGGAGAGAGAGAGCCGGCACCATGGGTGTCAGCTTGCTCTCCATATCGCACTGCCCTGGCTTACGTGTGAGACAGGAGAGAGGGAGCCGGCTCCATGGGCGTCAGCTTGCTCTCCGTATCACACAGCCCTGGCTTACCTCTGAGACAGGAGAGAGAGAGCCGGCTCCAGGAGCGTCAGCTTGCTCTCCGTATCGCACTGCCCTGGCTTACGTGTGAGACAGGAGAGAGAGAGCCGGCTCCATGGGTGTCAGCTTGCTCTCCGTATCGCAGTGCCCTGGTTTACGTGTGAGACAGGAGAGAGGGAGTCGGCTCCATGGGCGTCAGCTTGCTCTCCGTATCGCACTGCCCTGGCTTACGTGTGAGACAGGAGAGAGGGAGCCGGCTCCATGGGCGTCAGCTTGCTCTCCGTATCGCACTGCCCTGGCTTACGTGTGGCACAGGAGAGATGGAGCCGGCTCCATGGGCGTCAGATTGCTCTCCATATCACACTGCCCTGGTTTACGTGTGAGACAGGGGAGAGGGAGCCGGGTCCAGGAGCGTCAGCTTGCTCTCCATTTCGCACTGCCCTGGCTTACACATGAGACAGGAGAGAGGGAGCCGGCTCCATGGGCGTCAGCTTGCTCTCCATTTCGCACTGCCCTGGCTTACGTGTGAGACAGGAGAGAGGGAGCCGGCTCAATGGGCGTCAGCTTGCTCTCCATATCACACTGCCCTGGCTTACACATGAGACAGGAGAGAGGGAGCCGGCTCCATGGGCGTCAGCTTGCTCTCCGTATCGCACTGCCCTGGCTTACGTGTGAGACAGGAGAGAGGGAGCCGGCTCCATGGGTGTCAGCTTGCTCTCCATATCGTACTGCCCTGGCTTACGTGTGGCACAGGAGAGATGGAGCCGGCTCCATGGGCGTCAGCTTGCTCTCCGTATCGCACTCCCCTGGTTTACGTGTGAGACAGGAGAGAGGGAGCCGGCTCCATTGGCGTCAGCTTGCTCTCCATATCGCACTGCCCTGGCTTACGTGTGAGACAGGAGAGAGGGAACCGGCTCCATGGGCGTCAGCTTGCTCTCCGTATCGTACTGCCCTGGCTTACGTGTGAGACAGAAGAGAGGGAACCGGCTCCATGGGCGTCAGCTTGATCTCCGTATCGCACTGTCCTGGCTTACGTGTGAGACAGGAGAGAGGGAGCCGGCTCCATGGGCGTCAGCATGCTCTCCGTATCGTACTGCCCTGGTTTAAGTGTGACACAGGAGAGAGGGAGCCGGCTCCATGGGCGTCAGCTTGCTCTCCGTATCGCACTGCCCAGGCTTTCGTGTGAGACAGTAGAGAGGGAGCCGGCTCCATGGGTGTCAGCTTGCTCTCCATATCGCACTGCCCTGGCTTACGTGTGAGACAGGAGAGAGAGAGCCGGCTCCAGGAGCGTCACCTTGCTCTCCGTATCGCACTGCCCTGGCTTACGTGTGAGACAGGAGAGAGAGAGCCGGCTCCATGGGTGTCAGCTTGCTCTCCGTATCGCAGTGCCCTGGCTTACATGTGAGACAGGAGAGAGGGACCCTGCTCCATCGGTGTCAGCTTGCTCTCCATATCGCACTGCGCTGGCTTACGTGTGAGACCGGAGAGAGGGAGCCGGCTCCATGGGCGTCAGCTTGCTCTCCATATCGCACAGCCCTGGTTTACGTGTGAGACAGGAGAGAGGGAGTCGGCTCCATGGGCGTCAGCTTGCTCTCCGTATCGCACTGCCCTGGCTTACGTGTGAGACAGGAGAGAGGGAGCCGGCTCCATGGGCGTCAGCTTCCTCTCCATATCCCACTGCCCTGGCTTACGTGTGGCACAGGAGAGATGGAGCCGGCTCCATGGGCGTCAGCTTGCTCTCCATATCGCACTGCCCTGGTTTACGTGTGAGACAGGGGAGAGGGAGCCGGCTCCATGGGCGTCAGCTTGCTCTCCGTATCGCACTGTCCTGGCTTACGTGTGAGACAGGAGAGAGGGAGCCGGCTCCATGGGCGTCAGCTTGCTCTCCGTATCGTACTGCCCTGGTTTAAGTGTGACACAGGAGAGAGGGAGCCGACTCCATGGGCGTCAGCTTGCTCTCCGTAAGGCACTGTCCTGGCTTACGTGTGGCACAGGAGAGAGGGAGCCGGCTCCATGGGCGTCAGCTTGCTCTCCGTATCGTCCTGCCCTGGTTTACGTGTGAGACAGGAGAGAGGGAGCCGGCTCCATTGGCGTCAGCTTGCTCTCCATATCGCACTGCCCTGGCTTACGTGTGAGACAGGAGAGAGGGAACCGGCTCCATGGGCGTCAGCTTGCTCTCCGTATCGTACTGCCCTGGCTTACATGTGAGACAGGGGAGAGGGAACCGGCTCCATGGGCGTCAGCTTGCTCTCCGTATCGCACTGTCCTGGCTTACGTGTGAGACAGGAGAGAGGGAGCCGGCTCCATGGGCGTCAGCTTGCTCTCCGTATCGTACTGCCCTGGTTTAAGTGTGACACAGGAGAGATGGAGCCGGCTCCATGGGCGTCAGCTTGCTCTCCGTATCGTCCTGCCCTGGTTTACGTGTGAGACAGGAGAGAGGGAGCCGGCTCCATTGGCGTCAGCTTGCTCTCCATATCGCACTGCCCTGGCTTACGTGTGAGACAGGAGAGAGGGAACCGGCTCCATGGGCGTCAGCTTGCTCTCCGTATCGTACTGCCCTGGCTTACATGTGAGACAGGGGAGAGGGAACCGGCTCCATGGGCGTCAGCTTGCTCTCCGTATCGCACTGTCCTGGCTTACGTGTGAGACAGGAGAGAGGGAGCCGGCTCCATGGGCGTCAGCTTGCTCTCCGTATCGTACTGCCCTGGTTTAAGTGTGACACAGGAGAGATGGAGCCGGCTCCATGGGCGTCAGCTTGCTCTCCGTATCGCACTGCCCAGGCTTTCGTGTGAGACAGTAGAGAGGGAGCCGGCTCCATGGGTGTCAGCTTGCTCTCCATATCGCACTGCCCTGGCTTACGTGTGAGACAGGAGAGAGGGAGCCGGCTCCATGGGCGTCAGCTTGCTCTCCGTATCACACAGCCCTGGCTTACCTCTGAGACAGGAGAGAGAGAGCCGGCTCCAGGAGCGTCAGCTTGCTCTCCGTATCGCACTGCCCTGGCTTACGTGTGAGACAGGAGAGAGAGAGCCGGCTCCATGGGTGTCAGCTTGCTCTCCGTATCGCAGTGCCCTGGTTTACGTGTGAGACAGGAGAGAGGGAGTCGGCTCCATGGGCGTCAGCTTGCTCTCCGTATCGCACTGCCCTGGCTTACGTGTGAGACAGGAGAGAGGGAGCCGGCTCCATGGGCGTCAGCTTGCTCTCCGTATCGCACTGCCCTGGCTTACGTGTGGCACAGGAGAGATGGAGCCGGCTCCATGGGCGTCAGATTGCTCTCCATATCACACTGCCCTGGTTTACGTGTGAGACAGGGGAGAGGGAGCCGGGTCCAGGAGCGTCAGCTTGCTCTCCATTTCGCACTGCCCTGGCTTACACATGAGACAGGAGAGAGGGAGCCGGCTCCATGGGCGTCAGCTTGCTCTCCATTTCGCACTGCCCTGGCTTACGTGTGAGACAGGAGAGAGGGAGCCGGCTCAATGGGCGTCAGCTTGCTCTCCATATCACACTGCCCTGGCTTACACATGAGACAGGAGAGAGGGAGCCGGCTCCATGGGCGTCAGCTTGCTCTCCGTATCGCACTGCCCTGGCTTACGTGTGAGACAGGAGAGAGGGAGCCGGCTCCATGGGTGTCAGCTTGCTCTCCATATCGTACTGCCCTGGCTTACGTGTGGCACAGGAGAGATGGAGCCGGCTCCATGGGCGTCAGCTTGCTCTCCGTATCGCACTCCCCTGGTTTACGTGTGAGACAGGAGAGAGGGAGCCGGCTCCATTGGCGTCAGCTTGCTCTCCATATCGCACTGCCCTGGCTTACGTGTGAGACAGGAGAGAGGGAACCGGCTCCATGGGCGTCAGCTTGCTCTCCGTATCGTACTGCCCTGGCTTACGTGTGAGACAGAAGAGAGGGAACCGGCTCCATGGGCGTCAGCTTGATCTCCGTATCGCACTGTCCTGGCTTACGTGTGAGACAGGAGAGAGGGAGCCGGCTCCATGGGCGTCAGCATGCTCTCCGTATCGTACTGCCCTGGTTTAAGTGTGACACAGGAGAGAGGGAGCCGGCTCCATGGGCGTCAGCTTGCTCTCCGTATCGCACTGCCCAGGCTTTCGTGTGAGACAGTAGAGAGGGAGCCGGCTCCATGGGTGTCAGCTTGCTCTCCATATCGCACTGCCCTGGCTTACGTGTGAGACAGGAGAGAGAGAGCCGGCTCCAGGAGCGTCACCTTGCTCTCCGTATCGCACTGCCCTGGCTTACGTGTGAGACAGGAGAGAGAGAGCCGGCTCCATGGGTGTCAGCTTGCTCTCCGTATCGCAGTGCCCTGGCTTACATGTGAGACAGGAGAGAGGGACCCTGCTCCATCGGTGTCAGCTTGCTCTCCATATCGCACTGCGCTGGCTTACGTGTGAGACCGGAGAGAGGGAGCCGGCTCCATGGGCGTCAGCTTGCTCTCCATATCGCACAGCCCTGGTTTACGTGTGAGACAGGAGAGAGGGAGTCGGCTCCATGGGCGTCAGCTTGCTCTCCGTATCGCACTGCCCTGGCTTACGTGTGAGACAGGAGAGAGGGAGCCGGCTCCATGGGCGTCAGCTTCCTCTCCATATCCCACTGCCCTGGCTTACGTGTGGCACAGGAGAGATGGAGCCGGCTCCATGGGCGTCAGCTTGCTCTCCATATCGCACTGCCCTGGTTTACGTGTGAGACAGGGGAGAGGGAGCCGGCTCCATGGGCGTCAGCTTGCTCTCCGTATCGCACTGTCCTGGCTTACGTGTGAGACAGGAGAGAGGGAGCCGGCTCCATGGGCGTCAGCTTGCTCTCCGTATCGTACTGCCCTGGTTTAAGTGTGACACAGGAGAGAGGGAGCCGACTCCATGGGCGTCAGCTTGCTCTCCGTAAGGCACTGTCCTGGCTTACGTGTGGCACAGGAGAGAGGGAGCCGGCTCCATGGGCGTCAGCTTGCTCTCCGTATCGTCCTGCCCTGGCTTACGTGTGAGACAGGAGAGAGGGAGCCGGCTCCATGGGCGTCAGCTTGCTCTCCGTATCGCACTGCCCAGGCTTTCGTGTGAGACAGGAGAGAGGGAGCCAGCTCCATGGGTGTCAGCTTGCTCTCCATATCGCACTGCCCTGGCTTACGTGTGAGACAGGGGAGAGGGAGCCAGCTCCATGGGTGTCAGCTTGCTCTCCATATCGCACTGCCCTGGCTTACGTGTGAGACAGGAGAGAGGGAGCCGGCTCCATGGGTGTCAGCTTGCTCTCCATATCGCACTGCCCTGGCTTACGTGTGAGACAGGAGAGAGGGAGCCGGCTCCATGGGCGTCAGCTTGCTCTCCATATCGCACTGCCCTGGCTTACGTCTGAGACAGGAGAGAGGGAGCCGGCTCCATGGGCGTCAGCTTGCTCACAGTATCGCACTGCCCTGGCTTACGTGTGAGAGACGAGAGAGGGAGCCGGCTCCATGGGCGTCAGCTTGCTCTCTGTATCGCACTGCCCCGGCTTACGTGTGAGACAGGAGTGAGGGAGCCGGCTCCATGGACGTCAGCTTGCTCTCCATATCGCACTGCCCTGGCTTTCGTGTGAGACAGGAGAGAGGGAGCCGGCTCCATGGGCGTATGCTTGCTCTCCATATCACACTGCCCTGGCTTACGTGTGAGACAGGAGAGAGGGAGCCGGCTCCATGGGCGTCAGCTTGCTCTCAGTATCGCACTGCCCTGGCTTACGTGTGAGACACGAGAGAGGGAGCCGGCTCCATGGGCGTCAGCTTGCTCTCTGTATCGCACTGCCCCGGCTTACGTGTGAGACAGGAGAGAGGGAGCAGGCTCCATGGACGTCAGCTTGCTCTCCATATCGCACTGCCCTGGCTTTCGTGTGAGACAGGAGAGAGGGAGCCGGCTCCATCGGTGTCAGCTTGCTCTCCGTATCTCACTGCCCTGGCTTACGTGTGAGACAGGAGAGAGGGAGCCGGCTCCATGGGCGTCAGCTTGCTCTCCGTATCGCACTGCCCTGGCTTACGTGTGGCACAGGAGAGATGGAGCCGGCTCCATGGGCGTCAGCTTGCTCTCCATATCACACTGCCCTGGTTTACGTGTGAGACAGGAGAGAGGGAGCCGGGTCCAGGAGCGTCAGCTTGCTCACCATATCGCACTGCCCTGGCTTACGTGTGAGACAGGAGAGAGGGGGCCGGCTCCATGGGTGTCAGCTTGCTCTCCATATCGCACTGCCCTGGCTTACGTGTGAGACAGGAGAGAGGGAGCCGGCTCCATGGGCGTCAGCTTGCTCCCCGTATCGTACTGCCCTGGTTTAAGTGTGACACAGGAGAGAGGGAGCCGACTCCATGGGCGTCAGCCTGCTATCCGTAACGCACTGTCCTGGCTTACGTGTGAGACAGGAGAGAGGGAGCCGGCTCCATCGGTGTCAGCTTGCTCTCCATATCGCACTGCGCTGGCTTACGTTTGAGACAGGAGAGAGGGAGCCGGCTCCTTGGGCGTCAGCTTGCTCTCCATATCGCACTGCCCTGCCTTACGTGTGAGACAGGAGAGAGGGAGCCGGCTCCATGGGCATCAGCTTGCTCTCCATATCGCACTGCCCTGGCTTACACTTGAGACAGGAGAGAGGGAGCCGGCTCCATGGGCGTCAGCTTGCTCTCCATATCGCACTGCCCTGGCTTACGTGTGAGACAGGAGAGAGGGAGCCGGCTCCATGGGCGTCAGCTTGCTCTCCATATCACACTGCCCTGGCTTACACATGAGACAGGAGAGAGGGAGCCGGCTCCATGGGCGTCAGCTTGCTCTCCGTATCGCACTGCCCTGGCTTACGTGTGAGACAGGAGAGAGGGAGCCGGCTCCATGGGCGTCAGCTTGCTCTCCATATCGTAGTGCCCTGGCTTACGTGTGGCACAGGAGAGATGGAGCCGGGTCCATGGGCGTCAGCTTGCTCTCCGTATCGCACTCCCCTCGTTTACGTGTGAGACAGGAGAGAGGGAGCCGGCTCCATTGGCGTCAGCTTGCTCTCCATATCGCACTGCCCTGGCTTACGTGTGAGACAGGAGAGAGGGAACCGGCTCCATGTGCGTCAGCTTGCTCTCCGTATCGTACTGCCCTGGCTTACGTGTGAGACAGGGGAGAGGGAACCGGCTCCATGGGCGTCAGCTTGCTCTCCGTATCGCACTGTCCTGGCTTACGTGTGAGACAGGAGAGAGGGAGCCGGCTCCATGGGCGTCAGCTTGCTCTCCGTATCGTACTGCCCTGGTTTAAGTGT
The DNA here is from genome assembly GCF_048418815.1 of Hemitrygon akajei. NCBI lineage: Eukaryota > Metazoa > Chordata > Chondrichthyes > Myliobatiformes > Dasyatidae > Hemitrygon > Hemitrygon akajei. The sequence goes on from NC_133151.1 coordinate 38,420,130, forward strand.
GACACAGGAGAGAGGGAGCCGGCTCCATGGGCGTCAGCTTGCTCTCCGTATCGCACTGCCCAGGCTTTCGTGTGAGACAGTAGAGAGGGAGCCGGCTCCATGGGTGTCAGCTTGCTCTCCATATCGCACTGCCCTGGCTTACGTGTGAGACAGGAGAGAGAGAGCCGGCACCATGGGTGTCAGCTTGCTCTCCATATCGCACTGCCCTGGCTTACGTGTGAGACAGGAGAGAGGGAGCCGGCTCCATGGGCGTCAGCTTGCTCTCCGTATCACACAGCCCTGGCTTACCTCTGAGACAGGAGAGAGAGAGCCGGCTCCAGGAGCGTCAGCTTGCTCTCCGTATCGCACTGCCCTGGCTTACGTGTGAGACAGGAGAGAGAGAGCCGGCTCCATGGGTGTCAGCTTGCTCTCCGTATCGCAGTGCCCTGGTTTACGTGTGAGACAGGAGAGAGGGAGTCGGCTCCATGGGCGTCAGCTTGCTCTCCGTATCGCACTGCCCTGGCTTACGTGTGAGACAGGAGAGAGGGAGCCGGCTCCATGGGCGTCAGCTTGCTCTCCGTATCGCACTGCCCTGGCTTACGTGTGGCACAGGAGAGATGGAGCCGGCTCCATGGGCGTCAGCTTGCTCTCCATATCACACTGCCCAGGTTTACGTGTGAGACAGGGGAGAGGGAGCCGGGTCCAGGAGCGTCAGCTTGCTCTCCATATCGCACTGCCCTGGCTTACTTGTGAGACAGGAGAGAGGGAGCCGGCTCCATGGGTGTCAGCTTGCTCTCCATATCGCACTGCCCTGGCTTACGTGTGAGACAGGAGAGAGGGAGCCGGCTCCATGGGCGTCAGCTTGCTCCCCGTATCGTACTGCCCTGGTTTAAGTGTGACACAGGAGAGAGGGAGCCGACTCCATGGGCGTCAGCTTGCTCTCCGTAACGCACTGTCCTGGCTTACGTGTGAGACAGGAGAGAGGGAGCCGGCTCCATGGGCGTCAGCTTGCTCTCCGTATCGCACTGCCCTGGCTTACGTGTGAGACAGGAGAGAGGGAGCCGGCTCCGTGGGCGTCAGCTTGCTCTCCGCATCGCACAGCCCTGGCTTACGTGTGAGACAGGAGAGAGAGAGCCGGGTCCAGGAGCGTCAGCTTGCTCTCCAAATCGCACTGCCCTGGCTTACGTGTGAGACAGGAGAGAGGGAGCCGGCTCCATGGGTGTCAGCTTGCTCTCCATATCGCACTGCCCTGGCTTATGTGTGAGACAGGAGAGAGGGAGCCGGCTCCATGGGCGTCAACTTGCTCTCCGTATCGCACAGCCCTGGCTTACGTGTGAGACAGGAGAGAGAGAGCCGGCTCCAGGAGCGTCAGCTTGCTCTCCGTATCGCACTGCCCTGGCTTGCGTGTGAGACAGGAGAGAGAGAGCCGGCTCCATGAGTGTCAGCTTGCTCTCCGTATCGCACAGCCCTGTCTTACGTGTGAGACAGGAGAGAGGGAGCCGGCTCCATGGGCGTCAGCTTGCTCTCCGTATCGCACTGCCCTGGCTTACGTGTGAGACAGGAGAGAGGGAGCCTGCTCCATGGGCGTCAGCTTGCTCTCCATATCGCACTGCCCTGGCTTACGTGTCAGACAGGAAAGAGGGAGCCGGCTCCATGGGCCTCAGCTTGCTCTCCATATCTGACTGCCCTGGCTTACGTGTGAGACAGGAGAGAGGGAGCCGGCTCCATGGGTGTCAGCTTGCTCTCCATATCGCACTGCCCTGGCTTACGTGTGAGACAGGAGAGAGGGAGCCGGCTCCATGGGCGTCAGCTTGCTCTCCATATCACACTGCCCTGGCTTACACATGAGACAGGAGAGAGGGAGCCGGCTCCATGGGCGTCAGCTTGCTCTCCGTATCGCACTGCCCTGGCTTACGTGTGAGACAGGAGAGAGGGAGCCGGCTCCATGGGCGTCAGCTTGCTCTCCATATCGTAGTGCCCTGGCTTACGTGTGGCACAGGAGAGATGGAGCCGGGTCCATGGGCGTCAGGTTGCTCTCCGTATCGCACTCCCCTCGTTTACGTGTGAGACAGGAGAGAGGGAGCCGGCTCCATTGGCGTCAGCTTGCTCTCCATATCGCACTGCCCTGGCTTACGTGTGAGACAGGAGAGAGGGAACCGGCTCCATGTGCGTCAGCTTGCTCTCCGTATCGTACTGCCCTGGCTTACGTGTGAGACAGGGGAGAGGGAACCGGCTCCATGGGCGTCAGCTTGCTCTCCGTATCGCACTGTCCTGGCTTACGTGTGAGACAGGAGAGAGGGAGCCGGCTCCATGGGCGTCAGCTTGCTCTCCGTATCGTACTGCCCTGGTTTAAGTGTGACACAGGAGAGAGGGAGCCGGCTCCATGGGCGTCAGCTTGCTCTCCGTATCGCACTGCCCAGGCTTTCGTGTGAGACAGTAGAGAGGGAGCCGGCTCCATGGGTGTCAGCTTGCTCTCCATATCGCACTGCCCTGGCTTACGTGTGAGACAGGAGAGAGAGAGCCGGCACCATGGGTGTCAGCTTGCTCTCCATATCGCACTGCCCTGGCTTACGTGTGAGACAGGAGAGAGGGAGCCGGCTCCATGGGCGTCAGCTTGCTCTCCGTATCACACAGCCCTGGCTTACCTCTGAGACAGGAGAGAGAGAGCCGGCTCCAGGAGCGTCAGCTTGCTCTCCGTATCGCACTGCCCTGGCTTACGTGTGAGACAGGAGAGAGAGAGCCGGCTCCATGGGTGTCAGCTTGCTCTCCGTATCGCAGTGCCCTGGTTTACGTGTGAGACAGGAGAGAGGGAGTCGGCTCCATGGGCGTCAGCTTGCTCTCCGTATCGCACTGCCCTGGCTTACGTGTGAGACAGGAGAGAGGGAGCCGGCTCCATGGGCGTCAGCTTGCTCTCCGTATCGCACTGCCCTGGCTTACGTGTGGCACAGGAGAGATGGAGCCGGCTCCATGGGCGTCAGCTTGCTCTCCATATCACACTGCCCTGGTTTACGTGTGAGACAGGGGAGAGGGAGCCGGGTCCAGGAGCGTCAGCTTGCTCTCCATATCGCACTGCCCTGGCTTACTTGTGAGACAGGAGAGAGGGAGCCGGCTCCATGGGTGTCAGCTTGCTCTCCATATCGCACTGCCCTGGCTTACGTGTGAGACAGGAGAGAGGGAGCCGGCTCCATGGGCGTCAGCTTGCTCCCCGTATCGTACTGCCCTGGTTTAAGTGTGACACAGGAGAGAGGGAGCCGACTCCATGGGCGTCAGCTTGCTCTCCGTAACGCACTGTCCTGGCTTACGTGTGAGACAGGAGAGAGGGAGCCGGCTCCATGGGCGTCAGCTTGCTCTCCGTATCGCACTGCCCTGGCTTACGTGTGAGACAGGAGAGAGGGAGCCGGCTCCGTGGGCGTCAGCTTGCTCTCCGCATCGCACAGCCCTGGCTTACGTGTGAGACAGGAGAGAGAGAGCCGGGTCCAGGAGCGTCAGCTTGCTCTCCAAATCGCACTGCCCTGGCTTACGTGTGAGACAGGAGAGAGGGAGCCGGCTCCATGGGTGTCAGCTTGCTCTCCATATCGCACTGCCCTGGCTTATGTGTGAGACAGGAGAGAGGGAGCCGGCTCCATGGGCGTCAACTTGCTCTCCGTATCGCACAGCCCTGGCTTACGTGTGAGACAGGAGAGAGAGAGCCGGCTCCAGGAGCGTCAGCTTGCTCTCCGTATCGCACTGCCCTGGCTTGCGTGTGAGACAGGAGAGAGAGAGCCGGCTCCATGAGTGTCAGCTTGCTCTCCGTATCGCACAGCCCTGTCTTACGTGTGAGACAGGAGAGAGGGAGCCGGCTCCATGGGCGTCAGCTTGCTCTCCGTATCGCACTGCCCTGGCTTACGTGTGAGACAGGAGAGAGGGAGCCTGCTCCATGGGCGTCAGCTTGCTCTCCATATCGCACTGCCCTGGCTTACGTGTCAGACAGGAAAGAGGGAGCCGGCTCCATGGGCCTCAGCTTGCTCTCCATATCTGACTGCCCTGGCTTACGTGTGAGACAGGAGAGAGGGAGCCGGCTCCATGGGTGTCAGCTTGCTCTCCATATCGCACTGCCCTGGCTTACGTGTGAGACAGGAGAGAGGGAGCCGGCTCCATGGGTGTCAGCTTGCTCTCCGTATCGCACTGCCCTGGCTTACGTGTGAGACAGGAGAGAGGGAGCCGGCTCCATGGGCGTCAGCTTGCTCTCCGTATCGCACAGCCCTGGCTTACGTGTGAGACAGGAGAGAGAGAGCCGGCTCCAGGAGCGTCAGCTTGCTCTCCATACCGCACTGCCCTGGCTTACTTGTGAGACAGGAGAGAGGGAGCCGGCTCCATGGGTGTCAGCTTGCTCTCCATATCGCACTGCCCTGGCTTACGTGTGAGACAGGAGAGAGGGAGCCGGCTCCATGGGCGTCAACTTGCTCTCCGTATCGCACTGCCCTGGCTTACGTGTGAGACAGGAGAGAGGGAGCCGGCTCCATGGGCGTCAACTTGCTCTCCGTATCGCACAGCCCTGGCTTACGTGTGAGACAGGAGAGAGAGAGCCGGCTCAAGGAGCGTCAGCTTGCTCTCCGTATCGCACTGCCCTGGCTTGCGTGTGAGACAGGAGAGAGAGAGCCGGCTCCATGAGTGTCAGCTTGCTCTCCGTATCGCACAGCCCTGTCTTACGTGTGAGACAGGAGAGAGGGAGCCGGCTCCATGGGCGTCAGCTTGCTCTCCGTATCGCACTGCCCTGGCTTACGTGTGAGACAGGAGAGAGGGAGCCGGCTCCATGGGCGTCAGCTTGCTCTCCATATCGCACTGCCCTGGCTTACATGTCAGACAGGAAAGAGGGAGCCGGCTCCATGGGCCTCAGCTTGCTCTCCATATCTGACTGCCCTGGCTTACGTGTGAGACAGGAGAGAGGGAGCCGGCTCCAAGGGCATTAGCTTGCTCTCCATATCGCACTGCCCTGTTTTAAGTGTGACACAGGAGAGAGGGAGCCGGCTCCATGGGCGTCAGCTTGCTCACCGTATCGTATTGCCGTGGCTTAAGTGTGAGACAGGACAGAGGTAGCCGGCTCCATGGGCGTCAGCTTGCTCTCCGTATCGCACTGCCCTGGCTTACGTGTGAGACAGGAGAGAGGGAGCCGGCCCCATGGGCGTCAGCTTGCTCTCCATATCGTACTGCCCAGGTTTACGTGTGAGACAGGAGAGAGGGATCCGGCTCCATGGGCGTCAGCTTGCTCTCCATATCGCACTGTCCTGGCTTACGTGTGGCACAGGAGAGAGGGAGCCGGCTCCATGGGCGTCAGCTTGCTCTCCATATCTCACTGCCCTGGCTTACGTGTGAGACAGGAGAGAGGGAGCCGGCTCCATGGGCGTCAGCTTGCTCTCCGTATCACACAGCCCTGGCTTACGTGTGAGACAGGAGAGAGAGAGACGGCTCCAGGAGCGTCAGCTTGCTCTCCGTATCGCACTGCCCTGGCTTACGTGTGAGACAGGAGAGAGAGAGCCGGCTCCATGGGTGTCAGCTTGCTCTCCGTATCGCAGTGCCCTGGCTTTAGTGTGAGACAGGAGAGAGGGACCCTGCTCCATCGGTGTCAGCTTGCTCTCCATATCGCACTGCGCTGGCTTACGTGTGAGACAGGAGAGAGGGAGTCGGCTCCATGGGCGTCAGCTTGCTCTCCGTATCGCACTGCCCTGGCTTACGTGTGAGACAGGAGAGAGGGAGCCGGCTCCATGGGCGTCAGCTTGCTCTCCATATCGCACTGCCCTGGCTTACGTGAGGCACAGGAGAGATGGAGCCGGCTCCATGGGCGTCAGCTTGCTCTCCATATCACACTGCCCTGGTTTACGTGTGAGACAGGGGAGAGGGAGCCGGCTCCATGGGCGTCAGCTTGCTCTCCGTATCGCACTGTCCTGGCTTACGTGTGAGACAGGAGAGAGGGAGCCGGCTCCATGGGCGTCAGCTTGCTCCCCGTATCGTACTGCCCTGGTTTAAGTGTGACACAGGAGAGAGGGAGCCGACTCCATGGGCGTCAGCTTGCTCTCCGTAACGCACTGTCCTGGCTTACGTGTGGCACAGGAGAGATGGAGCCGGCTCCATGGGCGTCAGCTTGCTCTCCGTATCGTCCTGCCCTGGCTTACGTGTGAGACAGGAGAGAGGGAGCCGGCTCCATGGGCGTCAGCTTGCTCTCGGTATCGCAATGCCCAGGCTTTAGTGTGAGACAGGAGAGAGGGAGCCAGCTCCATGGGTGTCAGCTTGCTCTCCATATCGCACTGCCCTGGCTTACGTGTGAGACAGGAGAGAGGGAGCCAGCTCCATGGGTGTCAGCTTCCTCTCCATATCGCACTGCCCTGGCTTACGTGTGAGACAGGAGAGATGGAGCCGGCTCCATGGGTGTCAGCTTGCTCTCCATATCGCACTGCCCTGGCTTACGTGTGAGACAGGAGAGAGGGAGCCGGCTCCATGGGTGTCAGCTTGCTCTCGATATCGCACTGCCCTGGCTTACGTGTGAGACAGGAGAGAGGGAGCCGGCTCCATGGGCGTCAGCTTGCTCTCCGTATCGCACAGCCCTGACTTACGTGTGAGACAGGAGAGAGAGAGCCGGCTCCAGGAGCATCAGCTTGCTCTCCGTATCGCACTTCCCTGGCTAACGTGTGAGACAGGAGAGAGAGAGCCGGCTCCATGGGTGTCAGCTTGCACTCCGTATCGCAGTGCCCTGGCTTTTGTGTGAGACATGAGAGAGGGAGCCCCCTCCATGGGGGTCAGCTTGCTCTCCGTATCGTACTGCCCTGGCTTACGTGTGAGACAAGAGAGAGGGAGCCGGCTCCATGGGCGTCAGCTTGCTCTCCGTATCGCACTGCCCTGGCTTACGTGTGAGACAGGAGAGAGGGAGCCGTCTCCATGGGCGTCGGCTTGCTCTCCATATCGCACTGCTCTGGCTTACGTGTGAGACAGGAGAGAGGCAGCCGGCTCCATGGGCGTCAGCTTGCTCTCCATATCTCACTACACTGGCTTTCGTGTGAGACAGGAGAGAGGGAGCCGGCTCCATGGGCGTCAGCTTGCTCTCCATATCGCACTGCCCTGGCTTACGTGTGAGACACGAGAGAGGGAGCCGGCTGCATGGGCGTCAGCTTGCTCTCCATATCGCACTGCCCTGGCTTACGTGTCAGACAGGAAAGAGGGAGCCGGCTCCATGGGACTCAGCTTGCTCTCCATATCGGACTGCCCTGGCTTACGTGTGAGACAGGAGAGAGGGAGCCGGCTCCATGGGCGTCAGCTTGCTCTCCGTATCGCACTGTCCTGGCTTACGTGTGAGACAGGAGAGAGGGAGCCGGCTCCATGGGCGTCAGCTTGCTCTCCATATCGCACTGCCCTGGCTTACGTGAGGCACAGGAGAGATGGAGCCGGCTCCATGGGCGTCAGCTTGCTCTCCATATCACACTGCCCTGGTTTACGTGTGAGACAGGGGAGAGGGAGCCGGCTCCATGGGCGTCAGCTTGCTCTCCGTATCGCACTGCCCTGGCTTACGTGTGAGACAGGAGAGAGGGAGCCAGCTCCATGGGTGTCAGCTTCCTCTCCATATCGCACTGCCCTGGCTTACGTGTGAGACAGGAGAGATGGAGCCGGCTCCATGGGTGTCAGCTTGCTCTCCATATCGCACTGCCCTGGCTTACGTGTGAGACAGGAGAGAGGGAGCCGGCTCCATGGGTGTCAGCTTGCTCTCGATATCGCACTGCCCTGGCTTACGTGTGAGACAGGAGAGAGGGAGCCGGCTCCATGGGCGTCAGCTTGCTCTCCGTATCGCACAGCCCTGACTTACGTGTGAGACAGGAGAGAGAGAGCCGGCTCCAGGAGCATCAGCTTGCTCTCCGTATCGCACTTCCCTGGCTAACGTGTGAGACAGGAGAGAGAGAGCCGGCTCCATGGGTGTCAGCTTGCACTCCGTATCGCAGTGCCCTGGCTTTTGTGTGAGACATGAGAGAGGGAGCCCCCTCCATGGGGGTCAGCTTGCTCTCCATATCGCACTGCCCTGGCTTACGTGTCAGACAGGAGAGAGGGAGCCGGCTGCATGGGCGTCAGCTTGCTCTCCGTATCGCACTGTCCTGGCTTACGTGTGAGACAGGAGAGAGAGAGCCGGCTCCATGGGTGTCAGCTTGCACTCCGTATCGCAGTGCCCTGGCTTTTGTGTGAGACACGAGAGAGGGAGCCGGCTGCATGGGCGTCAGCTTGCTCTCCATATCGCACTGCCCTGGCTTACGTGTCAGACAGGAGAGAGGGAGCCGGCTGCATGGGCGTCAGCTTGCTCTCCGTATCGCACTGTCCTGGCTTACGTGTGAGACAGGAGAGAGGGAGACGGCTGCATGAGCATCAGCTTGCTCTCCATATCGCACTGCCCTGGTTTACGTGTGAGACAGGAGAGAGGGAGTCGGCTCCATGGGCGTCAGCTTGCTCTCCGTATCGCACTGCCCTGGCTTACGTGTGAGACAGGAGAGAGGGAGCCGGCTCCATGGGCGTCAGCTTGCTCTCCATATCGCACTGCCCTGGCTTACGTGTGAGACGGGGGAGAGGGAGCCGGCTCCATGGGTGTCAGCTTGCTCTCCGTATCGCACTGTCCTGGCTTACGTGTGAGACAGGAGAGAGGGAGCCGGCTCCATGGGCGTCAGCTTGCTCTCCGTATCGTACTGCCCTGGTTTAAGTGTGACACAGGAGAGAGGGAGCCGACTCCATGGGCGTCAGCTTGCTCTCCGTAACGCACTGTCCTGGCTTACGTGTGGCACAGGAGAGAGGGAGCCGGCTCCATGGGCGTCAGCTTGCTCTCCGTATCGTCCTGCCCTGGCTTACGTGTGAGACAGGAGAGAGGGAGCCGGCTCCATGGGCGTCAGCTTGCTCTCGGTATCGCAATGCCCAGGCTTTAGTGTGAGACAGGAGAGAGGGAGCCAGCTCCATGGGTGTCAGCTTGCTCTCCATATCGCACTGCCCTGGCTTACGTGTGAGACAGGAGAGAGGGAGCCAGCTCCATGGGTGTCAGCTTGCTCTCCATATCGCACTGCCCTGGCTTACGTGTGAGACAGGAGAGATGGAGCCGGCTCCATGGGTGTCAGCTTGCTCTCCATATCGCACTGCCCTGGCTTACGTGTGAGACAGGAGAGAGGGAGCCGGCTCCATGGGTGTCAGCTTGCTCTCGATATCGCACTGCCCTGGCTTACGTGTGAGACAGGAGAGAGGGAGCCGGCTCCATGGGCGTCAGCTTGCTCTCCGTATCGCACAGCCCTGGCTTACGTGTGAGACAGGAGAGAGAGAGCCGGCTCCAGGAGCATCAGCTTGCTCTCCGTATCGCACTTCCCTGGCTAACGTGTGAGACAGGAGAGAGAGAGCCGGCTCCATGGGTGTCAGCTTGCACTCCGTATCGCAGTGCCCTGGCTTTTGTGTGAGACATGAGAGAGGGAGCCCCCTCCATGGGGGTCAGCTTGCTCTCCGTATCGTACTGCCCTGGCTTACGTGTGAGACAAGAGAGAGGGAGCCGGCTCCATGGGCGTCAGCTTGCTCTCCGTATCGCACTGCCCTGGCTTACGTGTGAGACAGGAGAGAGGGAGCCGTCTCCATGGGCGTCGGCTTGCTCTCCATATCGCACTGCTCTGGCTTACGTGTGAGACAGGAGAGAGGCAGCCGGCTCCATGGGCGTCAGCTTGCTCTCCATATCTCACTACACTGGCTTTCGTGTGAGACAGGAGAGAGGGAGCCGGCTCCATGGGCGTCAGCTTGCTCTCCATATCGCACTGCCCTGGCTTACGTGTGAGACACGAGAGAGGGAGCCGGCTGCATGGGCGTCAGCTTGCTCTCCATATCGCACTGCCCTGGCTTACGTGTCAGACAGGAAAGAGGGAGCCGGCTCCATGGGACTCAGCTTGCTCTCCATATCGGACTGCCCTGGCTTACGTGTGAGACAGGAGAGAGGGAGCCGGCTCCATGGGCGTCAGCTTGCTCTCCGTATCGCACTGTCCTGGCTTACGTGTGAGACAGGAGAGAGGGAGACGGCTGCATGAGCATCAGCTTGCTCTCCATATCGCACTGCCCTGGTTTACGTGTGAGACAGGAGAGAGGGAGTCGGCTCCATGGGCGTCAGCTTGCTCTCCGTATCGCACTGCCCTGGCTTACGTGTGAGACAGGAGAGAGGGAGCCGGCTCCATGGGCGTCAGCTTGCTCTCCGTATCGCACTGCCCTGGCTTACGTGTGAGACAGGAGAGAGGGAGCCGGCTCCATGGGTGTCAGCTTGCTCTCCATATCGCACTGCCCTGGCTTACGTGTGAGACAGGAGAGAGGGAGCCGGCTCCATGGGCGTCAGCTTGCTCTCCGTATCGCACAGCCCTGGCTTACGTGTGAGACAGGAGTGAGAGAGCCGGCTCCATGAGTGTCAGCTTGCTCTCCATATCGTACTGCCCTGGCTTACGTGTGAGACAGGAGAGAGAGAGCCGGCTCCATGGGCGACAGCTTGCTGTCCGTATCGCACTGTCCTGGCTTACGTGTGAGACAGGAGAGAGGGAGCCGGCTCCATGTGCGTCAGCTTGCTCTCCGTAACGCACTGCCCTGGCTTTCGTGTAAGACAGGAGAGAGGGAGCCGGCTCCATGGGCGTCAGCTTGCTCTCCATATCGCACTGCCCTGGCTTACGTGTCAGACAGGAAAGAGGGAGCCGGCTCCATGGGCCTCAGTTTGCTCTCAATATCGCACTGCCCTGGCTTAAGTGTGAGTCAGGAGAGAGGGAGCCGGCTCCATGGGCGTCAGCTTGTTCTCCATATCGCACTGCCCTGGCTTACGTGTGAGATAGGAGAGAGGGAGCCCCCTCCATTGGCGTCAGCTTGCTCTACATATCGCACTGCCCTGGCTTACGTGTGAGACAGGGGAGAGGGAGCCGGCTCCATGGGCGTCAGCTTGCTCTCTGTATCGTACTGCCCTGGTTTAAGTGTGTCACAGGAGAGAGGGAGCCGGCTCCATGGGCGTAAGCTTGCTCTCCGTATCGCACTGTCCTGGCTTACGTGTGAGACAGGAGAGAGGGAGCCGGCTGCATAGGCATCAGCTTGCTCTCCATATCGCATTGCCCAGGCTTACGTGTGAGACAGGAGAGAGGGACCCTGCTCCATCGGTGTCAGCTTGCTCTCCATATCGCACTGCGCTGGCTTACGTGTGAGACAGGAGAGAGGGAGCCGACTCCATGGGCGTCAGCTTGCTCTCCATATCGCACAGCCCTGGTTTACGTGTGAGACAGGAGAGAGGGAGTCGGCTCCATGGGCGTCAGCTTGCTCTCCGTATCGCACTGCCCTGGCTTACGTGTGAGACAGGAGAGAGGGAGCCGGCTCCATGGGCGTCAGCTTGCTCTCCATATCGCACTGCCCTGGCTTACGTGTGGCACAGGAGAGATGGAGCCGGCTCCATGGGCGTCAGATTGCTCTCCATATCGCACTGCCCTGGCTTACGTGTGAGACGGGGGAGTGGGAGCCGGCTCCATGGGCGTCAGCTTGCTCTCCGTATCGCACTGTCCTGGCTTACGTGTGAGACAGGAGAGAGGGAGCCGGCTCCATGGGCGTCAGCTTGCTCTCCGTATCGTACTGCCCTGGTTTAAGTGTGACACAGGAGAGAGGGAGCCGACTCCATGGGCGTCAGCTTGCTCTCCGTAACGCACTGTCCTGGCTTACGTGTGGCACAGGAGAGAGGGAGCCGGCTCCATGGGCGTCAGCTTGCTCTCCGTAACGCACTGCCCTGGCTTACGTGTGGCACAGGAGAGAGGGAGCCGGCTCCTAGGGCGTCAGCTTGCTCTCCGTATCGTCCTGCCCTGGCTTACGTGTGAGCCAGCAGAGAGGGAGCCGGCTCCATGGGCGTCAGCTTGCTCTCCGTATCGCACTGCCCAGGCTTTCGTGTGAGACAGGAGAGAGGGAGCCAGCTCCATGGGTGTCAGCTTGCTCTCCATATCGCACTGCCCTGGCTTACGTGTGAGACAGGAGAGAGGGAGCCGGCTCCCTGGGTGTCAGCTTGCTCTCCATATCGCACTGCCCTGGCTTACGTGTGAGACAGGAGAGAGGGAGCCGGCTCCATGGGTGTCAGCTTGCTCTCCATATCGCACTGCCCTGGCTCACGTGTGAGACAGGAGAGAGGGAGCCGGCTCCATGGGCGTCAGCTTGCTCTCCGTATCGCACAGCCCTGGATTACGTGTGAGACAGGAGAGAGGGAGCCGGCTCCATGGGCGTCAGCTTGCTCTCCGTATCGCACAGCCCTGGATTACGTGTGAGACAGGAGAGAGGGAGCCGGCTCCATGGGCTTCAGCTTGCTCTCCATATCGCACTGCCCTGGCTTACGTGTGAGACACGAGAGAGGGAGCCGGCTCCATGGGCGTCAGCTTGCTCTCCGTATCGCACTGCCCTGGCTTACGTGTGAGACAGGAGAGAGGGAGCCCGCTCCATGGGCGTCAGCTTGCTCTCCATATCGCACTGCCCTGGCTTACGTGTGAGACAGGAGAGATGGAGCCGGCTCCATGGGTGTCAGCTTGCTCTCCATATCGCACTGCCCTGGCTTACGTGTGAGACAGGAGAGAGGGAGCCGGCTCCATGGGTGTCAGCTTGCTCTCGATATCGCACTGCCCTGGCTTACGTGTGAGACAGGAGAGAGGGAGCCGGCTCCATGGGCGTCAGCTTGCTCTCCGTATCGCACAGCCCTGGCTTACGTGTGAGACAGGAGAGAGAGAGCCGGCTCCAGGAGCGTCAGCTTGCTCTCCGTATCGCACTTCCCTGGCTAACGTGTGAGACAGGAGAGAGAGAGCCGGCTCCATGGGTGTCAGCTTGCACTCCGTATCGCAGTGCCCTGGCTTTTGTGTGAGACATGAGAGAGGGAGCCCCCTCCATGGGGGTCAGCTGGCTCTCCGTATCGCACTGCCCTGGCTTACGTGTGAGACAAGAGAGAGGGAGCCGGCTCCATGGGCGTCAGCATGCTCTTTGTATCGCACTGCCCTGGCTTACGTGTGAGACAGGAGAGAGGGAGCCGTCTCCATGGGCGTCGGCTTGCTCTCCATATCGCACTGCTCTGGCTTACGTGTGAGACAGGAGAGAGGCAGCCGGCTCCATGGGCGTCAGCTTGCTCTCCATATCGCACTACACTGGCTTTCGTGTGAGACAGGAGAGAGGGAGCCGGCTCCATGGGCGTCAGCTTGCTCTCCATATCGCACTGCCCTGGCTTACGTGTGAGACACGAGAGAGGGAGCCGGCTGCATGGGCGTCAGCTTGCTCTCCATATCGCACTGCCCTGGCTTACGTGTCAGACAGGAAAGAGGGAGCCGGCTCCATGGGACTCAGCTTGCTCTCCATATCGGACTGCCCTGGCTTACGTGTGAGACAGGAGAGAGGGAGCCGGCTCCATGGGCGTCAGCTTGCTCTCCGTATCGCACTGTCCTGGTTTACGTGTGAGACAGGAGAGAGGGAGACGGCTGCATGAGCATCAGCTTGCTCTCCATATCGCACTGCCCTGGTTTACGTGTGAGACAGGAGAGAGGGAGTCGGCTCCATGGGCGTCAGCTTGCTCTCCGTATCGCACTGCCCTGGCTTACGTGTGAGACAGGAGAGAGGGAGCCGGCTCCATGGGCGTCAGCTTGCTCTCCATATCGCACTGCCCTGGCTTACGTGTGAGACGGGGGAGAGGGAGCCGGCTCCATGGGTGTCAGCTTGCTCTCCGTATCGCACTGTCCTGGCTTACGTGTGAGACAGGAGAGAGGGAGCCGGCTCTATGGGCGTCAGCTTGCTCTCCGTATCGTACTGCCCTGGTTTAAGTGTGACACAGGAGAGAGGGAGCCGACTCCATGGGCGTCAGCTTGCTCTCCGTAACGCACTGTCCTGGCTTACGTGTGGCACAGGAGAGAGGGAGCCGGCTCCATGGGCGTCAGCTTGCTCTCCGTATCGTCCTGCCCTGGCTTACGTGTGAGACAGCAGAGAGGGAGCCGGCTCCATGGGCGTCAGCTTGCTCTCCGTATCGCACTGCCCAGGCTTTCGTGTGAGACAGGAGAGAGGGAGCCAGCTCCATGGGTGTCAGCTTGCTCTCCATATCGCACTGCCCTGGCTTACGTGTGAGACAGGAGAGAGGGAGCCGGCTCCATGGGTGTCAGCTTGCTCTCCATATCGAACTGCCCTGGCTTACGTGTCAGACAGGAGAGAGGGAGCCGGCTCCATGGGTGTCAGCTTGCTCTCCATATCGCACTGCCCTGGCTTACGTGTGAGACAGGAGAGAGGGAGCCGGCTCCATGGGCGTCAGCTTGCTCTCCGTATCGCACAGCCCTGGCTTACGTGTGAGACAGGAGAGAGAGAGCCGGCTCCATGGGCGTCAGCTTGTTCTCCGTACCGCACAGCCCTGTCTTACGTGTGAGACAGGAGAGAGAGAGCCGGCTCCATGGGCGACAGCTTGCTGTCCGTATCGCACTGTCCTGGCTTACGTGTGAGACAGGAGAGAGGGAGCCGGCTCCATGTGCGTCAGCTTGCTCTCCGTAACGCACTGCCCTGGCTTTCGTGTAAGACAGGAGAGAGGGAGCCGGCTCCATGGGCGTCAGCTTGCTCTCCATATCGCACTGCCCTGGCTTACGTGTCAGACAGGAAAGAGGGAGCCGGCTCCACGGGCCTCAGTTTGCTCTCAATATCGCACTGCCCTGGCTTAAGTGTGAGTCAGGAGAGAGGGAGCCGGCTCCATGGGCGTCAGCTTGTTCTCCATATCGCACTGCCCTGGCTTACGTGTGAGATAGGAGAGAGGGAGCCCCCTCCATTGGCGTCAGCTTGCTCTACATATCGCACTGCCCTGGCTTACGTGTGAGACAGGGGAGAGGGAGCCGGCTCCATGGGCGTCAGCTTGCTCTCTGTATCGTACTGCCCTGGTTTAAGTGTGTCACAGGAGAGAGGGAGCCGGCTCCATGGGTGTAAGCTTGCTCTCCGTATCGCACTGTCCTGGCTTACGTGTGAGACAGGAGAGAGGGAGCCGGCTGCATAGGCATCAGCTTGCTCTCCATATCGCATTGCCCAGGCTTACGTGTGAGACAGGAGAGAGAGAGCCGGCTCCATGAGTGTCAGCTTGCTCTCCGTACCGCACAGCCCTGTCTTACGTGTGAGACAGGAGAGAGAGAGCCGGCTCCATGGGCGACAGCTTGCTGTCCGTATCGCACTGTCCTGGCTTACGTGTGAGACAGGAGAGAGGGAGCCGGCTCCATGTGCGTCAGCTTGCTCTCCGTAACGCACTGGCCTGGCTTTCGTGTAAGACAGGAGAGAGGGAGCCGGCTCCATGGGCGTCAGCTTGCTCTCCATATCGCACTGCCCTGGCTTACGTGTCAGACAGGAAAGAGGGAGCCGGCTCCATGGGCCTCAGTTTGCTCTCAATATCGCACTGCCCTGGCTTAAGTGTGAGTCAGGAGAGAGGGAGCCGGCTCCATGGGCGTCAGCTTGTTCTCCATATCGCACTGCCCTGGCTTACGTGTGAGATAGGAGAGAGGGAGCCCCCTCCATTGGCGTCAGCTTGCTCTACATATCGCACTGCCCTGGCTTACGTGTGAGACAGGGGAGAGGGAGCCGGCTCCATGGGCGTCAGCTTGCTCTCTGTATCGTACTGCCCTGGTTTAAGTGTGTCACAGGAGAGAGGGAGCCGGCTCAATGGGCGTAAGCTTGCTCTCCGTATCGCACTGTCCTGGCTTACGTGTGAGACAGGAGAGAGGGAGCCGGCTGCATAGGCATCAGCTTGCTCTCCATATCGCATTGCCCAGGCTTACGTGTGAGACAGGAGAGAGGGACCCTGCTCCATCGGTGTCAGCTTGCTCTCCATATCGCACTGCGCTGGCTTACGTGTGAGACAGGAGAGAGGGAGCCGACTCCATGGGCGTCAGCTTGCTCTCCATATCGCGCAGCCCTGGTTTACGTGTGAGACAGGAGAGAGGGAGTCGGCTCCATGGGCGTCAGCTTGCTCTCCGTATCGCACTGCCCTGGCTTACGTGTGAGACAGGAGAGAGGGAGCCAGCTCCATGGGTGTCAGCTTGCTCTCCATATCGCACTGCCCTGGCTTACGTGTGAGACAGGAGAGAGGGAGCCAGCTCCATGGGTGTCAGCTTGCTCTCCATATCGCACTGCCCTGGCTTACGTGTGAGACAGGAGAGATGGAGCCGGCTCCATGGGTGTCAGCTTGCTCTCCATATCGCACTGCCCTGGCTTACGTGTGAGACAGGAGAGAGGGAGCCGGCTCCATGGGTGTCAGCTTGCTCTCGATATCGCACTGCCCTGGCTTACGTGTGAGACAGGAGAGAGGGAGCCGGCTCCATGGGCGTCAGCTTGCTCTCCGTATCGCACAGCCCTGGCTTACGTGTGAGACAGGAGAGAGAGAGCCGGCTCCAGGAGCATCAGCTTGCTCTCCGTATCGCACTTCCCTGGCTAACGTGTGAGACAGGAGAGAGAGAGCCGGCTCCATGGGTGTCAGCTTGCACTCCGTATCGCAGTGCCCTGGCTTTTGTGTGAGACATGAGAGAGGGAGCCCCCTCCATGGGGGTCAGCTTGCTCTCCGTATCGTACTGCCCTGGCTTACGTGTGAGACAAGAGAGAGGGAGCCGGCTCCATGGGCGTCAGCTTGCTCTCCGTATCGCACTGCCCTGGCTTACGTGTGAGACAGGAGAGAGGGAGCCGTCTCCATGGGCGTCGGCTTGCTCTCCATATCGCACTGCTCTGGCTTACGTGTGAGACAGGAGAGAGGCAGCCGGCTCCATGGGCGTCAGCTTGCTCTCCATATCTCACTACACTGGCTTTCGTGTGAGACAGGAGAGAGGGAGCCGGCTCCATGGGCGTCAGCTTGCTCTCCATATCGCACTGCCCTGGCTTACGTGTGAGACACGAGAGAGGGAGCCGGCTGCATGGGCGTCAGCTTGCTCTCCATATCGCACTGCCCTGGCTTACGTGTCAGACAGGAAAGAGGGAGCCGGCTCCATGGGACTCAGCTTGCTCTCCATATCGGACTGCCCTGGCTTACGTGTGAGACAGGAGAGAGGGAGCCGGCTCCATGGGCGTCAGCTTGCTCTCCGTATCGCACTGTCCTGGCTTACGTGTGAGACAGGAGAGAGGGAGACGGCTGCATGAGCATCAGCTTGCTCTCCATATCGCACTGCCCTGGTTTACGTGTGAGACAGGAGAGAGGGAGTCGGCTCCATGGGCGTCAGCTTGCTCTCCGTATCGCACTGCCCTGGCTTACGTGTGAGACAGGAGAGAGGGAGCCGGCTCCATGGGCGTCAGCTTGCTCTCCGTATCGCACTGCCCTGGCTTACGTGTGAGACAGGAGAGA
The DNA here is from genome assembly GCF_048418815.1 of Hemitrygon akajei. NCBI lineage: Eukaryota > Metazoa > Chordata > Chondrichthyes > Myliobatiformes > Dasyatidae > Hemitrygon > Hemitrygon akajei. The sequence goes on from NC_133151.1 coordinate 38,437,444, forward strand.
GGGAGCCGGCTCCATGGGTGTCAGCTTGCTCTCCATATCGCACTGCCCTGGCTTACGTGTGAGACAGGAGAGAGGGAGCCGGCTCCATGGGCGTCAGCTTGCTCTCCGTATCGCACAGCCCTGGCTTACGTGTGAGACAGGAGTGAGAGAGCCGGCTCCATGAGTGTCAGCTTGCTCTCCATATCGTACTGCCCTGGCTTACGTGTGAGACAGGAGAGAGAGAGCCGGCTCCATGGGCGACAGCTTGCTGTCCGTATCGCACTGTCCTGGCTTACGTGTGAGACAGGAGAGAGGGAGCCGGCTCCATGTGCGTCAGCTTGCTCTCCGTAACGCACTGCCCTGGCTTTCGTGTAAGACAGGAGAGAGGGAGCCGGCTCCATGGGCGTCAGCTTGCTCTCCATATCGCACTGCCCTGGCTTACGTGTCAGACAGGAAAGAGGGAGCCGGCTCCATGGGCCTCAGTTTGCTCTCAATATCGCACTGCCCTGGCTTAAGTGTGAGTCAGGAGTGAGGGAGCCGGCTCCATGGGCGTCAGCTTGTTCTCCATATCGCACTGCCCTGGCTTACGTGTGAGATAGGAGAGAGGGAGCCCCCTCCATTGGCGTCAGCTTGCTCTACATATCGCACTGCCCTGGCTTACGTGTGAGACAGGGGAGAGGGAGCCGGCTCCATGGGCGTCAGCTTGCTCTCTGTATCGTACTGCCCTGGTTTAAGTGTGTCACAGGAGAGAGGGAGCCGGCTCCATGGGCGTAAGCTTGCTCTCCGTATCGCACTGTCCTGGCTTACGTGTGAGACAGGAGAGAGGGAGCCGGCTGCATAGGCATCAGCTTGCTCTCCATATCGCATTGCCCAGGCTTACGTGTGAGACAGGAGAGAGGGACCCTGCTCCATCGGTGTCAGCTTGCTCTCCATATCGCACTGCGCTGGCTTACGTGTGAGACAGGAGAGAGGGAGCCGACTCCATGGGCGTCAGCTTGCTCTCCATATCGCACAGCCCTGGTTTACGTGTGAGACAGGAGAGAGGGAGTCGGCTCCATGGGCGTCAGCTTGCTCTCCGTATCGCACTGCCCTGGCTTACGTGTGAGACAGGAGAGAGGGAGCCGGCTCCATGGGCGTCAGCTTGCTCTCCATATCGCACTGCCCTGGCTTACGTGTGGCACAGGAGAGATGGAGCCGGCTCCATGGGCGTCAGATTGCTCTCCATATCGCACTGCCCTGGCTTACGTGTGAGACGGGGGAGTGGGAGCCGGCTCCATGGGCGTCAGCTTGCTCTCCGTATCGCACTGTCCTGGCTTACGTGTGAGACAGGAGAGAGGGAGCCGGCTCCATGGGCGTCAGCTTGCTCTCCGTATCGTACTGCCCTGGTTTAAGTGTGACACAGGAGAGAGGGAGCCGACTCCATGGGCGTCAGCTTGCTCTCCGTAACGCACTGTCCTGGCTTACGTGTGGCACAGGAGAGAGGGAGCCGGCTCCATGGGCGTCAGCTTGCTCTCCGTAACGCACTGCCCTGGCTTACGTGTGGCACAGGAGAGAGGGAGCCGGCTCCTAGGGCGTCAGCTTGCTCTCCGTATCGTCCTGCCCTGGCTTACGTGTGAGCCAGCAGAGAGGGAGCCGGCTCCATGGGCGTCAGCTTGCTCTCCGTATCGCACTGCCCAGGCTTTCGTGTGAGACAGGAGAGAGGGAGCCAGTTCCATGGGTGTCAGCTTGCTCTCCATATCGCACTGCCCTGGCTTACGTGTGAGACAGGAGAGAGGGAGCCGGCTCCCTGGGTGTCAGCTTGCTCTCCATATCGCACTGCCCTGGCTTACGTGTGAGACAGGAGAGAGGGAGCCGGCTCCATGGGTGTCAGCTTGCTCTCCATATCGCACTGCCCTGGCTCACGTGTGAGACAGGAGAGAGGGAGCCGGCTCCATGGGCGTCAGCTTGCTCTCCGTATCGCACAGCCCTGGATTACGTGTGAGACAGGAGAGAGGGAGCCGGCTCCATGGGCGTCAGCTTGCTCTCCGTATCGCACAGCCCTGGATTACGTGTGAGACAGGAGAGAGGGAGCCGGCTCCATGGGCTTCAGCTTGCTCTCCATATCGCACTGCCCTGGCTTACGTGTGAGACACGAGAGAGGGAGCCGGCTCCATGGGCGTCAGCTTGCTCTCCGTATCGCACTGCCCTGGCTTACGTGTGAGACAGGAGAGAGGGAGCCCGCTCCATGGGCGTCAGCTTGCTCTCCATATCGCACTGCCCTGGCTTACGTGTGAGACAGGAGAGATGGAGCCGGCTCCATGGGTGTCAGCTTGCTCTCCATATCGCACTGCCCTGGCTTACGTGTGAGACAGGAGAGAGGGAGCCGGCTCCATGGGTGTCAGCTTGCTCTCGATATCGCACTGCCCTGGCTTACGTGTGAGACAGGAGAGAGGGAGCCGGCTCCATGGGCGTCAGCTTGCTCTCCGTATCGCACAGCCCTGGCTTACGTGTGAGACAGGAGAGAGAGAGCCGGCTCCAGGAGCGTCAGCTTGCTCTCCGTATCGCACTTCCCTGGCTAACGTGTGAGACAGGAGAGAGAGAGCCGGCTCCATGGGTGTCAGCTTGCACTCCGTATCGCAGTGCCCTGGCTTTTGTGTGAGACATGAGAGAGGGAGCCCCCTCCATGGGGGTCAGCTGGCTCTCCGTATCGCACTGCCCTGGCTTACGTGTGAGACAAGAGAGAGGGAGCCGGCTCCATGGGCGTCAGCTTGCTCTTTGTATCGCACTGCCCTGGCTTACGTGTGAGACAGGAGAGAGGGAGCCGTCTCCATGGGCGTCGGCTTGCTCTCCATATCGCACTGCTCTGGCTTACGTGTGAGACAGGAGAGAGGCAGCCGGCTCCATGGGCGTCAGCTTGCTCTCCATATCGCACTACACTGGCTTTCGTGTGAGACAGGAGAGAGGGAGCCGGCTCCATGGGCGTCAGCTTGCTCTCCATATCGCACTGCCCTGGCTTACGTGTGAGACACGAGAGAGGGAGCCGGCTGCATGGGCGTCAGCTTGCTCTCCATATCGCACTGCCCTGGCTTACGTGTCAGACAGGAAAGAGGGAGCCGGCTCCATGGGACTCAGCTTGCTCTCCATATCGGACTGCCCTGGCTTACGTGTGAGACAGGAGAGAGGGAGCCGGCTCCATGGGCGTCAGCTTGCTCTCCGTATCGCACTGTCCTGGCTTACGTGTGAGACAGGAGAGAGGGAGACGGCTGCATGAGCATCAGCTTGCTCTCCATATCGCACTGCCCTGGTTTACGTGTGAGACAGGAGAGAGGGAGTCGGCTCCATGGGCGTCAGCTTGCTCTCCGTATCGCACTGCCCTGGCTTACGTGTGAGACAGGAGAGAGGGAGCCGGCTCCATGGGCGTCAGCTTGCTCTCCATATCGCACTGCCCTGGCTTACGTGTGAGACGGGGGAGAGGGAGCCGGCTCCATGGGTGTCAGCTTGCTCTCCGTATCGCACTGTCCTGGCTTACGTGTGAGACAGGAGAGAGGGAGCCGGCTCCATGGGCGTCAGCTTGCTCTCCGTATCGTACTGCCCTGGTTTAAGTGTGACACAGGAGAGAGGGAGCCGACTCCATGGGCGTCAGCTTGCTCTCCGTAACGCACTGTCCTGGCTTACGTGTGGCACAGGAGAGAGGGAGCCGGCTCCATGGGCGTCAGCTTGCTCTCCGTATCGTCCTGCCCTGGCTTACGTGTGAGACAGCAGAGAGGGAGCCGGCTCCATGGGCGTCAGCTTGCTCTCCGTATCGCACTGCCCAGGCTTTCGTGTGAGACAGGAGAGAGGGAGCCAGCTCCATGGGTGTCAGCTTGCTCTCCATATCGCACTGCCCTGGCTTACGTGTGAGACAGGAGAGAGGGAGCCGGCTCCATGGGTGTCAGCTTGCTCTCCATATCGAACTGCCCTGGCTTACGTGTCAGACAGGAGAGAGAGAGCCGGCTCCATGGGTGTCAGCTTGCTCTCCATATCGCACTGCCCTGGCTTACGTGTGAGACAGGAGAGAGGGAGCCGGCTCCATGGGCGTCAGCTTGCTCTCCGTATCGCACAGCCCTGGCTTACGTGTGAGACAGGAGAGAGAGAGCCGGCTCCATGGGCGTCAGCTTGTTCTCCGTACCGCACAGCCCTGTCTTACGTGTGAGACAGGAGAGAGAGAGCCGGCTCCATGGGCGACAGCTTGCTGTCCGTATCGCACTGTCCTGGCTTACGTGTGAGACAGGAGAGAGGGAGCCGGCTCCATGTGCGTCAGCTTGCTCTCCGTAACGCACTGCCCTGGCTTTCGTGTAAGACAGGAGAGAGGGAGCCGGCTCCATGGGCGTCAGCTTGCTCTCCATATCGCACTGCCCTGGCTTACGTGTCAGACAGGAAAGAGGGAGCCGGCTCCATGGGCCTCAGTTTGCTCTCAATATCGCACTGCCCTGGCTTAAGTGTGAGTCAGGAGAGAGGGAGCCGGCTCCATGGGCGTCAGCTTGTTCTCCATATCGCACTGCCCTGGCTTACGTGTGAGATAGGAGAGAGGGAGCCCCCTCCATTGGCGTCAGCTTGCTCTACATATCGCACTGCCCTGGCTTACGTGTGAGACAGGGGAGAGGGAGCCGGCTCCATGGGCGTCAGCTTGCTCTCTGTATCGTACTGCCCTGGTTTAAGTGTGTCACAGGAGAGAGGGAGCCGGCTCCATGGGTGTAAGCTTGCTCTCCGTATCGCACTGTCCTGGCTTACGTGTGAGACAGGAGAGAGGGAGCCGGCTGCATAGGCATCAGCTTGCTCTCCATATCGCATTGCCCAGGCTTACGTGTGAGACAGGAGAGAGAGAGCCGGCTCCATGAGTGTCAGCTTGCTCTCCGTACCGCACAGCCCTGTCTTACGTGTGAGACAGGAGAGAGAGAGCCGGCTCCATGGGCGACAGCTTGCTGTCCGTATCGCACTGTCCTGGCTTACGTGTGAGACAGGAGAGAGGGAGCCGGCTCCATGTGCGTCAGCTTGCTCTCCGTAACGCACTGGCCTGGCTTTCGTGTAAGACAGGAGAGAGGGAGCCGGCTCCATGGGCGTCAGCTTGCTCTCCATATCGCACTGCCCTGGCTTACGTGTCAGACAGGAAAGAGGGAGCCGGCTCCATGGGCCTCAGTTTGCTCTCAATATCGCACTGCCCTGGCTTAAGTGTGAGTCAGGAGAGAGGGAGCCGGCTCCATGGGCGTCAGCTTGTTCTCCATATCGCACTGCCCTGGCTTACGTGTGAGATAGGAGAGAGGGAGCCCCCTCCATTGGCGTCAGCTTGCTCTACATATCGCACTGCCCTGGCTTACGTGTGAGACAGGGGAGAGGGAGCCGGCTCCATGGGCGTCAGCTTGCTCTCTGTATCGTACTGCCCTGGTTTAAGTGTGTCACAGGAGAGAGGGAGCCGGCTCAATGGGCGTAAGCTTGCTCTCCGTATCGCACTGTCCTGGCTTACGTGTGAGACAGGAGAGAGGGAGCCGGCTGCATAGGCATCAGCTTGCTCTCCATATCGCATTGCCCAGGCTTACGTGTGAGACAGGAGAGAGGGACCCTGCTCCATCGGTGTCAGCTTGCTCTCCATATCGCACTGCGCTGGCTTACGTGTGAGACAGGAGAGAGGGAGCCGACTCCATGGGCGTCAGCTTGCTCTCCATATCGCGCAGCCCTGGTTTACGTGTGAGACAGGAGAGAGGGAGTCGGCTCCATGGGCGTCAGCTTGCTCTCCGTATCGCACTGCCCTGGCTTACGTGTGAGACAGGAGAGAGGGAGCCGGCTCCATGGGCGTCAGCTTGCTCTCCATATCGCACTGCCCTGGCTTACGTGTGGCACAGGAGAGATGGAGCCGGCTCCATGGGCGTCAGATTGCTCTCCATATCGCACTGCCCTGGCTTACGTGTGAGACGGGGGAGTGGGAGCCGGCTCCATGGGCGTCAGCTTGCTCTCCGTATCGCACTGTCCTGGCTTACGTGTGAGACAGGAGAGAGGGAGCCGGCTCCATGGGCGTCAGCTTGCTCTCCGTATCGTACTGCCCTGGTTTAAGTGTGACACAGGAGAGAGGGAGCCGACTCCATGGGCGTCAGCTTGCTCTCCGTAACGCACTGTCCTGGCTTACGTGTGGCACAGGAGAGAGGGAGCCGGCTCCATGGGCGTCAGCTTGCTCTCCGTAACGCACTGCCCTGGCTTACGTGTGGCACAGGAGAGAGGGAGCCGGCTCCTAGGGCGTCAGCTTGCTCTCCGTATCGTCCTGCCCTGGCTTACGTGTGAGCCAGCAGAGAGGGAGCCGGCTCCATGGGCGTCAGCTTGCTCTCCGTATCGCACTGCCCAGGCTTTCGTGTGAGACGGGAGAGAGGGAGCCAGCTCCATGGGTGTCAGCTTGCTCTCCATATCGCACTGCCCTGGCTTACGTGTGAGACAGGAGAGAGGGAGCCGGCTCCATGGGTGTCAGCTTGCTCTCCATATCGCACTGCCCTGGCTTACTTGTGAGACAGGAGAGAGGGAGCCGGCTCCATGGGTGTCAGCTTGCTCTCCGTATCGCACTGCCCTGGCTCACGTGTGAGACAGGAGAGAGGGAGCCGGCTCCATGGGCGTCAGCTTGCTCTCCGTATCGCACAGCCCTGGATTACGTGTGAGACAGGAGAGAGGGAGCCGGCTCCATGGGCGTCAGCTTGCTCTCCGTATCGCACAGCCCTGGATTACGTGTGAGACAGGAGAGAGGGAGCCGGCTCCATGGGCGTCAGCTTGCTCTCCATATCGCACTGCCCTGGCTTACGTGTGAGACACGAGAGAGGGAGCCGGCTCCATGGGCGTCAGCTTGCTCTCCGTATCGCACTGCCCTGGCTTACGTGTGAGACAGGAGAGAGGGAGCCCGCTCCATGGGCGTCAGCTTGCTCTCCATATCGCACTGCCCTGGCTTACGTGTGAGACAGGAGAGATGGAGCCGGCTCCATGGGTGTCAGCTTGCTCTCCATATCGCACTGCCCTGGCTTACGTGTGAGACAGGAGAGAGGGAGCCGGCTCCATGGGTGTCAGCTTGCTCTCGATATCGCACTGCCCTGGCTTACGTGTGAGACAGGAGAGAGGGAGCCGGCTCCATGGGCGTCAGCTTGCTCTCCGTATCGCACAGCCCTGGCTTACGTGTGAGACAGGAGAGAGAGAGCCGGCTCCAGGAGCGTCAGCTTGCTCTCCGTATCGCACTTCCCTGGCTAACGTGTGAGACAGGAGAGAGAGAGCCGGCTCCATGGGTGTCAGCTTGCACTCCGTATCGCAGTGCCCTGGCTTTTGTGTGAGACATGAGAGAGGGAGCCCCCTCCATGGGGGTCAGCTTGCTCTCCGTATCGCACTGCCCTGGCTTACGTGTGAGACAAGAGAGAGGGAGCCGGCTCCATGGGCGTCAGCTTGCTCTCCGTATCGGACTGCCCTGGCTTACGTGTGAGACAGGAGAGAGGGAGCCGTCTCCATGGGCGTCGGCTTGCTCTCCATATCGCACTGCTCTGGCTTACGTGTGAGACAGGAGAGAGGCAGCCGGCTCCATGGGCGTCAGCTTGCTCTCCATATCGCACTACACTGGCTTTCGTGTGAGACAGGAGAGAGGGAGCCGGCTCCATGGGCGTCAGCTTGCTCTCCATATCGCACTGCCCTGGCTTACGTGTGAGACACGAGAGAGGGAGCCGGCTGCATGGGCGTCAGCTTGCTCTCCATATCGCACTGCCCTGGCTTACGTGTCAGACAGGAAAGAGGGAGCCGGCTCCATGGGACTCAGCTTGCTCTCCATATCGCACTGTCCTGGCTTACGTGTGAGACAGGAGAGAGGGAGCCGGCTGCATGAGGATCAGCTTGCTCTCCATATCGCACTGCCCTGGTTTACGTGTGAGACAGGAGAGAGGGAGTCGGCTCCATGGGCGTCAGCTTGCTCTCCGTATCGCACTGCCCTGGCTTACGTGTGAGACAGGAGAGAGGGAGCCGGCTCCATGGGCGTCAGCTTGCTCTCCATATCGCACTGCCCTGGCTTACGTGTGAGACGGGGGAGAGGGAGCCGGCTCCATGGGTGTCAGCTTGCTCACCGTATCGCACTGTCCTGGCTTACGTGTGAGACAGGAGAGAGGGAGCCGGCTCCATGGGCGTCAGCTTGCTCTCCGTATCGTACTGCCCTGGTTTAAGTGTGACACAGGAGAGAGGGAGCCGGCTCCATGGGCGTCAGCTTGCTCTCCGTATCGTCCTGCCCTGGCTTACGTGTGAGACAGCAGAGAGGGAGCCGGCTCCATGGGCGTCAGCTTGCTCTCCGTATCGCACTGCCCAGGCTTTCGTGTGAGACAGGAGAGAGGGAGCCAGCTCCATGGGTGTCAGCTTGCTCTCCATATCGCACTGCCCTGGCTTACGTGTGAGACAGGAGAGAGGGAGCCGGCTCCATGGGTGTCAGCTTGCTCTCCATATCGAACTGCCCTGGCTTACGTGTCAGACAGGAGAGAGGGAGCCGGCTCCATGGGTGTCAGCTTGCTCTCCATATCGCACTGCCCTGGCTTACGTGTGAGACAGGAGAGAGGGAGCCGGCTCCATGGGCGTCAGCTTGCTCTCCGTATCGCACAGCCCTGGCTTACATGTGAGACAGGAGAGAGAGAGCCAGCTCCAGGAGCGTCAGCTTACTCACCGTATCGCACTGCCCTGGCTTACGTGTGAGACAGGAGAGAGAGAGCCGGCTCCATGAGTGTCAGCTTGCTCTCCGTACCGCACAGCCCTGTCTTACGTGTGAGACAGGAGAGAGAGAGCCGGCTCCATGGGCGACAGCTTGCTGTCCGTATCGCACTGTCCTGGCTTACATGTGAGACAGGAGAGAGGGAGCCGGCTCCATGTGCGTCAGCTTGCTCTCCGTAACGCACTGCCCTGGCTTTCGTGTAAGACAGGAGAGAGGGAGCCGGCTCCATGGGCGTCAGCTTGCTCTCCGTATCGCACTGCCCTGGCTTACGTGTGAGACAGGAGAGAGGGAGCCGGCTCCATGGGCGTGAGCTTGCTCTCCATATCGCACTGCCCTGGCTTACGTGTCAGACAGGAAAGAGGGAGCCGGCTCCATGGGCCTCAGCTTGCTCTCCGTATCGCACTGCCCTGGCTTACGTGTGAGACAAGAGAGAGGGAGCCGGCTCCATGGGCGTCAGCTTGCTCTCCGTATCGCACTGCCCTGGCTTACGTGTGAGACAGGAGAGAGGGAGCCGTCTCCATGGGCGTCGGCTTGCTCTCCATATCGCACTACTCTGGCTTACGTGTGAGACAGGAGAGAGGCAGCCGGCTCCATGGGCGTCAGCTTGCTCTCCATATCGCACTACACTGGCTTTCGTGTGAGACAGGAGAGAGGGAGCCGGCTCCATGGGCGTCAGCTTGCTCTCCATATCGCACTGCCCTGGCTTACGTGTGAGACACGAGAGAGGGAGCCGGCTGCATGGGCGTCAGCTTGCTCTCCATATCGCACTGCCCTGGCTTACGTGTCAGACAGGAAAGAGGGAGCCGGCTCCATGGGACTCAGCTTGCTCTCCATATCGCACTGTCCTGGCTTACGTGTGAGACAGGAGAGAGGGAGCCGGCTGCATGAGCATCAGCTTGCTCTCCATATCGCACTGCCGTGGTTTACGTGTGAGACAGGAGAGAGGGAGTCGGCTCCATGGGCGTCAGCTTGCTCTCCGTATCGCACTGCCCTGGCTTACGTGTGAGACAGGAGAGAGGGAGCCGGCTCCATGGGCGTCAGCTTGCTCTCCATATCGCACTGCCCTGGCTTACGTGTGAGATGGGGGAGAGGGAGCCGGCTCCATGTGTGTCAGCTTGCTCACCGTATCGCACTGTCCTGGCTTACGTGTGAGACAGGAGAGAGGGAGCCGGCTCCATGGGCGTCAGCTTGCTCTCCGTATCGTACTGCCCTGGTTTAAGTGTGACACAGGAGAGAGGGAGCCGGCTCCATGGGCGTCAGCTTGCTCTCCGTATCGTCCTGCCCTGGCTTACGTGTGAGACAGCAGAGAGGGAGCCGGCTCCATGGGCGTCAGCTTGCTCTCCGTATCGCACTGCCCAGGCTTTCGTGTGAGACAGGAGAGAGGGAGCCAGCTCCATGGGTGTCAGCTTGCTCTCCATATCGCACTGCCCTGGCTTACGTGTGAGACAGGAGAGAGGGAGCCGGCTCCATGGGTGTCAGCTTGCTCTCCATATCGAACTGCCCTGGCTTACGTGTCAGACAGGAGAGAGGGAGCCGGCTCCATGGGTGTCAGCTTGCTCTCCATATCGCACTGCCCTGGCTTACGTGTGAGACAGGAGAGAGGGAGCCGGCTCCATGGGCGTCAGCTTGCTCTCCGTATCGCACAGCCCTGGCTTACGTGTGAGACAGGAGAGAGAGAGCCGGCTCCAGGAGCGTCAGCTTACTCACCGTATCGCACTCACTGGCTTACGTGTGAGACAGGAGAGAGAGAGCCGGCTCCATGAGTGTCAGCTTGCTCTCCGTACCGCACAGCCCTGTCTTACGTGTGAGACAGGAGAGAGAGAGCCGGCTCCATGGGCGACAGCTTGCTGTCCGTATCGCACTGTCCTGGCTTACGTGTGAGACAGGAGAGAGGGAGCCGGCTCCATGTGCGTCAGCTTGCTCTCCGTAACGCACTGCCCTGGCTTTCGTGTAAGACAGGAGAGAGGGAGCCGGCTCCATGGGCGTCAGCTTGCTCTCCGTATCGCACTGCCCTGGCTTACGTGTGAGACAGGAGAGAGGGAGCCGTCTCCATGGGCGTGAGCTTGCTCTCCATATCGCACTGCCCTGGCTTACGTGTCAGACAGGAAAGAGGGAGCCGGCTCCATGGGCCTCAGTTTGCTCTCAATATCGCACTGCCCTGGCTTAAGTGTGAGTCAGGAGAGAGGGAGCCGGCTCCATGGGCGTCAGCTTGTTCTCCATATCGCACTGCCCTGGCTTACGTGTGAGATAGGAGAGAGGGAGCCCCCTCCATTGGCGTCAGCTTGCTCTACATATCGCACTGCCCTGGCTTACGTGTGAGACAGGGGAGAGGGAGCCGGCTCCATGGGCGTCAGCTTGCTCTCTGTATCGTACTGCCCTGGTTTAAGTGTGTCACAGGAGAGAGGGAGCCGGCTCCATGGGCGTCAGCTTGCTCTCCGTATCGCACTGTCCTGGCTTACGTGTGAGACAGGAGAGAGGGAGCCGGCTGCATAGGCATCAGCTTGCTCTCCATATCGCATTGCCCAGGCTTACGTGTGAGACAGGAGAGACGGACCCTGCTCCATCGGTGTCAGCTTGCTCTCCATATCGCACTGCGCTGGCTTACGTGTGAGACAGGAGAGAGGGAGCCGACTCCATGGGCGTCAGCTTGCTCTCCATATCGCACAGCCCTGGTTTACATGTGAGACAGGAGAGAGGGAGTCGGCTCCATGGGCGTCAGCTTGCTCTCCGTATCGCACTGCCCTGGCTTACGTGTGAGACAGGAGAGAGGGAGCCGGCTCCATGGGCGTCAGCTTGCTCTCCATATCGCACTGCCCTGGCTTACGTGTGGCACAGGAGAGATGGAGCCGGCTCCATGGGCGTCAGATTGCTCTCCATATCGCACTGCCCTGGCTTACGTGTGAGACGGGGGAGTGGGAGCCGGCTCCATGGGCGTCAGCTTGCTCTCCGTATCGCACTGTCCTGGCTTACGTGTGAGACAGGAGAGAGGGAGCCGGCTCCATGGGCGTCAGCTTGCTCTCCGTATCGTACTGCCCTGGTTTAAGTGTGACACAGGAGAGAGGGAGCCGACTCCATGGGCGTCAGCTTGCTCTCCGTAACGCACTGTCCTGGCTTACGTGTGGCACAGGAGAGAGGGAGCCGGCTCCATGGGCGTCAGCTTGCTCTCCGTATCGCACTGCCCAGGCTTTCGTGTGAGACAGGAGAGAGGGAGCCAGCTCCATGGGTGTCAGCTTGCTCTCCATATCGCACTGCCCTGGCTTACGTGTGAGACAGGAGAGAGGGAGCCGGCTCCATGGGTGTCAGCTTGCTCTCCATATCGCACTGCCCTGGCTTACGTGTGAGACAGGAGAGAGGGAGCCGGCTCCATGGGTGTCAGCTTGCTCTCCATATCGCACTGCCCTGGCTCACGTGTGAGACAGGAGAGAGGGAGCCGGCTCCATGGGCGTCAGCTTGCTCTCCGTATCGCACAGCCCTGGCTTACGTGTGAGACAGGAGAGAGAGTGCCGGCTCCTGGAGCGTCAGCTTGCTCACCGTATCGCACTGCCCTGGCTTACGTGTGTGACAGGAGAGAGAGAGCCGGCTCCATGAGTGTCAGCTTGCTCTCCGTACCGCACAGCCCTGTCTTACGTGTGAGACAGGAGAGAGAGAGCCGGCTCCATGGGCGACAGCTTGCACTCCGTATCGCAGTGCCCTGGCTTTTGTGTGAGACATGAGAGAGGGAGCCCCCTCCATGGGGGTCAGCTTGCTCTCCGTATCGCACTGCCCTGGCTTACGTGTGAGACAAGAGAGAGGGAGCCGGCTCCATGGGCGTCAGCTTGCTCTCCGTATCGCACTGCCCTGGCTTACGTGTGAGACAGGAGAGAGGGAGCCGTCTCCATGGGCGTCGGCTTGCTCTCCATATCGCACTGCTCTGGCTTACGTGTGAGACAGGAGAGAGGCAGCCTGCTCCATGGGCGTCAGCTTGCTCTCCATATCGCACTACACTGGCTTTCGTGTGAGACAGGAGAGAGGGAGCCGGCTCCATGGGCGTCAGCTTGCTCTCCATATCGCACTGCCCTGGCTTACGTGTGAGACACGAGAGAGGGATCCGGCTGCATGGGCGTCAGCTTGCTCTCCATATCGCACTGCCCTGGCTTACGTGTGAGACGGGGGAGTGGGAGCCGGCTCCATGGGCGTCAGCTTGCTCTCCGTATCGCACTGTCCTGGCTTACGTGTGAGACAGGAGAGAGGGAGCCGGCTCCATGGGCGTCAGCTTGCTCTCCGTATCATACTGCCCTGGTTTAAGTGTGACACAGGAGAGAGGGAGCCGACTCCATGGGCGTCAGCTTGCTCTCCGTAACGCACTGTCCTGGCTTACGTGTGGCACAGGAGAGAGGGAGCCGGCTCCATGGGCGTCAGCTTGCTCTCCGTATCGTCCTGCCCTGGCTTACGTGTGAGCCAGCAGAGAGGGAGCCGGCTCCATGGGCGTCAGCTTGCTCTCCGTATCGCACTGCCCAGGCTTTCGTGTGAGACAGGAGAGAGGGAGCCAGCTCCATGGGTGTCAGCTTGCTCTCCATATCGCACTGCCCTGGCTCACGTGTGAGACAGGAGAGAGGGAGCCGGCTCCATGGGCGTCAGCTTGCTCTCCGTATCGCACAGCCCTGGCTTACGTGTGAGACAGGAGAGAGAGAGCCGGCTCCAGGAGCGTCAGCTTGCTCACCGTATCGCACTGCCCTGGCTTACGTGTGAGACAGGAGAGAGAGAGCCGGCTCCATGAGTGTCAGCTTGCTCTCCGTACCGCACAGCCCTGTCTTACGTGTGAGACAGGAGAGAGAGAGCCGGCTCCATGGGCGACAGCTTGCTGTCCGTATCGCACTGTCCTGGCTTACGTGTGAGACAGGAGAGAGGGAGCCGGCTCCATGTGCGTCAGCTTGCTCTCCATATCGCACTGCTCTGGCTTACGTGTGAGACAGGAGAGAGGGAGCTGGCTCCATGGGCCTCAGCTTGCTCTCCATATCGGACTGCCCTGGCTTACGTGTGAGACAGGAGAGAGGGAGCCGGCTCCAAGGGCATTAGCTTGCTCTCCATATCGCACTGCCCAGTTTTCAGTGTGACACAGGAGAGAGGGAGCCGGCTCCATGGGTGTCAGCTTGCTCTCCATATCGCACTGCCCTGGCTTACGTGTGAGACAGGAGAGAGGGAGCCGGCTCCATGGGCGTCAGCTTGCTCTCCGTATCGCACAGCCCTGGCTTACGTGTGAGACAGGAGAGAGAGAGCCGGCTCCATGATTGTCAGCTTGCTCTCCGTACCGCACAGCCCTGTCTTACGTGTGAGACAGGAGAGAGAGAGCCGGCTCCATGGGCGACAGCTTGCTGTCCGTATCGCACTGTCCTGGCTTACGTGTGAGACAGGAGAGAGGGAGCCGGCTCCATGTGCGTCAGCTTGCTCTCCGTAACGCACTGCCCTGGCTTTCGTGTAAGACAGGAGAGAGGGAGCCGGCTCCATGGGCGTCAGCTTGCTCTCCGTATCGCACTGCCCTGGCTTACGTGTGAGACAGGAGAGAGGGAGCCGTCTCCATGGGCGTGAGCTTGCTCTCCATATCGCACTGCCCTGGCTTACGTGTCAGACAGGAAAGAGGGAGCCGGCTCCATGGGCCTCAGTTTGCTCTCAATATCGCACTGCCCTGGCTTAAGTGTGAGTCAGGAGAGAGGGAGCCGGCTCCATGGGCGTCAGCTTGTTCTCCATATCGCACTGCCCTGGCTTACGTGTGAGATAGGAGAGAGGGAGCCCCCTCCATTGGCGTCAGCTTGCTCTACATATCGCACTGCCCTGGCTTACGTGTGAGACAGGGGAGAGGGAGCCGGCTCCATGGGCGTCAGCTTGCTCTCTGTATCGTACTGCCCTGGTTTAAGTGTGTCACAGGAGAGAGGGAGCCGGCTCCATGGGCGTCAGCTTGCTCTCCGTATCGCACTGTCCTGGCTTACGTGTGAGACAGGAGAGAGGGAGCCGGCTGCATAGGCATCAGCTTGCTCTCCATATCGCATTGCCCAGGCTTACGTGTGAGACAGGAGAGAGGGACCCTGCTCCATCGGTGTCAGCTTGCTCTCCATATCGCACTGCGCTGGCTTACGTGTGAGACAGGAGAGAGGGAGCCGACTCCATGGGCGTCAGCTTGCTCTCCATATCGCACAGCCCTGGTTTACATGTGAGACAGGAGAGAGGGAGTCGGCTCCATGGGCGTCAGCTTGCTCTCCGTATCGCACTGCCCTGGCTTACGTGTGAGACAGGAGAGAGCGAGCCGGCTCCATGGGCGTCAGCTTGCTCTCCATATCGCACTGCCCTGGCTTACGTGTGGCACAGGAGAGATGGAGCCGGCTCCATGGGCGTCAGATTGCTCTCCATATCGCACTGCCCTGGCTTACGTGTGAGACGGGGGAGTGGGAGCCGGCTCCATGGGCGTCAGCTTGCTCTCCGTATCGCACTGTCCTGGCTTACGTGTGAGACAGGAGAGAGGGAGCCGGCTCCATGGGCGTCAGCTTGCTCTCCGTATCGTACTGCCCTGGTTTAAGTGTGACACAGGAGAGAGGGAGCCGACTCCATGGGCGTCAGCTTGCTCTCCGTAACGCACTGTCCTGGCTTACGTGTGGCACAGGAGAGAGGGAGCCGGCTCCATGGGCGTCAGCTTGCTCTCCGTATCGTCCTGCCCTGGCTTACGTGTGAGCCAGCAGAGAGGGAGCCGGCTCCATGGGCGTCAGCTTGCTCTCCGTATCGCACTGCCCAGGCTTTCGTGTGAGACAGGAGAGAGGGAGCCAGCTCCATGGGTGTCAGCTTGCTCTCCATATCGCACTGCCCTGGCTTACGTATGAGACAGGAGAGAGGGAGCCGGCTCCATGGGTGTCAGCTTGCTCTCCATATCGCACTGCCCTGGCTTACGTGTGAGACAGGAGAGAGGGAGCCGGCTCCATGGGTGTCAGCTTGCTCTCCATATCGCACTGCCCTGGCTCACGTGTGAGACAGGAGAGAGGGAGCCGGCTCCATGGGCGTCAGCTTGCTCTCCGTATCGCACAGCCCTGGCTTACGTGTGAGACAGGAGAGAGAGTGCCGGCTCCTGGAGCGTCAGCTTGCTCACCGTATCGCACTGCCCTGGCTTACGTGTGTGACAGGAGAGAGAGAGCCGGCTCCATGAGTGTCAGCTTGCTCTCCGTACCGCACAGCCCTGTCTTACGTGTGAGACAGGAGAGAGAGAGCCGGCTCCATGGGCGACAGCTTGCTGTCCGTATCGCACTGTCCTGGCTTACGTGTGAGACAGGAGAGAGGGAGCCGGCTCCATGTGCGTCAGCTTGCTCTCCCTATCGCACTGCTCTGGCTTACGTGTGAGACAGGAGAGAGGGAGCTGGCTCCATGGGCCTCAGCTTGCTCTCCATATCGGACTGCCCTGGCTTACGTGTGAGACAGGAGAGAGGGAGCCGGCTCCAAGGGCATTAGCTTGCTCTCCATATCGCACTGCCCAGTTTTCAGTGTGACACAGGAGAGAGGGAGCCGGCTCCATGGGCGTCAGCTTGCTCTCTGTATCGCACTGCCCCGGCTTACGTGTGGCACAGGAGAGAGGGAGCCGGCTCCATGGGCGTCAGCTTGCTCACCGTATCGTACTGCCCTGGCTTAAGTGTGAGACAGGAGAGAGGTAGCCGGCTCCATGGGCGTCAGCTTGCTCTCCGTATCGCACTGCCCTGGCTTACGAGTGAGACAGGAGAGAGGGAGCCGGCCCCATGGGCGTCAGCTTGCTCTCCATATCGTACTGCCCAGGCTTACGTGTGAGACAGGAGAGAGGGATCCGGCTCCATGGGCGTCAGCTTGCTCTCCATATCGCACTGCCCTGGCTTACGTGTGAGACAGGAGAGATGGAGCCGGCTCCATGGGTGTCAGCTTGCTCTCCATATCGCACTGCCCTGGCTTACGTGTGAGACAGGAGAGAGTGAGCCGGCTCCATGGGTGTCAGCTTGCTCTCGATATCGCACTGCCCTGGCTTACGTGTGAGACAGGAGAGAGGGAGCCGGCTCCATGGGCGTCAGCTTGCTCTCCGTATCGCACAGCCCTGGCTTACGTGTGAGACAGGAGAGAGAGAGCCGGCTCCAGGAGCGTCAGCTTGCTCTCCGTATCGCACTTCCCTGGCTAACGTGTGAGACAGGAGAGAGAGAGCCGGCTCCATGGGTGTCAGCTTGCACTCCGTATCGCAGTGCCCTGGCTTTTGTGTGAGACATGAGAGAGGGAGCCCCCTCCATGGGGGTCAGCTTGCTCTCCGTATCGCACTGCCCTGGCTTACGTGTGAGACAAGAGAGAGGGAGCCGGCTCCATGGGCGTCAGCTTGCTCTCCGCATCGCACTGCCCTGGCTTACGTGTGAGACAGGAGAGAGGGAGCCGTCTCCATGGGCGTCGGCTTGCTCTCCATATCGCACTGCTCTGGCTTACGTGTGAGACAGGAGAGAGGCAGCCTGCTCCATGGGCGTCAGCTTGCTCTCCATATCGCACTACACTGGCTTTCGTGTGAGACAGGAGAGAGGGAGCCGGCTCCATGGGCGTCAGCTTGCTCTCCATATCGCACTGCCCTGGCTTACGTGTGAGACACGAGAGAGGGAGCCGGCTGCATGGGCGTCAGCTTGCTCTCCATATCGCACTGCCCTGGCTTACGTGTGAGACGGGGGAGTGGGAGCCGGCTCCATGGGCGTCAGCTTGCTCTCCGTATCGCACTGTCCTGGCTTACGTGTGAGACAGGAGAGAGGGAGCCGGCTCCATGGGCGTCAGCTTGCTCTCCGTATCATACTGCCCTGGTTTAAGTGTGACACAGGAGAGAGGGAGCCGACTCCATGGGCGTCAGCTTGCTCTCCGTAACGCACTGTCCTGGCTTACGTGTGGCACAGGAGAGAGGGAGCCGGCTCCATGGGCGTCAGCTTGCTCTCCGTATCGTCCTGCCCTGGCTTACGTGTGAGCCAGCAGAGAGGGAGCCGGCTCCATGGGCGTCAGCTTGCTCTCCGTATCGCACTGCCCAGGCTTTCGTGTGAGACAGGAGAGAGGGAGCCAGCTCCATGGGTGTCAGCTTGCTCTCCATATCGCACTGCCCTGGCTCACGTGTGAGACAGGAGAGAGGGAGCCGGCTCCATGGGCGTCAGCTTGCTCTCCGTATCGCACAGCCCTGGCTTACGTGTGAGACAGGAGAGAGAGAGCCGGCTCCAGGAGCGTCAGCTTGCTCACCGTATCGCACTGCCCTGGCTTACGTGTGAGACAGGAGAGAGAGAGCCGGCTCCATGAGTGTCAGCTTGCTCTCCGTACCGCACAGCCCTGTCTTACGTGTGAGACAGGAGAGAGAGAGCCGGCTCCATGGGCGACAGCTTGCTGTCCGTATCGCACTGTCCTGGCTTACGTGTGAGACAGGAGAGAGGGAGCCGGCTCCATGTGCGTCAGCTTGCTCTCCATATCGCACTGCTCTGGCTTACGTGTGAGACAGGAGAGAGGGAGCTGGCTCCATGGGCCTCAGCTTGCTCTCCATATCGGACTGCCCTGGCTTACGTGTGAGACAGGAGAGAGGGAGCCGGCTCCAAGGGCATTAGCTTGCTCTCCATATCGCACTGCCCAGTTTTCAGTGTGACACAGGAGAGAGGGAGCCGGCTCCATGGGCGTCAGCTTGCTCTCTGTATCGCACTGCCCCGGTTTACGTGTGGCACAGGAGAGAGGGAGCCGGCTCCATGGGCGTCAGCTTGCTCACCGTATCGTACTGCCCTGGCTTAAGTGTGAGACAGGAGAGAGGTAGCCGGCTCCATGGGCGTCAGCTTGCTCTCCGTATCGCACTGCCCTGGCTTACGTGTGAGACAGGAGAGAGGGAGCCGGCCCCATGGGCGTCAGCTTGCACTCCATATCGTACTGCCCAGGCTTACGTGTGAGACAGGAGAGAGGGATCCGGCTCCATGGGCGTCAGCTTGCTCTCCATATCGCACTGCCCTGGCTTACGTGTGAGACAGGAGAGATGGAGCCGGCTCCATGGGTGTCAGCTTGCTCTCCATATCGCACTGCCCTGGCTTACGTGTGAGACAGGAGAGAGGGAGCCGGCTCAATGGGTGCCAGCTTGCTCTCGATATCGCACTGCCCTGGCTTACGTGTGAGACAGGAGAGAGGGAGCCGGCTCCATGGGCGTCAGCTTGCTCTCCGTATCGCACAGCCCTGGCTTACGTGTGAGACAGGAGAGAGAGAGCCGGCTCCAGGAGCGTCAGCTTGCTCTCCGTATCGCACTTCCCTGGCTAACGTGTGAGACAGGAGAGAGGGAGCCGGCTGCATGGGCGTCAGCTTGCTCTCCATATCGCACTGCCCTGGCTTACGTGTGAGACACGAGAGAGGGAGCCGGCTGCATGGGCGTCAGCTTGCTCTCCATATCGCACTGCCCTGGCTTACGTGTGAGACGGGGGAGTGGGAGCCGGCTCCATGGGCGTCAGCTTGCTCTCCGTATCGCACTGTCCTGGCTTACGTGTGAGACAGGAGAGAGGGAGCCGGCTCCATGGGCGTCAGCTTGCTCTCCGTATCATACTGCCCTGGTTTAAGTGTGACACAGGAGAGAGTGAGCCGACTCCATGGGCGTCAGCTTGCTCTCCGTAACGCACTGTCCTGGCTTACGTGTGGCACAGGAGAGAGGGAGCCGGCTCCATGGGCGTCAGCTTGCTCTCTGTATCGCACTGCCCCGGCTTACGTGTGGCACAGGAGAGAGGGAGCCGGCTCCATGGGCGTCAGCTTGCTCACCGTATCGTACTGCCCTGGCTTAAGTGTGAGACAGGAGAGAGGTAGCCGGCTCCATGGGCGTCAGCTTGCTCTCCGTATCGCACTGCCCTGGCTTACGTGTGAGACAGGAGAGAGGGAGCCGGCCCCATGGGCGTCAGCTTGCTCTCCATATCGTACTGCCCAGGCTTACGTGTGAGACAGGAGAGAGGGATCCGGCTCCATGGGCGTCAGCTTGCTCTCCATATCGCACTGTCCTGGCTTACGTGGGGCACAGGAGAGAGGGAGCCGGCTCCATGGGCGTCAGCTTGCTCTCCATATCACACTGCGCTGGCTTACGTGTGAGACAGGAGAGATGGAGCCGGCTCCATGGGCGTCAGCTTGCTCTCCGTATCGCACTGCCCTGGCTTACGTGTGAGACAGGAGAGAGGGAGCCGGCTCCATTGGCGTCAGCTTGCTCTCCATATCGCACTGCCCTGGCTTACGTGTGAGACAGGAGAGAGGGAGCCGGCTCCATGGGCGTCAGCTTGCTCTCCGTATCGTACTGCCCTGGCTTACGTGTGAGACAGGGGAGAGGGACCCGGCTCCATGGGCGTCAGCTTGCTCTCCGTATCGCACTGTCCTGGCTTACGTGTGAGACAGGAGAGAGGGCGCCGGCTCCATGGGCGTCAGCTTGCTCTCCGTATCGTACTGCCCTGGTTTAAGTGTGACACAGGAGAGAGGGAGCCGGCTCCATGGGCGTCAGCTTGCTCTCCGTATCGCACTGCCCTGGCTTACGTGTGAGACAGGAGAGAGGGAGCCGGCTCCATGGCTGTCAGCTTGCTCTCCATATCGCACTGCCCTGGCTTACGTGTGAGACAGGAGAGAGGGAGCCGGCTCCATGGGCGTCAGCTTGCTCTCCGTATCGCACTGCCCAGGCTTTCGTGTGAGACAGGAGAGAGGGAGCCGGCTCCATGGGCGTCAGCTTGCTCTCCGTATCGCACTGCCCAGGCTTTCGTGTGAGACAGGAGAGAGGGAGCCAGCTCCATGGGTGTCAGCTTGCTCTCCATATCGCACTGCCCTGGCTTACGTGTGAGACAGGAGAGACGGAGCCGGCTCCATGGGTGTCAGCTTGCTCTCCATATCGCACTGCCCTGGCTTACGTGTGAGACAGGAGAGAGGGAGCCGGCTCCATGGGTGTCAGCTTGCTCTCCATATCGCACTGCCCTGGCTCACGTGTGAGACAGGAGAGAGGGAGCCGGCTCCATGGGCGTCAGCTTGCTCTCCGTATCGCACAGCCCTGGCTTACGTGTGAGACAGGAGAGAGAGAGCCGGCTCCAGGAGCGTCAGCTTGCTCACCGTATCGCACTGCCCTGGCTTACGTGTGAGACAGGAGAGAGAGAGCCGGCTCCATGAGTGTCAGCTTGCTCTCCGTACCGCACAGCCCTGTCTTACGTGTGAGACAGGCGAGAGAGAGCCGGCTCCATGGGCGACAGCTTGCTGTCCGTATCGCACTGTCCTGGCTTACGTGTGAGACAGGAGAGAGGGAGCCGGCTCCATGTGCGTCAGCTTGCTCTCCATATCGCACTGCTCTGGCTTACGTGTGAGACAGGAGAGAGGGAGCTGGCTCCATGGGCCTCAGCTTGCTCTCCATATCGGACTGCCCTGGCTTACGTGTGAGACAGGTGAGAGGGAGCCGGCTCCAAGGGCATTAGCTTGCTCTCCATATCGCACTGCCCAGTTTTCAGTGTGACACAGGAGAGAGGGAGCCGGCTCCATGGGCGTCAGCTTGCTCTCCGTATCGCACTGCCCCGGCTTACGTGTGGCACAGGAGAGAGGGAGCCGGCTCCATGGGCGTCAGCTTGCTCACCGTATCGTACTGCCCTGGCTTAAGTGTGAGACAGGAGAGAGGTAGCCGGCTCCATGGGCGTCAGCTTGCTCTCCGTATCGCACTGCCCTGGCTTACGTGTGAGACAGGAGAGAGGGAGCCGGCCCCATGGGCGTCAGCTTGCTCTCCATATCGTACTGCCCAGGCTTACGTGTGAGACAGGAGAGAGGGATCCGGCTCCATGGGCGTCAGCTTGCTCTCCATATCGCACTGTCCTGGCTTACGTGGGGCACAGGAGAGAGGGAGCCGGCTCCATGGGCGTCAGCTTGCTCTCCATATCACACTGCGCTGGCTTACGTGTGAGACAGGAGAGATGGAGCCGGCTCCATGGGCGTCAGCTTGCTCTCCGTATCGCACTGCCCTGGCTTACGTGTGAGACAGGAGAGAGGGAGCCGGCTCCATTGGCGTCAGCTTGCTCTCCATATCGCACTGCCCTGGCTTACGTGTGAGACAGGAGAGAGGGAGCCGGCTCCATGGGCGTCAGCTTGCTCTCCGTATCGTACTGCCCTGGCTTACGTGTGAGACAGGGGAGAGGGACCCGGCTCCATGGGCGTCAGCTTGCTCTCCGTATCGCACTGTCCTGGCTTACGTGTGAGACAGGAGAGAGGGCGCCGGCTCCATGGGCGTCAGCTTGCTCTCCGTATCGTACTGCCCTGGTTTAAGTGTGACACAGGAGAGAGGGAGCCGGCTCCATGGGCGTCAGCTTGCTCTCCGTATCGCACTGCCCTGGCTTACGTGTGAGACAGGAGAGAGGGAGCCGGCTCCATGGCTGTCAGCTTGCTCTCCATATCGCACTGCCCTGGCTTACGTGTGAGACAGGAGAGAGGGAGCCGGCTCCATGGGCGTCAGCTTGCTCTCCGTATCGCACTGCCCAGGCTTTCGTGTGAGACAGGAGAGAGGGAGCCGGCTCCATGGGCTTCAGCTTGCTCTACATATCACACTGCCCTGGCTTACGAGTGAGACAGGAGAGAGGGAGCCGGCTCCATTGGCGTCAGCTTGCTCTCCATATCGCACTGCCCTGGCTTACGTGTGAGACAGGAGAGAGGGAGCCGGCTCCATTGGCGTCAGCTTGCTCTCCATATCGCACTGCTCTGGCTTACGTGTGAGCCAGCAGAGAGGGAGCCGGCTCCATGGGCGTCAGCTTGCTCTCCGTATCGCACTGCCCAGGCTTTCGTGAGAGACAGGAGAGAGGGAGCCAGCTCCATGGGTGTCAGCTTGCTCTCCATATCGCACTGCCCTGGCTTACGTGTGAGACAGGAGAGAGGGAGCCGGCTCCATGGGTGTCAGCTTGCTCTCCGTAACGCACAGCCCTGTCTTACGTGTGAGACAGGAGCGAGAGAGCCGGCTCCATGGGCGACAGCTTGCTGTCCGTATCGCACTGTCCTGGCTTACGTGTGAGACAGGAGAGAGGGAGCCGGCTCCATGTGCGTCAGCTTGCTCTCCATATCGCACTGCTCTGGCTTACGTGTGAGACAGGAGAGAGGGAGCTGGCTCCATGGGCGTCAGCTTGCTCTCCGTAACGCACTGCCCTGGCTTTCGTGTAAGACAGGAGAGAGGGAGCCGGCTCCATGGGCGTCAGCTTGCTCTCCGTATCGCACTGCCCTGGCTTACGTGTGAGACAGAAGAGAGGGAGCCGGCTCCATGGGCGTGAGCTTGCTCTCCATATCGCACTGCCCTGGCTTACGTGTCAGACAGGAAAGAGGGAGCCGGCTCCATGGGCCTCAGCTTGCTCTCCATATCGGACTGCCCTGGCTTACGTGTGAGACAGGAGAGAGGGAGCCGGCTCCAAGGGCATTAGCTTGCTCTCCATATCGCACTGCCCTGTTTTAAGTGTGACACAGGAGAGAGGGAGCCGGCTCCATGGGCGTCAGCTTGCTCTCTGTATCGCACTGCCCCGGCTTACGTGTGGCACAGGAGAGAGGGAGCCGGCTCCATGGGCGTCAGCTTGCTCACCGTATCGTACTGCCCTGGCTTAAGTGTGAGACAGGAGAGAGGTAGCCGGCTCCATGGGCGTCAGCTTGCTCTCCGTATCGCACTGCCCTGGCTTACGTGTGAGACAGGAGAGAGGGAGCCGGCCCCATGGGCGTCAGCTTGCTCTCCATATCGTACTGCCCAGGCTTACGTGTGAGACAGGAGAGAGGGATCCGGCTCCATGGGCGTCAGCTTGCTCTCCGTATCGCACTGCCCTGGCTTACGTGTGAGACAGGAGAGAGGGTGCCGGCTCCATTGGCGTCAGCTTGCTCTCCGTATCGCACTGCCCTGGCTTACGTGTGAGACAGGAGAGAGGGAGCCGGCTCCATGGGCGTCAGCTTGCTCTCCGTATCGTACTGCCCTGGCTTACGTGTGAGACAGGGGAGAGGGACCCGGCTCCATGGGCGTCAGCTTGCTCTCCGTATCGCACTGTCCTGGCTTACGTGTGAGACAGGAGAGAGGGCGCCGGCTCCATGGGCGTCAGCTTGCTCTCCGTATCGTACTGCCCTGGTTTAAGTGTGACACAGCAGAGAGGGAGCCGGCTCCATGGGCGTCAGCTTGCTCTCCGTATCGCACTGCCCTGGCTTACGTGTGAGACAGGAGAGAGGGAGCCGGCTCCATGGCTGTCAGCTTGCTCTCCATATCGCACTGCCCTGGCTTACGTGTGAGACAGGAGAGAGGGAGCCGGCTCCATGGGCGTCAGCTTGCTCTCCGTATCGCACTGCCCAGGCTTTCGTGTGAGACAGGAGAGAGGGAGCCGGCTCCATGGGCTTCAGCTTGCTCTACATATCACACTGCCCTGGCTTACGAGTGAGACAGGAGAGAGGGAGCCGGCTCCATTGGCGTCAGCTTGCTCTCCATATCGCACTGCCCTGGCTTACGTGTGAGACAGGAGAGAGGGAGCCGGCTCCATTGGCGTCAGCTTGCTCTCCATATCGCACTGCCCTGGCTTACGTGTGAGACAGGAGGGAGGGAGCCGGCTCCATTGGCGTCAGCTTGCTCTCCATATCGCACTGCCCTGGCTTACGTGTGAGACAGGAGAGAGAGAGCCGGCTCCAGGAGCGTCAGCTTGCTCACCGTATCGCACTGCCCTGGCTTACGTGTGAGACAGGAGAGAGAGAGCCGGCTCCATGAGTGTCAGCTTGCTCTCCGTACCGCACAGCCCTGTCTTACGTGTGAGACAGGCGAGAGAGAGCCGGCTCCATGGGCGACAGCTTGCTGTCCGTATCGCACTGTCCTGGCTTACGTGTGAGACAGGAGAGAGGGAGCCGGCTCCATGTGCGTCAGCTTGCTCTCCATATCGCACTGCTCTGGCTTACGTGTGAGACAGGAGAGAGGGAGCTGGCTCCATGAGCCTCAGCTTGCTCTCCATATCGGACTGCCCTGGCTTACGTGTGAGACAGGTGAGAGGGAGCCGGCTCCAAGGGCATTAGCTTGCTCTCCATATCGCACTGCCCAGTTTTCAGTGTGACACAGGAGAGAGGGAGCCGGCTCCATGGGCGTCAGCTTGCTCTCCGTATCGCACTGCCCCGGCTTACGTGTGGCACAGGAGAGAGGGAGCCGGCTCCATGGGCGTCAGCTTGCTCACCGTATCGTACTGCCCTGGCTTAAGTGTGAGACAGGAGAGAGGTAGCCGGCTCCATGGGCGTCAGCTTGCTCTCCGTATCGCACTGCCCTGGCTTACGTGTGAGACAGGAGAGAGGGAGCCGGCCCCATGGGCGTCAGCTTGCTCTCCATATCGTACTGCCCAGGCTTACGTGTGAGACAGGAGAGAGGGATCCGGCTCCATGGGCGTCAGCTTGCTCTCCATATCGCACTGTCCTGGCTTACGTGGGGCACAGGAGAGAGGGAGCCGGCTCCATGGGCGTCAGCTTGCTCTCCGTATCGTACTGCCCTGGTTTAAGTGTGACACAGCAGAGAGGGAGCCGGCTCCATGGGCGTCAGCTTGCTCTCCGTATCGCACTGCCCTGGCTTACGTGTGAGACAGGAGAGAGGGAGCCGGCTCCATGGCTGTCAGCTTGCTCTCCATATCGCACTGCCCTGGCTTACGTGTGAGACAGGAGAGAGGGAGCCGGCTCCATGGGCGTCAGCTTGCTCTCCGTATCGCACTGCCCAGGCTTTCGTGTGAGACAGGAGAGAGGGAGCCGGCTCCATGGGCTTCAGCTTGCTCTACATATCACACTGCCCTGGCTTACGAGTGAGACAGGAGAGAGGGAGCCGGCTCCATTGGCGTCAGCTTGCTCTCCATATCGCACTGCCCTGGCTTACGTGTGAGACAGGAGAGAGGGAGCCGGCTCCATTGGCGTCAGCTTGCTCTCCATATCGCACTGCCCTGGCTTACGTGTGAGACAGGAGGGAGGGAGCCGGCTCCATTGGCGTCAGCTTGCTCTCCATATCGCACTGCCCTGGCTTACGTGTGAGACAGGAGAGAGAGAGCCGGCTCCAGGAGCGTCAGCTTGCTCACCGTATCGCACTGCCCTGGCTTACGTGTGAGACAGGAGAGAGAGAGCCGGCTCCATGAGTGTCAGCTTGCTCTCCGTACCGCACAGCCCTGTCTTACGTGTGAGACAGGCGAGAGAGAGCCGGCTCCATGGGCGACAGCTTGCTGTCCGTATCGCACTGTCCTGGCTTACGTGTGAGACAGGAGAGAGGGAGCCGGCTCCATGTGCGTCAGCTTGCTCTCCATATCGCACTGCTCTGGCTTACGTGTGAGACAGGAGAGAGGGAGCTGGCTCCATGAGCCTCAGCTTGCTCTCCATATCGGACTGCCCTGGCTTACGTGTGAGACAGGTGAGAGGGAGCCGGCTCCAAGGGCATTAGCTTGCTCTCCATATCGCACTGCCCAGTTTTCAGTGTGACACAGGAGAGAGGGAGCCGGCTCCATGGGCGTCAGCTTGCTCTCCGTATCGCACTGCCCCGGCTTACGTGTGGCACAGGAGAGAGGGAGCCGGCTCCATGGGCGTCAGCTTGCTCACCGTATCGTACTGCCCTGGCTTAAGTGTGAGACAGGAGAGAGGTAGCCGGCTCCATGGGCGTCAGCTTGCTCTCCGTATCGCACTGCCCTGGCTTACGTGTGAGACAGGAGAGAGGGAGCCGGCCCCATGGGCGTCAGCTTGCTCTCCATATCGTACTGCCCAGGCTTACGTGTGAGACAGGAGAGAGGGATCCGGCTCCATGGGCGTCAGCTTGCTCTCCATATCGCACTGTCCTGGCTTACGTGGGGCACAGGAGAGAGGGAGCCGGCTCCATGGGCGTCAGCTTGCTCTCCATATCACACTGCGCTGGCTTACGTGTGAGACAGGAGAGATGGAGCCGGCTCCATGGGCGTCAGCTTGCTCTCCGTATCGCACTGCCCTGGCTTACGTGTGAGACAGGAGAGAGGGAGCCGGCTCCATTGGCGTCAGCTTGCTCTCCATATCGCACTGCCCTGGCTTACGTGTGAGACAGGAGAGAGGGAGCCGGCTCCATGGGCGTCAGCTTGCTCTCCGTATCGTACTGCCCTGTCTTACGTGTGAGACAGGGGAGAGGGACCCGGCTCCATGGGCGTCAGCTTGCTCTCCGTATCGCACTGTCCTGGCTTACGTGTGAGACAGGAGAGAGGGCGCCGGCTCCATGGGCGTCAGCTTGCTCTCCGTATCGTACTGCCCTGGTTTAAGTGTGACACAGGAGAGAGGGAGCCGGCTCCATGGGCGTCAGCTTGCTCTCCGTATCGCACTGCCCTGGCTTACGTGTGAGACAGGAGAGAGGGAGCCGGCTCCATGGCTGTCAGCTTGCTCTCCATATCGCACTGCCCTGGCTTACGTGTGAGACAGGAGAGAGGGAGCCGGCTCCATGGGCGTCAGCTTGCTCTCCGTATCGCACTGCCCAGGCTTTCGTGTGAGACAGGAGAGAGGGAGCCGGCTCCATGGGCTTCAGCTTGCTCTACATATCACACTGCCCTGGCTTACGAGTGAGACAGGAGAGAGGGAGCCGGCTCCATTGGCGTCAGCTTGCTCTCCATATCGCACTGCCCTGGCTTACGTGTGAGACAGGAGAGAGGGAGCCGGCTCCATTGGCGTCAGCTTGCTCTCCATATCGCACTGCTCTGGCTTACGTGTGAGCCAGCAGAGAGGGAGCCGGCTCCATGGGCGTCAGCTTGCTCTCCGTATCGCACTGCCCAGGCTTTCGTGAGAGACAGGAGAGAGGGAGCCAGCTCCATGGGTGTCAGCTTGCTCTCCATATCGCACTGCCCTGGCTTACGTGTGAGACAGGAGAGAGGGAGCCGGCTCCATGGGTGTCAGCTTGCTCTCCGTAACGCACAGCCCTGTCTTACGTGTGAGACAGGAGAGAGAGAGCCGGCTCCATGGGCGACAGCTTGCTGTCCGTATCGCACTGTCCTGGCTTACGTGTGAGACAGGAGAGAGGGAGCCGGCTCCATGTGCGTCAGCTTGCTCTCCATATCGCACTGCTCTGGCTTACGTGTGAGACAGGAGAGAGGGAGCTGGCTCCATGGGCGTCAGCTTGCTCTCCGTAACGCACTGCCCTGGCTTTCGTGTAAGACAGGAGAGAGGGAGCCGGCTCCATGGGCGTCAGCTTGCTCTCCGTATCACACTGCCCTGGCTTACGTGTGAGACAGAAGAGAGGGAGCCGGCTCCATGGGCGTGAGCTTGCTCTCCATATCGCACTGCCCTGGCTTACGTGTCAGACAGGAAAGAGGGAGCCGGCTCCATGGGCCTCAGCTTGCTCTCCATATCGGACTGCCCTGGCTTACGTGTGAGACAGGAGAGAGGGAGCCGGCTCCAAGGGCATTAGCTTGCTCTCCATATCGCACTGCCCTGTTTTAAGTGTGACACAGGAGAGAGGGAGCCGGCTCCATGGGCGTCAGCTTGCTCTCTGTATCGCACTGCCCCGGCTTACGTGTGGCACAGGAGAGAGGGAGCCGGCTCCATGGGCGTCAGCTTGCTCACCGTATCGTACTGCCCTGGCTTAAGTGTGAGACAGGAGAGAGGTAGCCGGCTCCATGGGCGTCAGCTTGCTCTCCGTATCGCACTGCCCTGGCTTACGTGTGAGACAGGAGAGAGGGAGCCGGCCCCATGGGCGTCAGCTTGCTCTCCATATCGTACTGCCCAGGCTTACGTGTGAGACAGGAGAGAGGGATCCGGCTCCATGGGCGTCAGCTTGCTCTCCGTATCGCACTGCCCTGGCTTACGTGTGAGACAGGAGAGAGGGTGCCGGCTCCATTGGCGTCAGCTTGCTCTCCGTATCGCACTGCCCTGGCTTACGTGTGAGACAGGAGAGAGGGAGCCGGCTCCATGGGCGTCAGCTTGCTCTCCGTATCGTACTGCCCTGGCTTACGTGTGAGACAGGGGAGAGGGACCCGGCTCCATGGGCGTCAGCTTGCTCTCCGTATCGCACTGTCCTGGCTTACGTGTGAGACAGGAGAGAGGGCGCCGGCTCCATGGGCGTCAGCTTGCTCTCCGTATCGTACTGCCCTGGTTTAAGTGTGACAGAGCAGAGAGGGAGCCGGCTCCATGGGCGTCAGCTTGCTCTCCGTATCGCACTGCCCTGGCTTACGTGTGAGACAGGAGAGAGGGAGCCGGCTCCATGGCTGTCAGCTTGCTCTCCATATCGCACTGCCCTGGCTTACGTGTGAGACAGGAGAGAGGGAGCCGGCTCCATGGGCGTCAGCTTGCTCTCCGTATCGCACTGCCCAGGCTTTCGTGTGAGACAGGAGAGAGGGAGCCGGCTCCATGGGCTTCAGCTTGCTCTACATATCACACTGCCCTGGCTTACGAGTGAGACAGGAGAGAGGGAGCCGGCTCCATTGGCGTCAGCTTGCTCTCCATATCGCACTGCCCTGGCTTACGTGTGAGACAGGAGAGAGGGAGCCGGCTCCATTGGCGTCAGCTTGCTCTCCATATCGCACTGCCCTGGCTTACGTGTGAGACAGGAGGGAGGGAGCCGGCTCCATTGGCGTCAGCTTGCTCTCCATATCGCACTGCCCTGGCTTACGTGTGAGACAGGAGAGAGGGAGCCGGCTCCATGGGTGTCAGCTTGCTCTCCATATCGCACTGCCCTGGCTTACGTGTGAGACAGGAGAGAGGGAGCCGGCTCCATGAGTGTCAGCTTGCTCTCCGTACCGCACAGCCCTGTCTTACGTGTGAGACAGGAGAGAGAGAGCCGGCTCCATGGGCGACAGCTTGCTGTCCGTATCGCACTGTCCTGGCTTACGTGTGAGACAGGAGAGAGGGAGCCGGCTCCATGTGCGTCAGCTTGCTCTCCATATCGCACTGCTCTGGCTTACGTGTGAGACAGGAGAGAGGGAGCTGGCTCCATGGGCGTCAGCTTGCTCTCCGTAACGCACTGCCCTGGCTTTCGTGTAAGACAGGAGAGAGGGAGCCGGCTCCATGGGCGTCAGCTTGCTCTCCGTATCGCACTGCCCTGGCTTACGTGTGAGACAGAAGAGAGGGAGCCGGCTCCATGGGCGTGAGCTTGCTCTCCATATCGCACTGCCCTGGCTTAAGTGTGAGACAGAAGAGAGGTAGCCGGCTCCATGGGCGTCAGCTTGCTCTCCGTATCGCACTGCCCTGGCTTACGTGTGAGACAGGAGAGAGGGAGCCGGCCCCATGGGCGTCAGCTTGCTCTCCATATCGTACTGCCCAGGCTTACGTGTGAGACAGGAGAGAGGGAGCCGGCTCCAAGGGCATTAGCTTGCTCTCCATATCGCACTGCCCTGTTTTAAGTGTGACACAGGAGAGAGGGAGCCGGCTCCATGGGCGTCAGCTTGCTCACCGTATCGTACTGCCCTGGCTTAAGTGTGAGAAAGAAGAGAGGTAGCCGGCTCCATGGGCGTCAGCTTGCTCTCCGTATCGCACTGCCCTGGCTTACGTGTGAGACAGGAGAGAGGGAGCCGGCCCCATGGGCGTCAGCTTGCTCTCCATATCGTACTGCCCAGGCTTACGTGTGAGACAGGAGAGAGGGATCCGGCTCCATGGGCGTCAGCTTGCTCTCCATATCGCACTGTCCTGGCTTACGTGGGGCACAGGAGAGAGGGAGCCGGCTCAATGGGCGTCAGCTTGCTCTCCATATCACACTGCGCTGGCTTACGTGTGAGACAGGAGAGATGGAGTCGGCTCCATGGGCGTCAGCTTGCTCTCCGTATCGCACTGCCCTGGCTTACGTGTGAGACAGGAGAGAGGGAGCCGGCTCCATTGGCGTCAGCTTGCTCTCCATATCGCACTGCCCTGGCTTACGTGTGAGACAGGAGAGAGGGAGCCGGCTCCATGGGCGTCAGCTTGCTCTCCGTATCGTACTGCCCTGGCTTACGTGTGAGACAGGGGAGAGGGACCCGGCTCCATGGGCGTCAGCTTGCTCTCCGTATCGCACTGTCCTGGCTTACGTGTGAGACAGGAGAGAGGGCGCCGGCTCCATGGGCGTCAGCTTGCTCTCCGTATCGTACTGCCCTGGTTTAAGTGTGACACAGGAGAGAGGGAGCCGGCTCCATGGGCGTCAGCTTGCTCTCCGTATCGCACTGCCCTGGCTTACGTGTGAGACAGGAGAGAGGGAGCCGGCTCCATGGCTGTCAGCTTGCTCTCCATATCGCACTGCCCTGGCTTACGTGTGAGACAGGAGAGAGGGAGCCGGCTCCATGGGCGTCAGCTTGCTCTCCGTATCGCACTGCCCAGGCTTTCGTGTGAGACAGGAGAGAGGGAGCCGGCTCCATGGGCTTCAGCTTGCTCTACATATCACACTGCCCTGGCTTACGAGTGAGACAGGAGAGAGGGAGCCGGCCCCATTGGCGTCAGCTTGCTCTCCATATCGCACTGCCCTGGCTTACGTGTGAGACAGGAGAGAGGGAGCCGGCTCCATTGGCGTCAGCTTGCTCTCCATATCGCACTGCCCTGGCTTACGTGTGAGACAGGAGAGAGGGAGCCGGCTCCATTGGCGTCAGCTTGCTCTCCATATCGCACTGCCATGGCTTACGTGTGAGACAGGAGAGAGGGAGCCTGCTCCATTGGCGTCAGCTTGCTCTCCATATCGCACTGCCCTGGCTTACACATGAGACAGGAGAGAGGGAGCCGGCTCCATGGGCGTCAGCTTGCTCTCCATATCGCACTGCCCTGGCTTACGTGTGAGACAGGAGAGAGGGTGCCGGCTCCATGGGCGTCAGCTTGCTCTCCATATCACACTGCACTGGCTTACACATGAGACAGGAGAGAGGGTGCCGGCTCCATGGGCGTCAGCTTGCTCTCCATATCACACTGCCCTGACTTACGTGTGAGACAGGAGAGAGGGAGCCGGCTCCATGGGCGTCAGCTTGCTCTCGATATCGCACTGCCCTGACTTACGTGTGAGACAGGAGAGAGGGAGCCGGCTCCATGGGCGTCAGCTTGCTCTCGATATCGCACTGCCCTGACTTACGTGTGAGACAGGAGAGAGGGAGCCGGCTCCATGGGCGTCAGCTTGCTCTCCGTATCGCACTGCCCTGGCTTACGTGTGAGACAGGAGAGAGGGAGCCGGCTCCATGGGCGTCAGCTTGCTCTCCATATCGTACTGCCCTGGCTTACGTGTGGCACAGGAGAGATGGAGCCGGCTCCATGGGCGTCAGCTTGCTCTCCGTATCGCACTCCCCTGGTTTACGTGTGAGACAGGACAGAGGGAGCCGGCTCCATGGGTGTCAGCTTGCTCTCCATATCGCACTGCCCTGGCTTACGTGTGAGACAGGAGAGAGGGAGCCGGCTGCATGGGTGTCAGCTTGCTCTCCATATCGCACTTCCCTGGCTTACGTGTGAGACAGGAGAGAGGGAGCCGGCTCCATGGGCGTCAGCTTGCTCTCCGTATCGCACAGCCCTGGCTTACGTGTGAGACAGGAGAGATGGAGCCGGCTCCAGGAGCGTCAGCTTGCTCTCCGTATCGCACTTCCCTGGCTAACGTGTGAGACAGGAGAGAGAGAGCCGGCTCCATGGGTGTCAGCTTGCTCTCCGTATCGCAGTGCCCTGGCTTTCGTGTGAGACAGGAGAGAGGGACCCTGCTCCTTCGGTGTCAGCTTGCTCTCCATATCGCACTGCGCTGGCTTACGTGTGAGACAGGAGAGAGGGAGCCGGCTCCATGGGCGTCAGCTTGCTCTCCGTAGCGTCCTGCCCTGGCTTACATGTGAGACAGGAGAGAGGGAGCCGGCTCCATGGGCATCAGCTTGCTCTCCGTATCGCACTGCCCAGGCTTTCGTGTGAGACAGGAGAGAGGGAGCCGGCTCCATGGGCGTCAGCTTGCTCTCCATATCGCACTGCCCTGGCTTACGTGTGAGACAGGGGAGAGGGAGCCGACTCCATGGGCGTCAGCTTGCTCTCCGTATCGCACTGTCCTGGCTTACGTGTGAGACAGGAGAGAGGGAGCCGGCTCCATGGGCGTCAGCTTGCTGTCCGTAGCGTCCTGCCCTGGCTTACATGTGAGACAGGAGAGAGGGAGCCGGCTCCATGGGCATCAGCTTGCTCTCCGTATCGCACTGCCCAGGCTTTCGTGTGAGACAGGAGAGAGGCAGCCAGCTCCATGGGTGTCAGCTTGCTCTCCATATCGCACTGCCCTGGCTTACGTGTGAGACAGGAGAGAGGGAGCAGGCTCCATGGGTGTCAGCTTGCTCTCCATATCGCACTGCCCTGGCTTACGTGTGAGACAGGAGAGAGGGAGCCGGCTCCATGGGCGTCAGCTTGCTCTCCGTATCGCACAGCCCTGGCTTACGTGTGAGACAGGAGAGAGAGATCCGGCTCCAGGAGCGTCAGCTTGCTCTCCGTATCGCACTGCCCTGGCTTACGTGTGAGACAGGAGAGAGGGAGCCGGCTCCATGGGCGTCGGCTTGCTCTCCATATCGCACTGCTCTGGCTTACGTGTGAGACAGGAGAGAGGCAGCCGGCTCCATGGGCGTCAGCTTGCTCTCCATATCGCACTACACTGGCTTACGTGTGAGACAGGAGAGAGGGAGCCGGCTCCATGGGCGTCAGCTTGCTCTCCATATCGCCCTGCCCTGGCTTACGTGTCAGACAGGAGAGAGGGAGCTGGCTCCATGGGCGTCAGCTTGCTCTCCGTAACGCACTGCCGAGCTTTCGTGTGAGACAGGAGAGAGGGAGCCGGCTCCATGGGCGTCAGCTTGCTCTCCATATCGCACTGCCCTGGCTTACGTGTGAGACACGAGAGAGGGAGCCGGCTCCATGGGCGTCAGCTTGCTCTCCATATCGCACTGCCCTGGCTTACGTGTCAGACAGGAGAGAGGGAGCCGGCTCCATGGGACTAAGCTTGCTCTCCATATCGGACTGCCCTGGCTTACATGTGACACAGGAGAGAGGGAGCCGGCTCCATGGGCGTCAGCTTGCTCTCCGTATCGTACTGCCCTGGCTTAAGTGTGAGACAGGAGAGAGGCAGCCGGCTCCATGGGCGTCAGCTTGCTCTCCGTATCGCACTGCCCTGGCTTACGTGTGAGACAGGAGAGAGGGAGCCGGCCCCATGGGCGTCAGCTTGCTTTCCATATCGTACTGCCCAGGCTTACGTGTGAGACAGGAGAGAGGGAGCTGGCTCCATGGGCGTCAGCTTGCTCTCCATATCGCACTGCCCAGGCTTACGTGTGAGACAGGAGAGAGGGAGCCGGCTCCATGGGCGTCAGCTTGCTCTCCGTATCGCTCTGCCCTGGCTTACGTGTGAGACAGGAGAGAGGGAGCCGGCACCATGGGCGTCAGCTTGCTCTCCATATCACACTGCCCTGGCTTACGTGTGAGACAGGAGAGAGGGAGCCGGATCCATGGGCGTCAGCTTGCTCTCCATATCACACTGCCCTGGCTTACGTGTCAGACAGGAGAGAGGGATCTGGCTCCATGGGCGTCAGCTTGCTCTCCGTAACGCACTGCCCTGGCTTACGTGTGAGACAGGAGATAGGGAGCCGACTCCATGGGCGTCAGCTTGCTCTCCATATCGCACTTCCCTGGCTTTCGTGTGAGACACGAGAGAGGGAGCGGGCCCCATGGGCGTCAGCTTGCTCTCCGTATCGCACTGCCCTGGCTTACGTGTGAGACAGGAGAGAGGGAGCCGGCTCCATGGGCGTCAGCTTGCTCTCCATATCGCATTGCCCAGGCTTACATGTGAGACAGGAGAGAGGGAGCCGGCTCCATGTGCGTCAGCTTGCTCTCCATATCGCACTGCCCTGGCTTACGTGTGAGACACGAGAGTGGGAGCAGGCTCCATGGGCGTCAGCTTGCTCTCCATATCGCACTGACCTGCCTTACATGTGAGACAGGAGAGAGGGAGCCGGCTCCATGGGCGTCAGCTTGCTCTCCATATCGCACTGCCCTGGCTTACGTGTCAGACAGGAAAGAGGGAGCCGGCTCCATGGGACTCAGCTTGCTCTCCATATCGGACTGCCCTGGCTTACGTGTGAGACAGGAGAGAGGGAGCCGGCTCCATGGGCATTAGCTTGCTCTCCATATCGCACTGTCCTGGCTTACGTGTGAGACAGGAGACAGGGAGCCGGCTCCATGTGCGTCAGCTTGCTCTCCATATCGCACTGCTCTGGCTTACGTGTGAGACAGGAGTGAGGGAGCTGGCTCCATGGGCGTCAGCTTGCTCTCCGTAACGCACTGCCCTGGCTTTCGTGTAAGACAGGAGAGAGGGAGCCGGCTCCATGGGAGTCAGCTTGCTCTCCGTATCGCACTGCCCTGGCTTACGTGTGAGACAGGAGAGAGGAAGCCGGCTCCATGGGCGTGAGCTTGCTCTCCATATCGCACTGCCCTGGCTTACGTGTCAGACAGGAAAGAGGGAGCCGGCTCCATGGGCGTCAGCTTGCTCTCCGTATCGTACTGCCCTGGTTTAAGTGTGACACAGGAGAGAGGGAGCCGGCTCCATGGGCGTCAGCTTGCTCTCCGTATCGCACTGTCCTGGCTTACGTGTGAGACAGGAGAGAGGGAGCCGGCTGCATGGGCATCAGCTTGCTCTCCATATCGCACAGCCCTGGTTTACGTGTGAGACAGGAGAGAGGGAGTCGGCTCCATGGGCGTCAGCTTGCTCTCCATATCGCACAGCCCTGGTTTACGTGTGAGACAGGAGAGAGGGACCCTGCTCCATCGGTGTCAGCTTGCTCTCCATATCGCACTGCGCTGGCTTACGTGTGAGACAGGAGAGAAGGAGCCGGCTCCATGGGCGTCAGCTTGCTCTCCATATCGCACAGCCCTGGTTTACGTGTGAGACAGGAGAGAGGGAGTCGGCTCCATGGGCGTCAGCTTGCTCTCCGTATCGCACTGCCCTGGCTTACGTGTGAGACAGGAGAGAGGGAGCCGGCTCCATGGGCGTCAGCTTGCTCTCCATATCGCACTGCCCTGGCTTACGTGTGGCACAGGAGAGATGGAGCCGGCTCCATGGGCGTCAGCTTGCTCTCCATATCGCACTGCCCTGGCTTACGTGTGAGACGGGGGAGAGGGAGCCGGCTCCATGGGCGTCAGCTTGCTCTCCGTATCGCACTGTCCTGGCTTACGTGTGAGACAGGAGAGAGGGAGCCGGCTCCATGGGCGTCAGCTTGCTCTCCGTATCGTACTGCCCTGGTTTAAGTGTGACACAGGAGAGAGGGAGCCGACTCCATGGGCGTCAGCTTGCTCTCCGTAACGCACTGTCCTGGCTTACGTGTGGCACAGGAGAGAGGGAGCCGGCTCCATGGGCGTCAGCTTGCTCTCCGTATCGCACTGCCCAGGCTTTCGTGTGAGACAGGAGAGAGGGAGCCAGCTCCATGGGTGTCAGCTTGCTCTCCATATCGCACTGCCCTGGCTTACGTGTGAGACAGGAGAGAGGGAGCCGGCTCCATGGGTGTCAGCTTTCTCTCCATATCGCACTGCCCTGGCTTACGTGTCAGACAGGAGAGAGGGAGCCGGCTCCATGGGTGTCAGCTTGCTCTCCATATCGCACTGCCCTGGCTTACGTGTGAGACAGGAGAGAGGGAGCCGGCTCCATGGGCGTCAGCTTACTCTCCGTATCGCACTGCCCAGGCTTTCGTGTGAGACAGGAGAGAGGGAGCCAGCTCCATGGGTGTCAGCTTGCTCTCCATATCGCACTGCCCTGGCTTACGTGTGAGACAGGAGAGAGGGAGCCGGCTCCATGGGTGTCAGCTTGCTCTCCATATCGCACTGCCCTGGCTTACGTGTCAGACAGGAGAGAGGGAGCCGGCTCCATGGGTGTCAGCTTGCTCTCCATATCGCACTGCCCTGGCTTACGTGTGAGACAGGAGAGAGGGAGCCGGCTCCATGGGCGTCAGCTTGCTCTCCGTATCGCACAGCCCTGGCTTACGTGTGAGACAGGAGAGAGAGAGCCGACTCCAGGAGCGTCAGCTTGCTCACCGTATCGCACTGCCCTGGCTTACGTGTGAGACAGGAGAGAGAGAGCCGGCTCCATGAGTGTCAGCTTGCTCTCCGTACCGCACAGCCCTGTCTTACGTGTGAGACAGGAGAGAGAGAGCCGGCTCCATGGGTGACAGCTTGCTGTCCGTATCGCACTGTCCTTGCTTACGTGTGAGACAGGAGAGAGGGAGCCGGCTCCATGTGCGTCAGCTTGCTCTCCATATCGCACTGCTCTGGCTTACGTGTGAGACAGGAGAGAGGGAGCTGGCTCCATGGGCGTCAGCTTGCTCTCCGTAACGCACTGCCCTGGCTTTCGTGTAAGACAGGAGAGAGGGAGCCGGCTCCATGGGCGTCAGCTTGCTCTCCGTATCGCACTGCCCTGGCTTACGTGTGAGACAGGAGAGAGGGAGCCGGCTCCATGGGCGTGAGCTTGCTCTCCATATCGCACTGCCCTGGCTTTCGTGTCAGACAGGAAAGAGGGAGCCGGCTCCATGGGCCTCAGTTTGCTCTCCATATCGCACTGCCCTGGCTTAAGTGTGAGTCAGGAGAGAGGGAGCCGGCTCCATGGGCGTCAGCTTGTTCTCCATATCGCACTGCCCTGGCTTACGTGTGAGATAGGAGAGAGGGAGCCCCCTCCATTGGCGTCAGCTTGCTCTACATATCGCACTGCCCTGGCTTACGTGTGAGACAGGGGAGAGGGAGCCGGCTCCATGGGCGTCAGCTTGCTCTCCGTATCGTACTGCCCTGGTTTAAGTGTGACACAGGAGAGAGGGAGCCGGCTCCATGGGCGTCAGCTTGCTCTCCGTATCGCACTGTCCTGGCTTACGTGTGAGACAGGAGAGAGGGAGCCGGCTGCATAGGCATCAGCTTGCTCTCCATATCGCATTGCCCAGGCTTACGTGTGAGACAGGAGAGAGGGACCCTGCTCCATCGGTGTCAGCTTGCTCTCCATATCGCACTGCGCTGGCTTACGTGTGAGACAGGAGAGAGGGAGCCGGCTCCATGGGCGTCAGCTTGCTCTCCATATCGCACAGCCCTGGTTTACGTGTGAGACAGGAGAGAGGGAGTCGGCTCCATGGGCGTCAGCTTGCTCTCCGTATCGCACTGCCCTGGCTTACGTGTGAGACAGGAGAGAGGGAGCCGGCTCCATGGGCGTCAGCTTGCTCTCCATATCGCACTGCCCTGGCTTACGTGTGGCACAGGAGAGATGGAGCCGGCTCCATGTGCGTCAGATTGCTCTCCATATCGCACTGCCCTGGCTTACGTGTGAGACGGGGGAGAGGGAGCCGGCTCCATGGGCGTCAGCTTGCTCTCCGTATCGCACTGTCCTGGCTTACGTGTGAGACAGGAGAGAGGGAGCCGGCTCCATGGGCGTAAGCTTGCTCTCCGTATCGTACTGCCCTGGTTTAAGTGTGACACAGGAGAGAGGGAGCCGACTCCATGGGCGTCAGCTTGCTCTCCGTAACGCACTGTCCTGGCTTACGTGTGGCACAGGAGAGAGGGAGCCGGCTCCATGGGCGTCAGCTTGCTCTCCGTATCGTCCTGCCCTGGCTTACGTGTGAGACAGGAGAGAGGGAGCCGGCTCCATGGGCGTCAGCTTGCTCTCGGTATCGCAATGCCCAGGCTTTAGTGTGAGACAGGAGAGAGGGAGCCAGCTCCATGGGTGTCAGCTTGCTCTCCATATCGCACTGCCCTGGCTTACGTGTGAGACAGGAGAGAGGGAGCCAGCTCCATGGGTGTCAGCTTGCTCTCCATATCGCACTGCCCTGGCTTACGTGTGAGACAGGAGAGATGGAGCCGGCTCCATGGGTGTCAGCTTGCTCTCCATATCGCACTGCCCTGGCTTACGTGTGAGACAGGAGAGAGGGAGCCGGCTCCATGGGTGTCAGCTTGCTCTCGATATCGCACTGCCCTGGCTTACGTGTGAGACAGGAGAGAGGGAGCCGGCTCCATGGGCGTCAGCTTGCTCTCCGTATCGCACAGCCCTGGCTTACGTGTGAGACAGGAGAGAGAGAGCCGGCTCCAGGAGCATCAGATGGCTCTCCGTATCGCACTTCCCTGGCTAACGTGTGAGACAGGAGAGAGAGAGCCGGCTCCATGGGTGTCAGCTTGCACTCCGTATCGCAGTGCCCTGGCTTTTGTGTGAGACATGAGAGAGGGAGCCCCCTCCATGGGGGTCAGCTTGCTCTCCGTATCGTACTGCCCTGGCTTACGTGTGAGACAAGAGAGAGGGAGCCGGCTCCATGGGCGTCAGCTTGCTCTCCGTATCGCACTGCCCTGGCTTACGTGTGAGACAGGAGAGAGGGAGCCGTCTCCATGGGCG
Source organism: Hemitrygon akajei (assembly GCF_048418815.1). Lineage (NCBI taxonomy): Eukaryota > Metazoa > Chordata > Chondrichthyes > Myliobatiformes > Dasyatidae > Hemitrygon > Hemitrygon akajei. Next base: position 38,476,371 of record NC_133151.1, read on the forward strand.
TCGGCTTGCTCTCCATATCGCACTGCTCTGGCTTACGTGTGAGACAGGAGAGAGGCAGCCGGCTCCATGGGCGTCAGCTTGCTCTCCATATCTCACTACACTGGCTTTCGTGTGAGACAGGAGAGAGGGAGCCGGCTCCATGGGCGTCAGCTTGCTCTCCATATCGCACTGCCCTGGCTTACGTGTGAGACACGAGAGAGGGAGCCGGCTGCATGGGCGTCAGCTTGCTCTCCATATCGCACTGCCCTGGCTTACGTGTCAGACAGGAAAGAGGGAGCCGGCTCCATGGGACTCAGCTTGCTCTCCATATCGGACTGCCCTGGCTTACGTGTGAGACAGGAGAGAGGGAGCCGGCTCCATGGGCGTCAGCTTGCTCTCCGTATCGCACTGTCCTGGCTTACGTGTGAGACAGGAGAGAGGGAGACGGCTGCATGAGCATCAGCTTGCTCTCCATATCGCACTGCCCTGGTTTACGTGTGAGACAGGAGAGAGGGAGTCGGCTCCATGGGCGTCAGCTTGCTCTCCGTATCGCACTGCCCTGGCTTACGTGTGAGACAGGAGAGAGGGAGCCGGCTCCATGGGCGTCAGCTTGCTCTCCGTATCGCACTGCCCTGGCTTACGTGTGAGACAGGAGAGAGGGAGCCGGCTCCATGGGTGTCAGCTTGCTCTCCATATCGCACTGCCCTGGCTTACGTGTGAGACAGGAGAGAGGGAGCCGGCTCCATGGGCGTCAGCTTGCTCTCCGTATCGCACAGCCCTGGCTTACGTGTGAGACAGGAGTGAGAGAGCCGGCTCCATGAGTGTCAGCTTGCTCTCCATATCGTACTGCCCTGGCTTACGTGTGAGACAGGAGAGAGAGAGCCGGCTCCATGGGCGACAGCTTGCTGTCCGTATCGCACTGTCCTGGCTTACGTGTGAGACAGGAGAGAGGGAGCCGGCTCCATGTGCGTCAGCTTGCTCTCCGTAACGCACTGCCCTGGCTTTCGTGTAAGACAGGAGAGAGGGAGCCGGCTCCATGGGCGTCAGCTTGCTCTCCATATCGCACTGCCCTGGCTTACGTGTCAGACAGGAAAGAGGGAGCCGGCTCCATGGGCCTCAGTTTGCTCTCAATATCGCACTGCCCTGGCTTAAGTGTGAGTCAGGAGAGAGGGAGCCGGCTCCATGGGCGTCAGCTTGTTCTCCATATCGCACTGCCCTGGCTTACGTGTGAGATAGGAGAGAGGGAGCCCCCTCCATTGGCGTCAGCTTGCTCTACATATCGCGCTGCCCTGGCTTACGTGTGAGACAGGGGAGAGGGAGCCGGCTCCATGGGCGTCAGCTTGCTCTCTGTATCGTACTGCCCTGGTTTAAGTGTGTCACAGGAGAGAGGGAGCCGGCTCCATGGGCGTAAGCTTGCTCTCCGTATCGCACTGTCCTGGCTTACGTGTGAGACAGGAGAGAGGGAGCCGGCTGCATAGGCATCAGCTTGCTCTCCATATCGCATTGCCCAGGCTTACGTGTGAGACAGGAGAGAGGGACCCTGCTCCATCGGTGTCAGCTTGCTCTCCATATCGCACTGCGCTGGCTTACGTGTGAGACAGGAGAGAGGGAGCCGACTCCATGGGCGTCAGCTTGCTCTCCATATCGCACAGCCCTGGTTTACGTGTGAGACAGGAGAGAGGGAGTCGGCTCCATGGGCGTCAGCTTGCTCTCCGTATCGCACTGCCCTGGCTTACGTGTGAGACAGGAGAGAGGGAGCCGGCTCCATGGGCGTCAGCTTGCTCTCCATATCGCACTGCCCTGGCTTACGTGTGGCACAGGAGAGATGGAGCCGGCTCCATGGGCGTCAGATTGCTCTCCATATCGCACTGCCCTGGCTTACGTGTGAGACGGGGGAGTGGGAGCCGGCTCCATGGGCGTCAGCTTGCTCTCCGTATCGCACTGTCCTGGCTTACGTGTGAGACAGGAGAGAGGGAGCCGGCTCCATGGGCGTCAGCTTGCTCTCCGTATCGTACTGCCCTGGTTTAAGTGTGACACAGGAGAGAGGGAGCCGACTCCATGGGCGTCAGCTTGCTCTCCGTAACGCACTGTCCTGGCTTACGTGTGGCACAGGAGAGAGGGAGCCGGCTCCATGGGCGTCAGCTTGCTCTCCGTAACGCACTGCCCTGGCTTACGTGTGGCACAGGAGAGAGGGAGCCGGCTCCTAGGGCGTCAGCTTGCTCTCCGTATCGTCCTGCCCTGGCTTACGTGTGAGCCAGCAGAGAGGGAGCCGGCTCCATGGGCGTCAGCTTGCTCTCCGTATCGCACTGCCCAGGCTTTCGTGTGAGACAGGAGAGAGGGAGCCAGCTCCATGGGTGTCAGCTTGCTCTCCATATCGCACTGCCCTGGCTTACGTGTGAGACAGGAGAGAGGGAGCCGGCTCCCTGGGTGTCAGCTTGCTCTCCATATCGCACTGCCCTGGCTTACGTGTGAGACAGGAGAGAGGGAGCCGGCTCCATGGGTGTCAGCTTGCTCTCCATATCGCACTGCCCTGGCTCACGTGTGAGACAGGAGAGAGGGAGCCGGCTCCATGGGCGTCAGCTTGCTCTCCGTATCGCACAGCCCTGGATTACGTGTGAGACAGGAGAGAGGGAGCCGGCTCCATGGGCGTCAGCTTGCTCTCCGTATCGCACAGCCCTGGATTACGTGTGAGACAGGAGAGAGGGAGCCGGCTCCATGGGCTTCAGCTTGCTCTCCATATCGCACTGCCCTGGCTTACGTGTGAGACACGAGAGAGGGAGCCGGCTCCATGGGCGTCAGCTTGCTCTCCGTATCGCACTGCCCTGGCTTACGTGTGAGACAGGAGAGAGGGAGCCCGCTCCATGGGCGTCAGCTTGCTCTCCATATCGCACTGCCCTGGCTTACGTGTGAGACAGGAGAGATGGAGCCGGCTCCATGGGTGTCAGCTTGCTCTCCATATCGCACTGCCCTGGCTTACGTGTGAGACAGGAGAGAGGGAGCCGGCTCCATGGGTGTCAGCTTGCTCTCGATATCGCACTGCCCTGGCTTACGTGTGAGACAGGAGAGAGGGAGCCGGCTCCATGGGCGTCAGCTTGCTCTCCGTATCGCACAGCCCTGGCTTACGTGTGAGACAGGAGAGAGAGAGCCGGCTCCAGGAGCGTCAGCTTGCTCTCCGTATCGCACTTCCCTGGCTAACGTGTGAGACAGGAGAGAGAGAGCCGGCTCCATGGGTGTCAGCTTGCACTCCGTATCGCAGTGCCCTGGCTTTTGTGTGAGACATGAGAGAGGGAGCCCCCTCCATGGGGGTCAGCTGGCTCTCCGTATCGCACTGCCCTGGCTTACGTGTGAGACAAGAGAGAGGGAGCCGGCTCCATGGGCGTCAGCTTGCTCTTTGTATCGCACTGCCCTGGCTTACGTGTGAGACAGGAGAGAGGGAGCCGTCTCCATGGGCGTCGGCTTGCTCTCCATATCGCACTGCTCTGGCTTACGTGTGAGACAGGAGAGAGGCAGCCGGCTCCATGGGCGTCAGCTTGCTCTCCATATCGCACTACACTGGCTTTCGTGTGAGACAGGAGAGAGGGAGCCGGCTCCATGGGCGTCAGCTTGCTCTCCATATCGCACTGCCCTGGCTTACGTGTGAGACACGAGAGAGGGAGCCGGCTGCATGGGCGTCAGCTTGCTCTCCATATCGCACTGCCCTGGCTTACGTGTCAGACAGGAAAGAGGGAGCCGGCTCCATGGGACTCAGCTTGCTCTCCATATCGGACTGCCCTGGCTTACGTGTGAGACAGGAGAGAGGGAGCCGGCTCCATGGGCGTCAGCTTGCTCTCCGTATCGCACTGTCCTGGTTTACGTGTGAGACGGGGGAGAGGGAGCCGGCTCCATGGGTGTCAGCTTGCTCTCCGTATCGCACTGTCCTGGCTTACGTGTGAGACAGGAGAGAGGGAGCCGGCTCTATGGGCGTCAGCTTGCTCTCCGTATCGTACTGCCCTGGTTTAAGTGTGACACAGGAGAGAGGGAGCCGACTCCATGGGCGTCAGCTTGCTCTCCGTAACGCACTGTCCTGGCTTACGTGTGGCACAGGAGAGAGGGAGCCGGCTCCATGGGCGTCAGCTTGCTCTCCGTATCGTCCTGCCCTGGCTTACGTGTGAGACAGCAGAGAGGGAGCCGGCTCCATGGGCGTCAGCTTGCTCTCCGTATCGCACTGCCCAGGCTTTCGTGTGAGACAGGAGAGAGGGAGCCAGCTCCATGGGTGTCAGCTTGCTCTCCATATCGCACTGCCCTGGCTTACGTGTGAGACAGGAGAGAGGGAGCCGGCTCCATGGGTGTCAGCTTGCTCTCCATATCGAACTGCCCTGGCTTACGTGTCAGACAGGAGAGAGGGAGCCGGCTCCATGGGTGTCAGCTTGCTCTCCATATCGCACTGCCCTGGCTTACGTGTGAGACAGGAGAGAGGGAGCCGGCTCCATGGGCGTCAGCTTGCTCTCCGTATCGCACAGCCCTGGCTTACGTGTGAGACAGGAGAGAGAGAGCCGGCTCCATGGGCGTCAGCTTGTTCTCCGTACCGCACAGCCCTGTCTTACGTGTGAGACAGGAGAGAGAGAGCCGGCTCCATGGGCGACAGCTTGCTGTCCGTATCGCACTGTCCTGGCTTACGTGTGAGACAGGAGAGAGGGAGCCGGCTCCATGTGCGTCAGCTTGCTCTCCGTAACGCACTGCCCTGGCTTTCGTGTAAGACAGGAGAGAGGGAGCCGGCTCCATGGGCGTCAGCTTGCTCTCCATATCGCACTGCCCTGGCTTACGTGTCAGACAGGAAAGAGGGAGCCGGCTCCACGGGCCTCAGTTTGCTCTCAATATCGCACTGCCCTGGCTTAAGTGTGAGTCAGGAGAGAGGGAGCCGGCTCCATGGGCGTCAGCTTGTTCTCCATATCGCACTGCCCTGGCTTACGTGTGAGATAGGAGAGAGGGAGCCCCCTCCATTGGCGTCAGCTTGCTCTACATATCGCACTGCCCTGGCTTACGTGTGAGACAGGGGAGAGGGAGCCGGCTCCATGGGCGTCAGCTTGCTCTCTGTATCGTACTGCCCTGGTTTAAGTGTGTCACAGGAGAGAGGGAGCCGGCTCCATGGGTGTAAGCTTGCTCTCCGTATCGCACTGTCCTGGCTTACGTGTGAGACAGGAGAGAGGGAGCCGGCTGCATAGGCATCAGCTTGCTCTCCATATCGCATTGCCCAGGCTTACGTGTGAGACAGGAGAGAGAGAGCCGGCTCCATGAGTGTCAGCTTGCTCTCCGTACCGCACAGCCCTGTCTTACGTGTGAGACAGGAGAGAGAGAGCCGGCTCCATGGGCGACAGCTTGCTGTCCGTATCGCACTGTCCTGGCTTACGTGTGAGACAGGAGAGAGGGAGCCGGCTCCATGTGCGTCAGCTTGCTCTCCGTAACGCACTGGCCTGGCTTTCGTGTAAGACAGGAGAGAGGGAGCCGGCTCCATGGGCGTCAGCTTGCTCTCCATATCGCACTGCCCTGGCTTACGTGTCAGACAGGAAAGAGGGAGCCGGCTCCATGGGCCTCAGTTTGCTCTCAATATCGCACTGCCCTGGCTTAAGTGTGAGTCAGGAGAGAGGGAGCCGGCTCCATGGGCGTCAGCTTGTTCTCCATATCGCACTGCCCTGGCTTACGTGTGAGATAGGAGAGAGGGAGCCCCCTCCATTGGCGTCAGCTTGCTCTACATATCGCACTGCCCTGGCTTACGTGTGAGACAGGGGAGAGGGAGCCGGCTCCATGGGCGTCAGCTTGCTCTCTGTATCGTACTGCCCTGGTTTAAGTGTGTCACAGGAGAGAGGGAGCCGGCTCAATGGGCGTAAGCTTGCTCTCCGTATCGCACTGCCCAGGCTTACGTGTGAGACAGGAGAGAGGGACCCTGCTCCATCGGTGTCAGCTTGCTCTCCATATCGCACTGCGCTGGCTTACGTGTGAGACAGGAGAGAGGGAGCCGACTCCATGGGCGTCAGCTTGCTCTCCATATCGCGCAGCCCTGGTTTACGTGTGAGACAGGAGAGAGGGAGTCGGCTCCATGGGCGTCAGCTTGCTCTCCGTATCGCACTGCCCTGGCTTACGTGTGAGACAGGAGAGAGGGAGCCAGCTCCATGGGTGTCAGCTTGCTCTCCATATCGCACTGCCCTGGCTTACGTGTGAGACAGGAGAGAGGGAGCCAGCTCCATGGGTGTCAGCTTGCTCTCCATATCGCACTGCCCTGGCTTACGTGTGAGACAGGAGAGATGGAGCCGGCTCCATGGGTGTCAGCTTGCTCTCCATATCGCACTGCCCTGGCTTACGTGTGAGACAGGAGAGAGGGAGCCGGCTCCATGGGTGTCAGCTTGCTCTCGATATCGCACTGCCCTGGCTTACGTGTGAGACAGGAGAGAGGGAGCCGGCTCCATGGGCGTCAGCTTGCTCTCCGTATCGCACAGCCCTGGCTTACGTGTGAGACAGGAGAGAGAGAGCCGGCTCCAGGAGCATCAGCTTGCTCTCCGTATCGCACTTCCCTGGCTAACGTGTGAGACAGGAGAGAGAGAGCCGGCTCCATGGGTGTCAGCTTGCACTCCGTATCGCAGTGCCCTGGCTTTTGTGTGAGACATGAGAGAGGGAGCCCCCTCCATGGGGGTCAGCTTGCTCTCCGTATCGTACTGCCCTGGCTTACGTGTGAGACAAGAGAGAGGGAGCCGGCTCCATGGGCGTCAGCTTGCTCTCCGTATCGCACTGCCCTGGCTTACGTGTGAGACAGGAGAGAGGGAGCCGTCTCCATGGGCGTCGGCTTGCTCTCCATATCGCACTGCTCTGGCTTACGTGTGAGACAGGAGAGAGGCAGCCGGCTCCATGGGCGTCAGCTTGCTCTCCATATCTCACTACACTGGCTTTCGTGTGAGACAGGAGAGAGGGAGCCGGCTCCATGGGCGTCAGCTTGCTCTCCATATCGCACTGCCCTGGCTTACGTGTGAGACACGAGAGAGGGAGCCGGCTGCATGGGCGTCAGCTTGCTCTCCATATCGCACTGCCCTGGCTTACGTGTCAGACAGGAAAGAGGGAGCCGGCTCCATGGGACTCAGCTTGCTCTCCATATCGGACTGCCCTGGCTTACGTGTGAGACAGGAGAGAGGGAGCCGGCTCCATGGGCGTCAGCTTGCTCTCCGTATCGCACTGTCCTGGCTTACGTGTGAGACAGGAGAGAGGGAGACGGCTGCATGAGCATCAGCTTGCTCTCCATATCGCACTGCCCTGGTTTACGTGTGAGACAGGAGAGAGGGAGTCGGCTCCATGGGCGTCAGCTTGCTCTCCGTATCGCACTGCCCTGGCTTACGTGTGAGACAGGAGAGAGGGAGCCGGCTCCATGGGCGTCAGCTTGCTCTCCGTATCGCACTGCCCTGGCTTACGTGTGAGACAGGAGAGAGGGAGCCGGCTCCATGGGTGTCAGCTTGCTCTCCATATCGCACTGCCCTGGCTTACGTGTGAGACAGGAGAGAGGGAGCCGGCTCCATGGGCGTCAGCTTGCTCTCCGTATCGCACAGCCCTGGCTTACGTGTGAGACAGGAGTGAGAGAGCCGGCTCCATGAGTGTCAGCTTGCTCTCCATATCGTACTGCCCTGGCTTACGTGTGAGACAGGAGAGAGAGAGCCGGCTCCATGGGCGACAGCTTGCTGTCCGTATCGCACTGTCCTGGCTTACGTGTGAGACAGGAGAGAGGGAGCCGGCTCCATGTGCGTCAGCTTGCTCTCCGTAACGCACTGCCCTGGCTTTCGTGTAAGACAGGAGAGAGGGAGCCGGCTCCATGGGCGTCAGCTTGCTCTCCATATCGCACTGCCCTGGCTTACGTGTCAGACAGGAAAGAGGGAGCCGGCTCCATGGGCCTCAGTTTGCTCTCAATATCGCACTGCCCTGGCTTAAGTGTGAGTCAGGAGTGAGGGAGCCGGCTCCATGGGCGTCAGCTTGTTCTCCATATCGCACTGCCCTGGCTTACGTGTGAGATAGGAGAGAGGGAGCCCCCTCCATTGGCGTCAGCTTGCTCTACATATCGCACTGCCCTGGCTTACGTGTGAGACAGGGGAGAGGGAGCCGGCTCCATGGGCGTCAGCTTGCTCTCTGTATCGTACTGCCCTGGTTTAAGTGTGTCACAGGAGAGAGGGAGCCGGCTCCATGGGCGTAAGCTTGCTCTCCGTATCGCACTGTCCTGGCTTACGTGTGAGACAGGAGAGAGGGAGCCGGCTGCATAGGCATCAGCTTGCTCTCCATATCGCATTGCCCAGGCTTACGTGTGAGACAGGAGAGAGGGACCCTGCTCCATCGGTGTCAGCTTGCTCTCCATATCGCACTGCGCTGGCTTACGTGTGAGACAGGAGAGAGGGAGCCGACTCCATGGGCGTCAGCTTGCTCTCCATATCGCACAGCCCTGGTTTACGTGTGAGACAGGAGAGAGGGAGTCGGCTCCATGGGCGTCAGCTTGCTCTCCGTATCGCACTGCCCTGGCTTACGTGTGAGACAGGAGAGAGGGAGCCGGCTCCATGGGCGTCAGCTTGCTCTCCATATCGCACTGCCCTGGCTTACGTGTGGCACAGGAGAGATGGAGCCGGCTCCATGGGCGTCAGATTGCTCTCCATATCGCACTGCCCTGGCTTACGTGTGAGACGGGGGAGTGGGAGCCGGCTCCATGGGCGTCAGCTTGCTCTCCGTATCGCACTGTCCTGGCTTACGTGTGAGACAGGAGAGAGGGAGCCGGCTCCATGGGCGTCAGCTTGCTCTCCGTATCGTACTGCCCTGGTTTAAGTGTGACACAGGAGAGAGGGAGCCGACTCCATGGGCGTCAGCTTGCTCTCCGTAACGCACTGTCCTGGCTTACGTGTGGCACAGGAGAGAGGGAGCCGGCTCCATGGGCGTCAGCTTGCTCTCCGTAACGCACTGCCCTGGCTTACGTGTGGCACAGGAGAGAGGGAGCCGGCTCCTAGGGCGTCAGCTTGCTCTCCGTATCGTCCTGCCCTGGCTTACGTGTGAGCCAGCAGAGAGGGAGCCGGCTCCATGGGCGTCAGCTTGCTCTCCGTATCGCACTGCCCAGGCTTTCGTGTGAGACAGGAGAGAGGGAGCCAGTTCCATGGGTGTCAGCTTGCTCTCCATATCGCACTGCCCTGGCTTACGTGTGAGACAGGAGAGAGGGAGCCGGCTCCCTGGGTGTCAGCTTGCTCTCCATATCGCACTGCCCTGGCTTACGTGTGAGACAGGAGAGAGGGAGCCGGCTCCATGGGTGTCAGCTTGCTCTCCATATCGCACTGCCCTGGCTCACGTGTGAGACAGGAGAGAGGGAGCCGGCTCCATGGGCGTCAGCTTGCTCTCCGTATCGCACAGCCCTGGATTACGTGTGAGACAGGAGAGAGGGAGCCGGCTCCATGGGCGTCAGCTTGCTCTCCGTATCGCACAGCCCTGGATTACGTGTGAGACAGGAGAGAGGGAGCCGGCTCCATGGGCTTCAGCTTGCTCTCCATATCGCACTGCCCTGGCTTACGTGTGAGACACGAGAGAGGGAGCCGGCTCCATGGGCGTCAGCTTGCTCTCCGTATCGCACTGCCCTGGCTTACGTGTGAGACAGGAGAGAGGGAGCCCGCTCCATGGGCGTCAGCTTGCTCTCCATATCGCACTGCCCTGGCTTACGTGTGAGACAGGAGAGATGGAGCCGGCTCCATGGGTGTCAGCTTGCTCTCCATATCGCACTGCCCTGGCTTACGTGTGAGACAGGAGAGAGGGAGCCGGCTCCATGGGTGTCAGCTTGCTCTCGATATCGCACTGCCCTGGCTTACGTGTGAGACAGGAGAGAGGGAGCCGGCTCCATGGGCGTCAGCTTGCTCTCCGTATCGCACAGCCCTGGCTTACGTGTGAGACAGGAGAGAGAGAGCCGGCTCCAGGAGCGTCAGCTTGCTCTCCGTATCGCACTTCCCTGGCTAACGTGTGAGACAGGAGAGAGAGAGCCGGCTCCATGGGTGTCAGCTTGCACTCCGTATCGCAGTGCCCTGGCTTTTGTGTGAGACATGAGAGAGGGAGCCCCCTCCATGGGGGTCAGCTGGCTCTCCGTATCGCACTGCCCTGGCTTACGTGTGAGACAAGAGAGAGGGAGCCGGCTCCATGGGCGTCAGCTTGCTCTTTGTATCGCACTGCCCTGGCTTACGTGTGAGACAGGAGAGAGGGAGCCGTCTCCATGGGCGTCGGCTTGCTCTCCATATCGCACTGCTCTGGCTTACGTGTGAGACAGGAGAGAGGCAGCCGGCTCCATGGGCGTCAGCTTGCTCTCCATATCGCACTACACTGGCTTTCGTGTGAGACAGGAGAGAGGGAGCCGGCTCCATGGGCGTCAGCTTGCTCTCCATATCGCACTGCCCTGGCTTACGTGTGAGACACGAGAGAGGGAGCCGGCTGCATGGGCGTCAGCTTGCTCTCCATATCGCACTGCCCTGGCTTACGTGTCAGACAGGAAAGAGGGAGCCGGCTCCATGGGACTCAGCTTGCTCTCCATATCGGACTGCCCTGGCTTACGTGTGAGACAGGAGAGAGGGAGCCGGCTCCATGGGCGTCAGCTTGCTCTCCGTATCGCACTGTCCTGGCTTACGTGTGAGACAGGAGAGAGGGAGACGGCTGCATGAGCATCAGCTTGCTCTCCATATCGCACTGCCCTGGTTTACGTGTGAGACAGGAGAGAGGGAGTCGGCTCCATGGGCGTCAGCTTGCTCTCCGTATCGCACTGCCCTGGCTTACGTGTGAGACAGGAGAGAGGGAGCCGGCTCCATGGGCGTCAGCTTGCTCTCCATATCGCACTGCCCTGGCTTACGTGTGAGACGGGGGAGAGGGAGCCGGCTCCATGGGTGTCAGCTTGCTCTCCGTATCGCACTGTCCTGGCTTACGTGTGAGACAGGAGAGAGGGAGCCGGCTCCATGGGCGTCAGCTTGCTCTCCGTATCGTACTGCCCTGGTTTAAGTGTGACACAGGAGAGAGGGAGCCGACTCCATGGGCGTCAGCTTGCTCTCCGTAACGCACTGTCCTGGCTTACGTGTGGCACAGGAGAGAGGGAGCCGGCTCCATGGGCGTCAGCTTGCTCTCCGTATCGTCCTGCCCTGGCTTACGTGTGAGACAGCAGAGAGGGAGCCGGCTCCATGGGCGTCAGCTTGCTCTCCGTATCGCACTGCCCAGGCTTTCGTGTGAGACAGGAGAGAGGGAGCCAGCTCCATGGGTGTCAGCTTGCTCTCCATATCGCACTGCCCTGGCTTACGTGTGAGACAGGAGAGAGGGAGCCGGCTCCATGGGTGTCAGCTTGCTCTCCATATCGAACTGCCCTGGCTTACGTGTCAGACAGGAGAGAGAGAGCCGGCTCCATGGGTGTCAGCTTGCTCTCCATATCGCACTGCCCTGGCTTACGTGTGAGACAGGAGAGAGGGAGCCGGCTCCATGGGCGTCAGCTTGCTCTCCGTATCGCACAGCCCTGGCTTACGTGTGAGACAGGAGAGAGAGAGCCGGCTCCATGGGCGTCAGCTTGTTCTCCGTACCGCACAGCCCTGTCTTACGTGTGAGACAGGAGAGAGAGAGCCGGCTCCATGGGCGACAGCTTGCTGTCCGTATCGCACTGTCCTGGCTTACGTGTGAGACAGGAGAGAGGGAGCCGGCTCCATGTGCGTCAGCTTGCTCTCCGTAACGCACTGCCCTGGCTTTCGTGTAAGACAGGAGAGAGGGAGCCGGCTCCATGGGCGTCAGCTTGCTCTCCATATCGCACTGCCCTGGCTTACGTGTCAGACAGGAAAGAGGGAGCCGGCTCCATGGGCCTCAGTTTGCTCTCAATATCGCACTGCCCTGGCTTAAGTGTGAGTCAGGAGAGAGGGAGCCGGCTCCATGGGCGTCAGCTTGTTCTCCATATCGCACTGCCCTGGCTTACGTGTGAGATAGGAGAGAGGGAGCCCCCTCCATTGGCGTCAGCTTGCTCTACATATCGCACTGCCCTGGCTTACGTGTGAGACAGGGGAGAGGGAGCCGGCTCCATGGGCGTCAGCTTGCTCTCTGTATCGTACTGCCCTGGTTTAAGTGTGTCACAGGAGAGAGGGAGCCGGCTCCATGGGTGTAAGCTTGCTCTCCGTATCGCACTGTCCTGGCTTACGTGTGAGACAGGAGAGAGGGAGCCGGCTGCATAGGCATCAGCTTGCTCTCCATATCGCATTGCCCAGGCTTACGTGTGAGACAGGAGAGAGAGAGCCGGCTCCAGGAGCGTCAGCTTACTCACCGTATCGCACTGCCCTGGCTTACGTGTGAGACAGGAGAGAGAGAGCCGGCTCCATGAGTGTCAGCTTGCTCTCCGTACCGCACAGCCCTGTCTTACGTGTGAGACAGGAGAGAGAGAGCCGGCTCCATGGGCGACAGCTTGCTGTCCGTATCGCACTGTCCTGGCTTACGTGTGAGACAGGAGAGAGGGAGCCGGCTCCATGTGCGTCAGCTTGCTCTCCGTAACGCACTGGCCTGGCTTTCGTGTAAGACAGGAGAGAGGGAGCCGGCTCCATGGGCGTCAGCTTGCTCTCCATATCGCACTGCCCTGGCTTACGTGTCAGACAGGAAAGAGGGAGCCGGCTCCATGGGCCTCAGTTTGCTCTCAATATCGCACTGCCCTGGCTTAAGTGTGAGTCAGGAGAGAGGGAGCCGGCTCCATGGGCGTCAGCTTGTTCTCCATATCGCACTGCCCTGGCTTACGTGTGAGATAGGAGAGAGGGAGCCCCCTCCATTGGCGTCAGCTTGCTCTACATATCGCACTGCCCTGGCTTACGTGTGAGACAGGGGAGAGGGAGCCGGCTCCATGGGCGTCAGCTTGCTCTCTGTATCGTACTGCCCTGGTTTAAGTGTGTCACAGGAGAGAGGGAGCCGGCTCAATGGGCGTAAGCTTGCTCTCCGTATCGCACTGTCCTGGCTTACGTGTGAGACAGGAGAGAGGGAGCCGGCTGCATAGGCATCAGCTTGCTCTCCATATCGCATTGCCCAGGCTTACGTGTGAGACAGGAGAGAGGGACCCTGCTCCATCGGTGTCAGCTTGCTCTCCATATCGCACTGCGCTGGCTTACGTGTGAGACAGGAGAGAGGGAGCCGACTCCATGGGCGTCAGCTTGCTCTCCATATCGCGCAGCCCTGGTTTACGTGTGAGACAGGAGAGAGGGAGTCGGCTCCATGGGCGTCAGCTTGCTCTCCGTATCGCACTGCCCTGGCTTACGTGTGAGACAGGAGAGAGGGAGCCGGCTCCATGGGCGTCAGCTTGCTCTCCATATCGCACTGCCCTGGCTTACGTGTGGCACAGGAGAGATGGAGCCGGCTCCATGGGCGTCAGATTGCTCTCCATATCGCACTGCCCTGGCTTACGTGTGAGACGGGGGAGTGGGAGCCGGCTCCATGGGCGTCAGCTTGCTCTCCGTATCGCACTGTCCTGGCTTACGTGTGATCCAGGAGAGAGGGAGCCGGCTCCATGGGCGTCAGCTTGCTCTCCGTATCGTACTGCCCTGGTTTAAGTGTGACACAGGAGAGAGGGAGCCGACTCCATGGGCGTCAGCTTGCTCTCCGTAACGCACTGTCCTGGCTTACGTGTGGCACAGGAGAGAGGGAGCCGGCTCCATGGGCGTCAGCTTGCTCTCCGTAACGCACTGCCCTGGCTTACGTGTGGCACAGGAGAGAGGGAGCCGGCTCCTAGGGCGTCAGCTTGCTCTCCGTATCGTCCTGCCCTGGCTTACGTGTGAGCCAGCAGAGAGGGAGCCGGCTCCATGGGCGTCAGCTTGCTCTCCGTATCGCACTGCCCAGGCTTTCGTGTGAGACGGGAGAGAGGGAGCCAGCTCCATGGGTGTCAGCTTGCTCTCCATATCGCACTGCCCTGGCTTACGTGTGAGACAGGAGAGAGGGAGCCGGCTCCATGGGTGTCAGCTTGCTCTCCATATCGCACTGCCCTGGCTTACTTGTGAGACAGGAGAGAGGGAGCCGGCTCCATGGGTGTCAGCTTGCTCTCCGTATCGCACTGCCCTGGCTCACGTGTGAGACAGGAGAGAGGGAGCCGGCTCCATGGGCGTCAGCTTGCTCTCCGTATCGCACAGCCCTGGATTACGTGTGAGACAGGAGAGAGGGAGCCGGCTCCATGGGCGTCAGCTTGCTCTCCGTATCGCACAGCCCTGGATTACGTGTGAGACAGGAGAGAGGGAGCCGGCTCCATGGGCGTCAGCTTGCTCTCCATATCGCACTGCCCTGGCTTACGTGTGAGACACGAGAGAGGGAGCCGGCTCCATGGGCGTCAGCTTGCTCTCCGTATCGCACTGCCCTGGCTTACGTGTGAGACAGGAGAGAGGGAGCCCGCTCCATGGGCGTCAGCTTGCTCTCCATATCGCACTGCCCTGGCTTACGTGTGAGACAGGAGAGATGGAGCCGGCTCCATGGGTGTCAGCTTGCTCTCCATATCGCACTGCCCTGGCTTACGTGTGAGACAGGAGAGAGGGAGCCGGCTCCATGGGTGTCAGCTTGCTCTCGATATCGCACTGCCCTGGCTTACGTGTGAGACAGGAGAGAGGGAGCCGGCTCCATGGGCGTCAGCTTGCTCTCCGTATCGCACAGCCCTGGCTTACGTGTGAGACAGGAGAGAGAGAGCCGGCTCCAGGAGCGTCAGCTTGCTCTCCGTATCGCACTTCCCTGGCTAACGTGTGAGACAGGAGAGAGAGAGCCGGCTCCATGGGTGTCAGCTTGCACTCCGTATCGCAGTGCCCTGGCTTTTGTGTGAGACATGAGAGAGGGAGCCCCCTCCATGGGGGTCAGCTTGCTCTCCGTATCGCACTGCCCTGGCTTACGTGTGAGACAAGAGAGAGGGAGCCGGCTCCATGGGCGTCAGCTTGCTCTCCGTATCGCACTGCCCTGGCTTACGTGTGAGACAGGAGAGAGGGAGCCGTCTCCATGGGCGTCGGCTTGCTCTCCATATCGCACTGCTCTGGCTTACGTGTGAGACAGGAGAGAGGCAGCCGGCTCCATGGGCGTCAGCTTGCTCTCCATATCGCACTACACTGGCTTTCGTGTGAGACAGGAGAGAGGGAGCCGGCTCCATGGGCGTCAGCTTGCTCTCCATATCGCACTGCCCTGGCTTACGTGTGAGACACGAGAGAGGGAGCCGGCTGCATGGGCGTCAGCTTGCTCTCCATATCGCACTGCCCTGGCTTACGTGTCAGACAGGAAAGAGGGAGCCGGCTCCATGGGACTCAGCTTGCTCTCCATATCGCACTGTCCTGGCTTACGTGTGAGACAGGAGAGAGGGAGCCGGCTGCATGAGGATCAGCTTGCTCTCCATATCGCACTGCCCTGGTTTACGTGTGAGACAGGAGAGAGGGAGTCGGCTCCATGGGCGTCAGCTTGCTCTCCGTATCGCACTGCCCTGGCTTACGTGTGAGACAGGAGAGAGGGAGCCGGCTCCATGGGCGTCAGCTTGCTCTCCATATCGCACTGCCCTGGCTTACGTGTGAGACGGGGGAGAGGGAGCCGGCTCCATGGGTGTCAGCTTGCTCACCGTATCGCACTGTCCTGGCTTACGTGTGAGACAGGAGAGAGGGAGCCGGCTCCATGGGCGTCAGCTTGCTCTCCGTATCGTACTGCCCTGGTTTAAGTGTGACACAGGAGAGAGGGAGCCGGCTCCATGGGCGTCAGCTTGCTCTCCGTATCGTCCTGCCCTGGCTTACGTGTGAGACAGCAGAGAGGGAGCCGGCTCCATGGGCGTCAGCTTGCTCTCCGTATCGCACTGCCCAGGCTTTCGTGTGAGACAGGAGAGAGGGAGCCAGCTCCATGGGTGTCAGCTTGCTCTCCATATCGCACTGCCCTGGCTTACGTGTGAGACAGGAGAGAGGGAGCCGGCTCCATGGGTGTCAGCTTGCTCTCCATATCGAACTGCCCTGGCTTACGTGTCAGACAGGAGAGAGGGAGCCGGCTCCATGGGTGTCAGCTTGCTCTCCATATCGCACTGCCCTGGCTTACGTGTGAGACAGGAGAGAGGGAGCCGGCTCCATGGGCGTCAGCTTGCTCTCCGTATCGCACAGCCCTGGCTTACATGTGAGACAGGAGAGAGAGAGCCGGCTCCAGGAGCGTCAGCTTACTCACCGTATCGCACTGCCCTGGCTTACGTGTGAGACAGGAGAGAGAGAGCCGGCTCCATGAGTGTCAGCTTGCTCTCCGTACCGCACAGCCCTGTCTTACGTGTGAGACAGGAGAGAGAGAGCCGGCTCCATGGGCGACAGCTTGCTGTCCGTATCGCACTGTCCTGGCTTACATGTGAGACAGGAGAGAGGGAGCCGGCTCCATGTGCGTCAGCTTGCTCTCCGTAACGCACTGCCCTGGCTTTCGTGTAAGACAGGAGAGAGGGAGCCGGCTCCATGGGCGTCAGCTTGCTCTCCGTATCGCACTGCCCTGGCTTACGTGTGAGACAGGAGAGAGGGAGCCGGCTCCATGGGCGTGAGCTTGCTCTCCATATCGCACTGCCCTGGCTTACGTGTCAGACAGGAAAGAGGGAGCCGGCTCCATGGGCCTCAGTTTGCTCTCAATATCGCACTGCCCTGGCTTAAGTGTGAGTCAGGAGAGAGGGAGCCGGCTCCATGGGCGTCAGCTTGTTCTCCATATCGCACTGCCCTGGCTTACGTGTGAGATAGGAGAGAGGGAGCCCCCTCCATTGGCGTCAGCTTGCTCTACATATCGCACTGCCCTGGCTTTTGTGTGAGACATGAGAGAGGGAGCCCCCTCCATGGGGGTCAGCTTGCTCTCCGTATCGCACTGCCCTGGCTTACGTGTGAGACAAGAGAGAGGGAGCCGGCTCCATGGGCGTCAGCTTGCTCTCCGTATCGCACTGCCCTGGCTTACGTGTGAGACAGGAGAGAGGGAGCCGTCTCCATGGGCGTCGGCTTGCTCTCCATATCGCACTACTCTGGCTTACGTGTGAGACAGGAGAGAGGCAGCCGGCTCCATGGGCGTCAGCTTGCTCTCCATATCGCACTACACTGGCTTTCGTGTGAGACAGGAGAGAGGGAGCCGGCTCCATGGGCGTCAGCTTGCTCTCCATATCGCACTGCCCTGGCTTACGTGTGAGACACGAGAGAGGGAGCCGGCTGCATGGGCGTCAGCTTGCTCTCCATATCGCACTGCCCTGGCTTACGTGTCAGACAGGAAAGAGGGAGCCGGCTCCATGGGACTCAGCTTGCTCTCCATATCGCACTGTCCTGGCTTACGTGTGAGACAGGAGAGAGGGAGCCGGCTGCATGAGCATCAGCTTGCTCTCCATATCGCACTGCCGTGGTTTACGTGTGAGACAGGAGAGAGGGAGTCGGCTCCATGGGCGTCAGCTTGCTCTCCGTATCGCACTGCCCTGGCTTACGTGTGAGACAGGAGAGAGGGAGCCGGCTCCATGGGCGTCAGCTTGCTCTCCATATCGCACTGCCCTGGCTTACGTGTGAGATGGGGGAGAGGGAGCCGGCTCCATGTGTGTCAGCTTGCTCACCGTATCGCACTGTCCTGGCTTACGTGTGAGACAGGAGAGAGGGAGCCGGCTCCATGGGCGTCAGCTTGCTCTCCGTATCGTACTGCCCTGGTTTAAGTGTGACACAGGAGAGAGGGAGCCGGCTCCATGGGCGTCAGCTTGCTCTCCGTATCGTCCTGCCCTGGCTTACGTGTGAGACAGCAGAGAGGGAGCCGGCTCCATGGGCGTCAGCTTGCTCTCCGTATCGCACTGCCCAGGCTTTCGTGTGAGACAGGAGAGAGGGAGCCAGCTCCATGGGTGTCAGCTTGCTCTCCATATCGCACTGCCCTGGCTTACGTGTGAGACAGGAGAGAGGGAGCCGGCTCCATGGGTGTCAGCTTGCTCTCCATATCGAACTGCCCTGGCTTACGTGTCAGACAGGAGAGAGGGAGCCGGCTCCATGGGTGTCAGCTTGCTCTCCATATCGCACTGCCCTGGCTTACGTGTGAGACAGGAGAGAGGGAGCCGGCTCCATGGGCGTCAGCTTGCTCTCCGTATCGCACAGCCCTGGCTTACGTGTGAGACAGGAGAGAGAGAGCCGGCTCCAGGAGCGTCAGCTTACTCACCGTATCGCACTCACTGGCTTACGTGTGAGACAGGAGAGAGAGAGCCGGCTCCATGAGTGTCAGCTTGCTCTCCGTACCGCACAGCCCTGTCTTACGTGTGAGACAGGAGAGAGAGAGCCGGCTCCATGGGCGACAGCTTGCTGTCCGTATCGCACTGTCCTGGCTTACGTGTGAGACAGGAGAGAGGGAGCCGGCTCCATGTGCGTCAGCTTGCTCTCCGTAACGCACTGCCCTGGCTTTCGTGTAAGACAGGAGAGAGGGAGCCGGCTCCATGGGCGTCAGCTTGCTCTCCGTATCGCACTGCCCTGGCTTACGTGTGAGACAGGAGAGAGGGAGCCGTCTCCATGGGCGTGAGCTTGCTCTCCATATCGCACTGCCCTGGCTTACGTGTCAGACAGGAAAGAGGGAGCCGGCTCCATGGGCCTCAGTTTGCTCTCAATATCGCACTGCCCTGGCTTAAGTGTGAGTCAGGAGAGAGGGAGCCGGCTCCATGGGCGTCAGCTTGTTCTCCATATCGCACTGCCCTGGCTTACGTGTGAGATAGGAGAGAGGGAGCCCCCTCCATTGGCGTCAGCTTGCTCTACATATCGCACTGCCCTGGCTTACGTGTGAGACAGGGGAGAGGGAGCCGGCTCCATGGGCGTCAGCTTGCTCTCTGTATCGTACTGCCCTGGTTTAAGTGTGTCACAGGAGAGAGGGAGCCGGCTCCATGGGCGTCAGCTTGCTCTCCGTATCGCACTGTCCTGGCTTACGTGTGAGACAGGAGAGAGGGAGCCGGCTGCATAGGCATCAGCTTGCTCTCCATATCGCATTGCCCAGGCTTACGTGTGAGACAGGAGAGACGGACCCTGCTCCATCGGTGTCAGCTTGCTCTCCATATCGCACTGCGCTGGCTTACGTGTGAGACAGGAGAGAGGGAGCCGACTCCATGGGCGTCAGCTTGCTCTCCATATCGCACAGCCCTGGTTTACATGTGAGACAGGAGAGAGGGAGTCGGCTCCATGGGCGTCAGCTTGCTCTCCGTATCGCACTGCCCTGGCTTACGTGTGAGACAGGAGAGAGGGAGCCGGCTCCATGGGCGTCAGCTTGCTCTCCATATCGCACTGCCCTGGCTTACGTGTGGCACAGGAGAGATGGAGCCGGCTCCATGGGCGTCAGATTGCTCTCCATATCGCACTGCCCTGGCTTACGTGTGAGACGGGGGAGTGGGAGCCGGCTCCATGGGCGTCAGCTTGCTCTCCGTATCGCACTGTCCTGGCTTACGTGTGAGACAGGAGAGAGGGAGCCGGCTCCATGGGCGTCAGCTTGCTCTCCGTATCGTACTGCCCTGGTTTAAGTGTGACACAGGAGAGAGGGAGCCGACTCCATGGGCGTCAGCTTGCTCTCCGTAACGCACTGTCCTGGCTTACGTGTGGCACAGGAGAGAGGGAGCCGGCTCCATGGGCGTCAGCTTGCTCTCCGTATCGCACTGCCCAGGCTTTCGTGTGAGACAGGAGAGAGGGAGCCAGCTCCATGGGTGTCAGCTTGCTCTCCATATCGCACTGCCCTGGCTTACGTGTGAGACAGGAGAGAGGGAGCCGGCTCCATGGGTGTCAGCTTGCTCTCCATATCGCACTGCCCTGGCTTACGTGTGAGACAGGAGAGAGGGAGCCGGCTCCATGGGTGTCAGCTTGCTCTCCATATCGCACTGCCCTGGCTCACGTGTGAGACAGGAGAGAGGGAGCCGGCTCCATGGGCGTCAGCTTGCTCTCCGTATCGCACAGCCCTGGCTTACGTGTGAGACAGGAGAGAGAGTGCCGGCTCCTGGAGCGTCAGCTTGCTCACCGTATCGCACTGCCCTGGCTTACGTGTGTGACAGGAGAGAGAGAGCCGGCTCCATGAGTGTCAGCTTGCTCTCCGTACCGCACAGCCCTGTCTTACGTGTGAGACAGGAGAGAGAGAGCCGGCTCCATGGGCGACAGCTTGCACTCCGTATCGCAGTGCCCTGGCTTTTGTGTGAGACATGAGAGAGGGAGCCCCCTCCATGGGGGTCAGCTTGCTCTCCGTATCGCACTGCCCTGGCTTACGTGTGAGACAAGAGAGAGGGAGCCGGCTCCATGGGCGTCAGCTTGCTCTCCGTATCGCACTGCCCTGGCTTACGTGTGAGACAGGAGAGAGGGAGCCGTCTCCATGGGCGTCGGCTTGCTCTCCATATCGCACTGCTCTGGCTTACGTGTGAGACAGGAGAGAGGCAGCCTGCTCCATGGGCGTCAGCTTGCTCTCCATATCGCACTACACTGGCTTTCGTGTGAGACAGGAGAGAGGGAGCCGGCTCCATGGGCGTCAGCTTGCTCTCCATATCGCACTGCCCTGGCTTACGTGTGAGACACGAGAGAGGGATCCGGCTGCATGGGCGTCAGCTTGCTCTCCATATCGCACTGCCCTGGCTTACGTGTGAGACGGGGGAGTGGGAGCCGGCTCCATGGGCGTCAGCTTGCTCTCCGTATCGCACTGTCCTGGCTTACGTGTGAGACAGGAGAGAGGGAGCCGGCTCCATGGGCGTCAGCTTGCTCTCCGTATCATACTGCCCTGGTTTAAGTGTGACACAGGAGAGAGGGAGCCGACTCCATGGGCGTCAGCTTGCTCTCCGTAACGCACTGTCCTGGCTTACGTGTGGCACAGGAGAGAGGGAGCCGGCTCCATGGGCGTCAGCTTGCTCTCCGTATCGTCCTGCCCTGGCTTACGTGTGAGCCAGCAGAGAGGGAGCCAGCTCCATGGGCGTCAGCTTGCTCTCCGTATCGCACTGCCCAGGCTTTCGTGTGAGACAGGAGAGAGGGAGCCAGCTCCATGGGTGTCAGCTTGCTCTCCATATCGCACTGCCCTGGCTCACGTGTGAGACAGGAGAGAGGGAGCCGGCTCCATGGGCGTCAGCTTGCTCTCCGTATCGCACAGCCCTGGCTTACGTGTGAGACAGGAGAGAGAGAGCCGGCTCCAGGAGCGTCAGCTTGCTCACCGTATCGCACTGCCCTGGCTTACGTGTGAGACAGGAGAGAGAGAGCCGGCTCCATGAGTGTCAGCTTGCTCTCCGTACCGCACAGCCCTGTCTTACGTGTGAGACAGGAGAGAGAGAGCCGGCTCCATGGGCGACAGCTTGCTGTCCGTATCGCACTGTCCTGGCTTACGTGTGAGACAGGAGAGAGGGAGCCGGCTCCATGTGCGTCAGCTTGCTCTCCATATCGCACTGCTCTGGCTTACGTGTGAGACAGGAGAGAGGGAGCTGGCTCCATGGGCCTCAGCTTGCTCTCCATATCGGACTGCCCTGGCTTACGTGTGAGACAGGAGAGAGGGAGCCGGCTCCAAGGGCATTAGCTTGCTCTCCATATCGCACTGCCCAGTTTTCAGTGTGACACAGGAGAGAGGGAGCCGGCTCCATGGGTGTCAGCTTGCTCTCCATATCGCACTGCCCTGGCTTACGTGTGAGACAGGAGAGAGGGAGCCGGCTCCATGGGCGTCAGCTTGCTCTCCGTATCGCACAGCCCTGGCTTACGTGTGAGACAGGAGAGAGAGAGCCGGCTCCATGATTGTCAGCTTGCTCTCCGTACCGCACAGCCCTGTCTTACGTGTGAGACAGGAGAGAGAGAGCCGGCTCCATGGGCGACAGCTTGCTGTCCGTATCGCACTGTCCTGGCTTACGTGTGAGACAGGAGAGAGGGAGCCGGCTCCATGTGCGTCAGCTTGCTCTCCGTAACGCACTGCCCTGGCTTTCGTGTAAGACAGGAGAGAGGGAGCCGGCTCCATGGGCGTCAGCTTGCTCTCCGTATCGCACTGCCCTGGCTTACGTGTGAGACAGGAGAGAGGGAGCCGTCTCCATGGGCGTGAGCTTGCTCTCCATATCGCACTGCCCTGGCTTACGTGTCAGACAGGAAAGAGGGAGCCGGCTCCATGGGCCTCAGTTTGCTCTCAATATCGCACTGCCCTGGCTTAAGTGTGAGTCAGGAGAGAGGGAGCCGGCTCCATGGGCGTCAGCTTGTTCTCCATATCGCACTGCCCTGGCTTACGTGTGAGATAGGAGAGAGGGAGCCCCCTCCATTGGCGTCAGCTTGCTCTACATATCGCACTGCCCTGGCTTACGTGTGAGACAGGGGAGAGGGAGCCGGCTCCATGGGCGTCAGCTTGCTCTCTGTATCGTACTGCCCTGGTTTAAGTGTGTCACAGGAGAGAGGGAGCCGGCTCCATGGGCGTCAGCTTGCTCTCCGTATCGCACTGTCCTGGCTTACGTGTGAGACAGGAGAGAGGGAGCCGGCTGCATAGGCATCAGCTTGCTCTCCATATCGCATTGCCCAGGCTTACGTGTGAGACAGGAGAGAGGGACCCTGCTCCATCGGTGTCAGCTTGCTCTCCATATCGCACTGCGCTGGCTTACGTGTGAGACAGGAGAGAGGGAGCCGACTCCATGGGCGTCAGCTTGCTCTCCATATCGCACAGCCCTGGTTTACATGTGAGACAGGAGAGAGGGAGTCGGCTCCATGGGCGTCAGCTTGCTCTCCGTATCGCACTGCCCTGGCTTACGTGTGAGACAGGAGAGAGGGAGCCGGCTCCATGGGCGTCAGCTTGCTCTCCATATCGCACTGCCCTGGCTTACGTGTGGCACAGGAGAGATGGAGCCGGCTCCATGGGCGTCAGATTGCTCTCCATATCGCACTGCCCTGGCTTACGTGTGAGACGGGGGAGTGGGAGCCGGCTCCATGGGCGTCAGCTTGCTCTCCGTATCGCACTGTCCTGGCTTACGTGTGAGACAGGAGAGAGGGAGCCGGCTCCATGGGCGTCAGCTTGCTCTCCGTATCGTACTGCCCTGGTTTAAGTGTGACACAGGAGAGAGGGAGCCGACTCCATGGGCGTCAGCTTGCTCTCCGTAACGCACTGTCCTGGCTTACGTGTGGCACAGGAGAGAGGGAGCCGGCTCCATGGGCGTCAGCTTGCTCTCCGTATCGTCCTGCCCTGGCTTACGTGTGAGCCAGCAGAGAGGGAGCCGGCTCCATGGGCGTCAGCTTGCTCTCCGTATCGCACTGCCCAGGCTTTCGTGTGAGACAGGAGAGAGGGAGCCAGCTCCATGGGTGTCAGCTTGCTCTCCATATCGCACTGCCCTGGCTTACGTATGAGACAGGAGAGAGGGAGCCGGCTCCATGGGTGTCAGCTTGCTCTCCATATCGCACTGCCCTGGCTTACGTGTGAGACAGGAGAGAGGGAGCCGGCTCCATGGGTGTCAGCTTGCTCTCCATATCGCACTGCCCTGGCTCACGTGTGAGACAGGAGAGAGGGAGCCGGCTCCATGGGCGTCAGCTTGCTCTCCGTATCGCACAGCCCTGGCTTACGTGTGAGACAGGAGAGAGAGTGCCGGCTCCTGGAGCGTCAGCTTGCTCACCGTATCGCACTGCCCTGGCTTACGTGTGTGACAGGAGAGAGAGAGCCGGCTCCATGAGTGTCAGCTTGCTCTCCGTACCGCACAGCCCTGTCTTACGTGTGAGACAGGAGAGAGAGAGCCGGCTCCATGGGCGACAGCTTGCTGTCCGTATCGCACTGTCCTGGCTTACGTGTGAGACAGGAGAGAGGGAGCCGGCTCCATGTGCGTCAGCTTGCTCTCCCTATCGCACTGCTCTGGCTTACGTGTGAGACAGGAGAGAGGGAGCTGGCTCCATGGGCCTCAGCTTGCTCTCCATATCGGACTGCCCTGGCTTACGTGTGAGACAGGAGAGAGGGAGCCGGCTCCAAGGGCATTAGCTTGCTCTCCATATCGCACTGCCCAGTTTTCAGTGTGACACAGGAGAGAGGGAGCCGGCTCCATGGGCGTCAGCTTGCTCTCTGTATCGCACTGCCCCGGCTTACGTGTGGCACAGGAGAGAGGGAGCCGGCTCCATGGGCGTCAGCTTGCTCACCGTATCGTACTGCCCTGGCTTAAGTGTGAGACAGGAGAGAGGTAGCCGGCTCCATGGGCGTCAGCTTGCTCTCCGTATCGCACTGCCCTGGCTTACGAGTGAGACAGGAGAGAGGGAGCCGGCCCCATGGGCGTCAGCTTGCTCTCCATATCGTACTGCCCAGGCTTACGTGTGAGACAGGAGAGAGGGATCCGGCTCCATGGGCGTCAGCTTGCTCTCCATATCGCACTGCCCTGGCTTACGTGTGAGACAGGAGAGATGGAGCCGGCTCCATGGGTGTCAGCTTGCTCTCCATATCGCACTGCCCTGGCTTACGTGTGAGACAGGAGAGAGTGAGCCGGCTCCATGGGTGTCAGCTTGCTCTCGATATCGCACTGCCCTGGCTTACGTGTGAGACAGGAGAGAGGGAGCCGGCTCCATGGGCGTCAGCTTGCTCTCCGTATCGCACAGCCCTGGCTTACGTGTGAGACAGGAGAGAGAGAGCCGGCTCCAGGAGCGTCAGCTTGCTCTCCGTATCGCACTTCCCTGGCTAACGTGTGAGACAGGAGAGAGAGAGCCGGCTCCATGGGTGTCAGCTTGCACTCCGTATCGCAGTGCCCTGGCTTTTGTGTGAGACATGAGAGAGGGAGCCCCCTCCATGGGGGTCAGCTTGCTCTCCGTATCGCACTGCCCTGGCTTACGTGTGAGACAAGAGAGAGGGAGCCGGCTCCATGGGCGTCAGCTTGCTCTCCGCATCGCACTGCCCTGGCTTACGTGTGAGACAGGAGAGAGGGAGCCGTCTCCATGGGCGTCGGCTTGCTCTCCATATCGCACTGCTCTGGCTTACGTGTGAGACAGGAGAGAGGCAGCCTGCTCCATGGGCGTCAGCTTGCTCTCCATATCGCACTACACTGGCTTTCGTGTGAGACAGGAGAGAGGGAGCCGGCTCCATGGGCGTCAGCTTGCTCTCCATATCGCACTGCCCTGGCTTACGTGTGAGACACGAGAGAGGGAGCCGGCTGCATGGGCGTCAGCTTGCTCTCCATATCGCACTGCCCTGGCTTACGTGTGAGACGGGGGAGTGGGAGCCGGCTCCATGGGCGTCAGCTTGCTCTCCGTATCGCACTGTCCTGGCTTACGTGTGAGACAGGAGAGAGGGAGCCGGCTCCATGGGCGTCAGCTTGCTCTCCGTATCATACTGCCCTGGTTTAAGTGTGACACAGGAGAGAGGGAGCCGACTCCATGGGCGTCAGCTTGCTCTCCGTAACGCACTGTCCTGGCTTACGTGTGGCACAGGAGAGAGGGAGCCGGCTCCATGGGCGTCAGCTTGCTCTCCGTATCGTCCTGCCCTGGCTTACGTGTGAGCCAGGAGAGAGGGAGCCAGCTCCATGGGTGTCAGCTTGCTCTCCATATCGCACTGCCCTGGCTCACGTGTGAGACAGGAGAGAGGGAGCCGGCTCCATGGGCGTCAGCTTGCTCTCCGTATCGCACAGCCCTGGCTTACGTGTGAGACAGGAGAGAGAGAGCCGGCTCCAGGAGCGTCAGCTTGCTCACCGTATCGCACTGCCCTGGCTTACGTGTGAGCCAGGAGAGAGAGAGCCGGCTCCATGAGTGTCAGCTTGCTCTCCGTACCGCACAGCCCTGTCTTACGTGTGAGACAGGAGAGAGAGAGCCGGCTCCATGGGCGACAGCTTGCTGTCCGTATCGCACTGTCCTGGCTTACGTGTGAGACAGGAGAGAGGGAGCCGGCTCCATGTGCGTCAGCTTGCTCTCCATATCGCACTGCTCTGGCTTACGTGTGAGACAGGAGAGAGGGAGCTGGCTCCATGGGCCTCAGCTTGCTCTCCATATCGGACTGCCCTGGCTTACGTGTGAGACAGGAGAGAGGGAGCCGGCTCCAAGGGCATTAGCTTGCTCTCCATATCGCACTGCCCAGTTTTCAGTGTGACACAGGAGAGAGGGAGCCGGCTCCATGGGCGTCAGCTTGCTCTCTGTATCGCACTGCCCCGGTTTACGTGTGGCACAGGAGAGAGGGAGCCGGCTCCATGGGCGTCAGCTTGCTCACCGTATCGTACTGCCCTGGCTTAAGTGTGAGACAGGAGAGAGGTAGCCGGCTCCATGGGCGTCAGCTTGCTCTCCGTATCGCACTGCCCTGGCTTACGTGTGAGACAGGAGAGAGGGAGCCGGCCCCATGGGCGTCAGCTTGCACTCCATATCGTACTGCCCAGGCTTACGTGTGAGACAGGAGAGAGGGATCCGGCTCCATGGGCGTCAGCTTGCTCTCCATATCGCACTGCCCTGGCTTACGTGTGAGACAGGAGAGATGGAGCCGGCTCCATGGGTGTCAGCTTGCTCTCCATATCGCACTGCCCTGGCTTACGTGTGAGACAGGAGAGAGGGAGCCGGCTCAATGGGTGCCAGCTTGCTCTCGATATCGCACTGCCCTGGCTTACGTGTGAGACAGGAGAGAGGGAGCCGGCTCCATGGGCGTCAGCTTGCTCTCCGTATCGCACAGCCCTGGCTTACGTGTGAGACAGGAGAGAGAGAGCCGGCTCCAGGAGCGTCAGCTTGCTCTCCGTATCGCACTTCCCTGGCTAACGTGTGAGACAGGAGAGAGGGAGCCGGCTGCATGGGCGTCAGCTTGCTCTCCATATCGCACTGCCCTGGCTTACGTGTGAGACACGAGAGAGGGAGCCGGCTGCATGGGCGTCAGCTTGCTCTCCATATCGCACTGCCCTGGCTTACGTGTGAGACGGGGGAGTGGGAGCCGGCTCCATGGGCGTCAGCTTGCTCTCCGTATCGCACTGTCCTGGCTTACGTGTGAGACAGGAGAGAGGGAGCCGGCTCCATGGGCGTCAGCTTGCTCTCCGTATCATACTGCCCTGGTTTAAGTGTGACACAGGAGAGAGTGAGCCGACTCCATGGGCGTCAGCTTGCTCTCCGTAACGCACTGTCCTGGCTTACGTGTGGCACAGGAGAGAGGGAGCCGGCTCCATGGGCGTCAGCTTGCTCTCTGTATCGCACTGCCCCGGCTTACGTGTGGCACAGGAGAGAGGGAGCCGGCTCCATGGGCGTCAGCTTGCTCACCGTATCGTACTGCCCTGGCTTAAGTGTGAGACAGGAGAGAGGTAGCCGGCTCCATGGGCGTCAGCTTGCTCTCCGTATCGCACTGCCCTGGCTTACGTGTGAGACAGGAGAGAGGGAGCCGGCCCCATGGGCGTCAGCTTGCTCTCCATATCGTACTGCCCAGGCTTACGTGTGAGACAGGAGAGAGGGATCCGGCTCCATGGGCGTCAGCTTGCTCTCCATATCGCACTGTCCTGGCTTACGTGGGGCACAGGAGAGAGGGAGCCGGCTCCATGGGCGTCAGCTTGCTCTCCATATCACACTGCGCTGGCTTACGTGTGAGACAGGAGAGATGGAGCCGGCTCCATGGGCGTCAGCTTGCTCTCCGTATCGCACTGCCCTGGCTTACGTGTGAGACAGGAGAGAGGGAGCCGGCTCCATTGGCGTCAGCTTGCTCTCCATATCGCACTGCCCTGGCTTACGTGTGAGACAGGAGAGAGGGAGCCGGCTCCATGGGCGTCAGCTTGCTCTCCGTATCGTACTGCCCTGGCTTACGTGTGAGACAGGGGAGAGGGACCCGGCTCCATGGGCGTCAGCTTGCTCTCCGTATCGCACTGTCCTGGCTTACGTGTGAGACAGGAGAGAGGGCGCCGGCTCCATGGGCGTCAGCTTGCTCTCCGTATCGTACTGCCCTGGTTTAAGTGTGACACAGGAGAGAGGGAGCCGGCTCCATGGGCGTCAGCTTGCTCTCCGTATCGCACTGCCCTGGCTTACGTGTGAGACAGGAGAGAGGGAGCCGGCTCCATGGCTGTCAGCTTGCTCTCCATATCGCACTGCCCTGGCTTACGTGTGAGACAGGAGAGAGGGAGCCGGCTCCATGGGCGTCAGCTTGCTCTCCGTATCGCACTGCCCAGGCTTTCGTGTGAGACAGGAGAGAGGGAGCCGGCTCCATGGGCGTCAGCTTGCTCTCCGTATCGCACTGCCCAGGCTTTCGTGTGAGACAGGAGAGAGGGAGCCAGCTCCATGGGTGTCAGCTTGCTCTCCATATCGCACTGCCCTGGCTTACGTGTGAGACAGGAGAGACGGAGCCGGCTCCATGGGTGTCAGCTTGCTCTCCATATCGCACTGCCCTGGCTTACGTGTGAGACAGGAGAGAGGGAGCCGGCTCCATGGGTGTCAGCTTGCTCTCCATATCGCACTGCCCTGGCTCACGTGTGAGACAGGAGAGAGGGAGCCGGCTCCATGGGCGTCAGCTTGCTCTCCGTATCGCACAGCCCTGGCTTACGTGTGAGACAGGAGAGAGAGAGCCGGCTCCAGGAGCGTCAGCTTGCTCACCGTATCGCACTGCCCTGGCTTACGTGTGAGACAGGAGAGAGAGAGCCGGCTCCATGAGTGTCAGCTTGCTCTCCGTACCGCACAGCCCTGTCTTACGTGTGAGACAGGCGAGAGAGAGCCGGCTCCATGGGCGACAGCTTGCTGTCCGTATCGCACTGTCCTGGCTTACGTGTGAGACAGGAGAGAGGGAGCCGGCTCCATGTGCGTCAGCTTGCTCTCCATATCGCACTGCTCTGGCTTACGTGTGAGACAGGAGAGAGGGAGCTGGCTCCATGGGCCTCAGCTTGCTCTCCATATCGGACTGCCCTGGCTTACGTGTGAGACAGGTGAGAGGGAGCCGGCTCCAAGGGCATTAGCTTGCTCTCCATATCGCACTGCCCAGTTTTCAGTGTGACACAGGAGAGAGGGAGCCGGCTCCATGGGCGTCAGCTTGCTCTCCGTATCGCACTGCCCCGGCTTACGTGTGGCACAGGAGAGAGGGAGCCGGCTCCATGGGCGTCAGCTTGCTCACCGTATCGTACTGCCCTGGCTTAAGTGTGAGACAGGAGAGAGGTAGCCGGCTCCATGGGCGTCAGCTTGCTCTCCGTATCGCACTGCCCTGGCTTACGTGTGAGACAGGAGAGAGGGAGCCGGCCCCATGGGCGTCAGCTTGCTCTCCATATCGTACTGCCCAGGCTTACGTGTGAGACAGGAGAGAGGGATCCGGCTCCATGGGCGTCAGCTTGCTCTCCATATCGCACTGTCCTGGCTTACGTGGGGCACAGGAGAGAGGGAGCCGGCTCCATGGGCGTCAGCTTGCTCTCCATATCACACTGCGCTGGCTTACGTGTGAGACAGGAGAGATGGAGCCGGCTCCATGGGCGTCAGCTTGCTCTCCGTATCGCACTGCCCTGGCTTACGTGTGAGACAGGAGAGAGGGAGCCGGCTCCATTGGCGTCAGCTTGCTCTCCATATCGCACTGCCCTGGCTTACGTGTGAGACAGGAGAGAGGGAGCCGGCTCCATGGGCGTCAGCTTGCTCTCCGTATCGTACTGCCCTGGCTTACGTGTGAGACAGGGGAGAGGGACCCGGCTCCATGGGCGTCAGCTTGCTCTCCGTATCGCACTGTCCTGGCTTACGTGTGAGACAGGAGAGAGGGCGCCGGCTCCATGGGCGTCAGCTTGCTCTCCGTATCGTACTGCCCTGGTTTAAGTGTGACACAGGAGAGAGGGAGCCGGCTCCATGGGCGTCAGCTTGCTCTCCGTATCGCACTGCCCTGGCTTACGTGTGAGACAGGAGAGAGGGAGCCGGCTCCATGGCTGTCAGCTTGCTCTCCATATCGCACTGCCCTGGCTTACGTGTGAGACAGGAGAGAGGGAGCCGGCTCCATGGGCGTCAGCTTGCTCTCCGTATCGCACTGCCCAGGCTTTCGTGTGAGACAGGAGAGAGGGAGCCGGCTCCATGGGCTTCAGCTTGCTCTACATATCACACTGCCCTGGCTTACGAGTGAGACAGGAGAGAGGGAGCCGGCTCCATTGGCGTCAGCTTGCTCTCCATATCGCACTGCCCTGGCTTACGTGTGAGACAGGAGAGAGGGAGCCGGCTCCATTGGCGTCAGCTTGCTCTCCATATCGCACTGCTCTGGCTTACGTGTGAGCCAGCAGAGAGGGAGCCGGCTCCATGGGCGTCAGCTTGCTCTCCGTATCGCACTGCCCAGGCTTTCGTGAGAGACAGGAGAGAGGGAGCCAGCTCCATGGGTGTCAGCTTGCTCTCCATATCGCACTGCCCTGGCTTACGTGTGAGACAGGAGAGAGGGAGCCGGCTCCATGGGTGTCAGCTTGCTCTCCGTAACGCACAGCCCTGTCTTACGTGTGAGACAGGAGCGAGAGAGCCGGCTCCATGGGCGACAGCTTGCTGTCCGTATCGCACTGTCCTGGCTTACGTGTGAGACAGGAGAGAGGGAGCCGGCTCCATGTGCGTCAGCTTGCTCTCCATATCGCACTGCTCTGGCTTACGTGTGAGACAGGAGAGAGGGAGCTGGCTCCATGGGCGTCAGCTTGCTCTCCGTAACGCACTGCCCTGGCTTTCGTGTAAGACAGGAGAGAGGGAGCCGGCTCCATGGGCGTCAGCTTGCTCTCCGTATCGCACTGCCCTGGCTTACGTGTGAGACAGAAGAGAGGGAGCCGGCTCCATGGGCGTGAGCTTGCTCTCCATGTCGCACTGCCCTGGCTTACGTGTCAGACAGGAAAGAGGGAGCC
Organism: Hemitrygon akajei; assembly: GCF_048418815.1. Taxonomy (NCBI): domain Eukaryota; kingdom Metazoa; phylum Chordata; class Chondrichthyes; order Myliobatiformes; family Dasyatidae; genus Hemitrygon; species Hemitrygon akajei. The sequence continues at coordinate 38,507,017 of NC_133151.1, forward strand.
GGCTCCATGGGCCTCAGCTTGCTCTCCATATCGGACTGCCCTGGCTTACGTGTGAGACAGGAGAGAGGGAGCCGGCTCCAAGGGCATTAGCTTGCTCTCCATATCGCACTGCCCTGTTTTAAGTGTGACACAGGAGAGAGGGAGCCGGCTCCATGGGCGTCAGCTTGCTCTCTGTATCGCACTGCCCCGGCTTACGTGTGGCACAGGAGAGAGGGAGCCGGCTCCATGGGCGTCAGCTTGCTCACCGTATCGTACTGCCCTGGCTTAAGTGTGAGACAGGAGAGAGGTAGCCGGCTCCATGGGCGTCAGCTTGCTCTCCGTATCGCACTGCCCTGGCTTACGTGTGAGACAGGAGAGAGGGAGCCGGCCCCATGGGCGTCAGCTTGCTCTCCATATCGTACTGCCCAGGCTTACGTGTGAGACAGGAGAGAGGGATCCGGCTCCATGGGCGTCAGCTTGCTCTCCGTATCGCACTGCCCTGGCTTACGTGTGAGACAGGAGAGAGGGTGCCGGCTCCATTGGCGTCAGCTTGCTCTCCGTATCGCACTGCCCTGGCTTACGTGTGAGACAGGAGAGAGGGAGCCGGCTCCATGGGCGTCAGCTTGCTCTCCGTATCGTACTGCCCTGGCTTACGTGTGAGACAGGGGAGAGGGACCCGGCTCCATGGGCGTCAGCTTGCTCTCCGTATCGCACTGTCCTGGCTTACGTGTGAGACAGGAGAGAGGGCGCCGGCTCCATGGGCGTCAGCTTGCTCTCCGTATCGTACTGCCCTGGTTTAAGTGTGACACAGCAGAGAGGGAGCCGGCTCCATGGGCGTCAGCTTGCTCTCCGTATCGCACTGCCCTGGCTTACGTGTGAGACAGGAGAGAGGGAGCCGGCTCCATGGCTGTCAGCTTGCTCTCCATATCGCACTGCCCTGGCTTACGTGTGAGACAGGAGAGAGGGAGCCGGCTCCATGGGCGTCAGCTTGCTCTCCGTATCGCACTGCCCAGGCTTTCGTGTGAGACAGGAGAGAGGGAGCCGGCTCCATGGGCTTCAGCTTGCTCTACATATCACACTGCCCTGGCTTACGAGTGAGACAGGAGAGAGGGAGCCGGCTCCATTGGCGTCAGCTTGCTCTCCATATCGCACTGCCCTGGCTTACGTGTGAGACAGGAGAGAGGGAGCCGGCTCCATTGGCGTCAGCTTGCTCTCCATATCGCACTGCCCTGGCTTACGTGTGAGACAGGAGGGAGGGAGCCGGCTCCATTGGCGTCAGCTTGCTCTCCATATCGCACTGCCCTGGCTTACGTGTGAGACAGGAGAGAGAGAGCCGGCTCCAGGAGCGTCAGCTTGCTCACCGTATCGCACTGCCCTGGCTTACGTGTGAGACAGGAGAGAGAGAGCCGGCTCCATGAGTGTCAGCTTGCTCTCCGTACCGCACAGCCCTGTCTTACGTGTGAGACAGGCGAGAGAGAGCCGGCTCCATGGGCGACAGCTTGCTGTCCGTATCGCACTGTCCTGGCTTACGTGTGAGACAGGAGAGAGGGAGCCGGCTCCATGTGCGTCAGCTTGCTCTCCATATCGCACTGCTCTGGCTTACGTGTGAGACAGGAGAGAGGGAGCTGGCTCCATGAGCCTCAGCTTGCTCTCCATATCGGACTGCCCTGGCTTACGTGTGAGACAGGTGAGAGGGAGCCGGCTCCAAGGGCATTAGCTTGCTCTCCATATCGCACTGCCCAGTTTTCAGTGTGACACAGGAGAGAGGGAGCCGGCTCCATGGGCGTCAGCTTGCTCTCCGTATCGCACTGCCCCGGCTTACGTGTGGCACAGGAGAGAGGGAGCCGGCTCCATGGGCGTCAGCTTGCTCACCGTATCGTACTGCCCTGGCTTAAGTGTGAGACAGGAGAGAGGTAGCCGGCTCCATGGGCGTCAGCTTGCTCTCCGTATCGCACTGCCCTGGCTTACGTGTGAGACAGGAGAGAGGGAGCCGGCCCCATGGGCGTCAGCTTGCTCTCCATATCGTACTGCCCAGGCTTACGTGTGAGACAGGAGAGAGGGATCCGGCTCCATGGGCGTCAGCTTGCTCTCCATATCGCACTGTCCTGGCTTACGTGGGGCACAGGAGAGAGGGAGCCGGCTCCATGGGCGTCAGCTTGCTCTCCATATCACACTGCGCTGGCTTACGTGTGAGACAGGAGAGATGGAGCCGGCTCCATGGGCGTCAGCTTGCTCTCCGTATCGCACTGCCCTGGCTTACGTGTGAGACAGGAGAGAGGGAGCCGGCTCCATTGGCGTCAGCTTGCTCTCCATATCGCACTGCCCTGGCTTACGTGTGAGACAGGAGAGAGGGAGCCGGCTCCATGGGCGTCAGCTTGCTCTCCGTATCGTACTGCCCTGTCTTACGTGTGAGACAGGGGAGAGGGACCCGGCTCCATGGGCGTCAGCTTGCTCTCCGTATCGCACTGTCCTGGCTTACGTGTGAGACAGGAGAGAGGGCGCCGGCTCCATGGGCGTCAGCTTGCTCTCCGTATCGTACTGCCCTGGTTTAAGTGTGACACAGGAGAGAGGGAGCCGGCTCCATGGGCGTCAGCTTGCTCTCCGTATCGCACTGCCCTGGCTTACGTGTGAGACAGGAGAGAGGGAGCCGGCTCCATGGCTGTCAGCTTGCTCTCCATATCGCACTGCCCTGGCTTACGTGTGAGACAGGAGAGAGGGAGCCGGCTCCATGGGCGTCAGCTTGCTCTCCGTATCGCACTGCCCAGGCTTTCGTGTGAGACAGGAGAGAGGGAGCCGGCTCCATGGGCTTCAGCTTGCTCTACATATCACACTGCCCTGGCTTACGAGTGAGACAGGAGAGAGGGAGCCGGCTCCATTGGCGTCAGCTTGCTCTCCATATCGCACTGCCCTGGCTTACGTGTGAGACAGGAGAGAGGGAGCCGGCTCCATTGGCGTCAGCTTGCTCTCCATATCGCACTGCTCTGGCTTACGTGTGAGCCAGCAGAGAGGGAGCCGGCTCCATGGGCGTCAGCTTGCTCTCCGTATCGCACTGCCCAGGCTTTCGTGAGAGACAGGAGAGAGGGAGCCAGCTCCATGGGTGTCAGCTTGCTCTCCATATCGCACTGCCCTGGCTTACGTGTGAGACAGGAGAGAGGGAGCCGGCTCCATGGGTGTCAGCTTGCTCTCCGTAACGCACAGCCCTGTCTTACGTGTGAGACAGGAGAGAGAGAGCCGGCTCCATGGGCGACAGCTTGCTGTCCGTATCGCACTGTCCTGGCTTACGTGTGAGACAGGAGAGAGGGAGCCGGCTCCATGTGCGTCAGCTTGCTCTCCATATCGCACTGCTCTGGCTTACGTGTGAGACAGGAGAGAGGGAGCTGGCTCCATGGGCGTCAGCTTGCTCTCCGTAACGCACTGCCCTGGCTTTCGTGTAAGACAGGAGAGAGGGAGCCGGCTCCATGGGCGTCAGCTTGCTCTCCGTATCGCACTGCCCTGGCTTACGTGTGAGACAGAAGAGAGGGAGCCGGCTCCATGGGCGTGAGCTTGCTCTCCATATCGCACTGCCCTGGCTTACGTGTCAGACAGGAAAGAGGGAGCCGGCTCCATGGGCCTCAGCTTGCTCTCCATATCGGACTGCCCTGGCTTACGTGTGAGACAGGAGAGAGGGAGCCGGCTCCAAGGGCATTAGCTTGCTCTCCATATCGCACTGCCCTGTTTTAAGTGTGACACAGGAGAGAGGGAGCCGGCTCCATGGGCGTCAGCTTGCTCTCTGTATCGCACTGCCCCGGCTTACGTGTGGCACAGGAGAGAGGGAGCCGGCTCCATGGGCGTCAGCTTGCTCACCGTATCGTACTGCCCTGGCTTAAGTGTGAGACAGGAGAGAGGTAGCCGGCTCCATGGGCGTCAGCTTGCTCTCCGTATCGCACTGCCCTGGCTTACGTGTGAGACAGGAGAGAGGGAGCCGGCCCCATGGGCGTCAGCTTACTCTCCATATCGTACTGCCCAGGCTTACGTGTGAGACAGGAGAGAGGGATCCGGCTCCATGGGCGTCAGCTTGCTCTCCGTATCGCACTGCCCTGGCTTACGTGTGAGACAGGAGAGAGGGTGCCGGCTCCATTGGCGTCAGCTTGCTCTCCGTATCGCACTGCCCTGGCTTACGTGTGAGACAGGAGAGAGGGAGCCGGCTCCATGGGCGTCAGCTTGCTCTCCGTATCGTACTGCCCTGGCTTACGTGTGAGACAGGGGAGAGGGACCCGGCTCCATGGGCGTCAGCTTGCTCTCCGTATCGCACTGTCCTGGCTTACGTGTGAGACAGGAGAGAGGGCGCCGGCTCCATGGGCGTCAGCTTGCTCTCCGTATCGTACTGCCCTGGTTTAAGTGTGACAGAGCAGAGAGGGAGCCGGCTCCATGGGCGTCAGCTTGCTCTCCGTATCGCACTGCCCTGGCTTACGTGTGAGACAGGAGAGAGGGAGCCGGCTCCATGGCTGTCAGCTTGCTCTCCATATCGCACTGCCCTGGCTTACGTGTGAGACAGGAGAGAGGGAGCCGGCTCCATGGGCGTCAGCTTGCTCTCCGTATCGCACTGCCCAGGCTTTCGTGTGAGACAGGAGAGAGGGAGCCGGCTCCATGGGCTTCAGCTTGCTCTACATATCACACTGCCCTGGCTTACGAGTGAGACAGGAGAGAGGGAGCCGGCTCCATTGGCGTCAGCTTGCTCTCCATATCGCACTGCCCTGGCTTACGTGTGAGACAGGAGAGAGGGAGCCGGCTCCATTGGCGTCAGCTTGCTCTCCATATCGCACTGCCCTGGCTTACGTGTGAGACAGGAGGGAGGGAGCCGGCTCCATTGGCGTCAGCTTGCTCTCCATATCGCACTGCCCTGGCTTACGTGTGAGACAGGAGAGAGGGAGCCGGATCCATTGGCGTCAGCTTGCTCTCCATATCGCACTGCCCTGGCTTACGTGTGAGACAGGAGAGAGGGAGCCGGCTCCATGGGTGTCAGCTTGCTCTCCATATCGCACTGCCCTGGCTTACGTGTGAGACAGGAGAGAGGGAGCCGGCTCCATGAGTGTCAGCTTGCTCTCCGTACCGCACAGCCCTGTCTTACGTGTGAGACAGGAGAGAGAGAGCCGGCTCCATGGGCGACAGCTTGCTGTCCGTATCGCACTGTCCTGGCTTACGTGTGAGACAGGAGAGAGGGAGCCGGCTCCATGTGCGTCAGCTTGCTCTCCATATCGCACTGCTCTGGCTTACGTGTGAGACAGGAGAGAGGGAGCTGGCTCCATGGGCGTCAGCTTGCTCTCCGTAACGCACTGCCCTGGCTTTCGTGTAAGACAGGAGAGAGGGAGCCGGCTCCATGGGCGTCAGCTTGCTCTCCGTATCGCACTGCCCTGGCTTACGTGTGAGACAGAAGAGAGGGAGCCGGCTCCATGGGCGTGAGCTTGCTCTCCATATCGCACTGCCCTGGCTTAAGTGTGAGACAGAAGAGAGGTAGCCGGCTCCATGGGCGTCAGCTTGCTCTCCGTATCGCACTGCCCTGGCTTACGTGTGAGACAGGAGAGAGGGAGCCGGCCCCATGGGCGTCAGCTTGCTCTCCATATCGTACTGCCCAGGCTTACGTGTGAGACAGGAGAGAGGGAGCCGGCTCCAAGGGCATTAGCTTGCTCTCCATATCGCACTGCCCTGTTTTAAGTGTGACACAGGAGAGAGGGAGCCGGCTCCATGGGCGTCAGCTTGCTCACCGTATCGTACTGCCCTGGCTTAAGTGTGAGAAAGAAGAGAGGTAGCCGGCTCCATGGGCGTCAGCTTGCTCTCCGTATCGCACTGCCCTGGCTTACGTGTGAGACAGGAGAGAGGGAGCCGGCCCCATGGGCGTCAGCTTGCTCTCCATATCGTACTGCCCAGGCTTACGTGTGAGACAGGAGAGAGGGATCCGGCTCCATGGGCGTCAGCTTGCTCTCCATATCGCACTGTCCTGGCTTACGTGGGGCACAGGAGAGAGGGAGCCGGCTCAATGGGCGTCAGCTTGCTCTCCATATCACACTGCGCTGGCTTACGTGTGAGACAGGAGAGATGGAGTCGGCTCCATGGGCGTCAGCTTGCTCTCCGTATCGCACTGCCCTGGCTTACGTGTGAGACAGGAGAGAGGGAGCCGGCTCCATTGGCGTCAGCTTGCTCTCCATATCGCACTGCCCTGGCTTACGTGTGAGACAGGAGAGAGGGAGCCGGCTCCATGGGCGTCAGCTTGCTCTCCGTATCGTACTGCCCTGGCTTACGTGTGAGACAGGGGAGAGGGACCCGGCTCCATGGGCGTCAGCTTGCTCTCCGTATCGCACTGTCCTGGCTTACGTGTGAGACAGGAGAGAGGGCGCCGGCTCCATGGGCGTCAGCTTGCTCTCCGTATCGTACTGCCCTGGTTTAAGTGTGACACAGGAGAGAGGGAGCCGGCTCCATGGGCGTCAGCTTGCTCTCCGTATCGCACTGCCCTGGCTTACGTGTGAGACAGGAGAGAGGGAGCCGGCTCCATGGCTGTCAGCTTGCTCTCCATATCGCACTGCCCTGGCTTACGTGTGAGACAGGAGAGAGGGAGCCGGCTCCATGGGCGTCAGCTTGCTCTCCGTATCGCACTGCCCAGGCTTTCGTGTGAGACAGGAGAGAGGGAGCCGGCTCCATGGGCTTCAGCTTGCTCTACATATCACACTGCCCTGGCTTACGAGTGAGACAGGAGAGAGGGAGCCGGCCCCATTGGCGTCAGCTTGCTCTCCATATCGCACTGCCCTGGCTTACGTGTGAGACAGGAGAGAGGGAGCCGGCTCCATTGGCGTCAGCTTGCTCTCCATATCGCACTGCCCTGGCTTACGTGTGAGACAGGAGAGAGGGAGCCGGCTCCATTGGCGTCAGCTTGCTCTCCATATCGCACTGCCATGGCTTACGTGTGAGACAGGAGAGAGGGAGCCTGCTCCATTGGCGTCAGCTTGCTCTCCATATCGCACTGCCCTGGCTTACACATGAGACAGGAGAGAGGGAGCCGGCTCCATGGGCGTCAGCTTGCTCTCCATATCGCACTGCCCTGGCTTACGTGTGAGACAGGAGAGAGGGTGCCGGCTCCATGGGCGTCAGCTTGCTCTCCATATCACACTGCACTGGCTTACACATGAGACAGGAGAGAGGGTGCCGGCTCCATGGGCGTCAGCTTGCTCTCCGTATCGCACTGCCCTGGCTTACGTGTGAGACAGGAGAGAGGGAGCCGGCTCCATGGGCGTCAGCTTGCTCTCCATATCGTACTGCCCTGGCTTACGTGTGGCACAGGAGAGATGGAGCCGGCTCCATGGGCGTCAGCTTGCTCTCCGTATCGCACTCCCCTGGTTTACGTGTGAGACAGGACAGAGGGAGCCGGCTCCATGGGTGTCAGCTTGCTCTCCATATCGCACTGCCCTGGCTTACGTGTGAGACAGGAGAGAGGGAGCCGGCTGCATGGGTGTCAGCTTGCTCTCCATATCGCACTTCCCTGGCTTACGTGTGAGACAGGAGAGAGGGAGCCGGCTCCATGGGCGTCAGCTTGCTCTCCGTATCGCACAGCCCTGGCTTACGTGTGAGACAGGAGAGATGGAGCCGGCTCCAGGAGCGTCAGCTTGCTCTCCGTATCGCACTTCCCTGGCTAACGTGTGAGACAGGAGAGAGAGAGCCGGCTCCATGGGTGTCAGCTTGCTCTCCGTATCGCAGTGCCCTGGCTTTCGTGTGAGACAGGAGAGAGGGACCCTGCTCCTTCGGTGTCAGCTTGCTCTCCATATCGCACTGCGCTGGCTTACGTGTGAGACAGGAGAGAGGGAGCCGGCTCCATGGGCGTCAGCTTGCTCTCCGTAGCGTCCTGCCCTGGCTTACATGTGAGACAGGAGAGAGGGAGCCGGCTCCATGGGCATCAGCTTGCTCTCCGTATCGCACTGCCCAGGCTTTCGTGTGAGACAGGAGAGAGGGAGCCGGCTCCATGGGCGTCAGCTTGCTCTCCATATCGCACTGCCCTGGCTTACGTGTGAGACAGGGGAGAGGGAGCCGACTCCATGGGCGTCAGCTTGCTCTCCGTATCGCACTGTCCTGGCTTACGTGTGAGACAGGAGAGAGGGAGCCGGCTCCATGGGTGACAGCTTGCTGTCCGTAGCGTCCTGCCCTGGCTTACATGTGAGACAGGAGAGAGGGAGCCGGCTCCATGGGCATCAGCTTGCTCTCCGTATCGCACTGCCCAGGCTTTCGTGTGAGACAGGAGAGAGGCAGCCAGCTCCATGGGTGTCAGCTTGCTCTCCATATCGCACTGCCCTGGCTTACGTGTGAGACAGGAGAGAGGGAGCAGGCTCCATGGGTGTCAGCTTGCTCTCCATATCGCACTGCCCTGGCTTACGTGTGAGACAGGAGAGAGGGAGCCGGCTCCATGGGCGTCAGCTTGCTCTCCGTATCGCACAGCCCTGGCTTACGTGTGAGACAGGAGAGAGAGATCCGGCTCCAGGAGCGTCAGCTTGCTCTCCGTATCGCACTGCCCTGGCTTACGTGTGAGACAGGAGAGAGGGAGCCGGCTCCATGGGCGTCGGCTTGCTCTCCATATCGCACTGCTCTGGCTTACGTGTGAGACAGGAGAGAGGCAGCCGGCTCCATGGGCGTCAGCTTGCTCTCCATATCGCACTACACTGGCTTACGTGTGAGACAGGAGAGAGGGAGCCGGCTCCATGGGCGTCAGCTTGCTCTCCATATCGCCCTGCCCTGGCTTACGTGTCAGACAGGAGAGAGGGAGCTGGCTCCATGGGCGTCAGCTTGCTCTCCGTAACGCACTGCCGAGCTTTCGTGTGAGACAGGAGAGAGGGAGCCGGCTCCATGGGCGTCAGCTTGCTCTCCATATCGCACTGCCCTGGCTTACGTGTGAGACACGAGAGAGGGAGCCGGCTCCATGGGCGTCAGCTTGCTCTCCATATCGCACTGCCCTGGCTTACGTGTCAGACAGGAGAGAGGGAGCCGGCTCCATGGGACTAAGCTTGCTCTCCATATCGGACTGCCCTGGCTTACATGTGACACAGGAGAGAGGGAGCCGGCTCCATGGGCGTCAGCTTGCTCTCCGTATCGTACTGCCCTGGCTTAAGTGTGAGACAGGAGAGAGGCAGCCGGCTCCATGGGCGTCAGCTTGCTCTCCGTATCGCACTGCCCTGGCTTACGTGTGAGACAGGAGAGAGGGAGCCGGCCCCATGGGCGTCAGCTTGCTTTCCATATCGTACTGCCCAGGCTTACGTGTGAGACAGGAGAGAGGGAGCTGGCTCCATGGGCGTCAGCTTGCTCTCCATATCGCACTGCCCAGGCTTACGTGTGAGACAGGAGAGAGGGAGCCGGCTCCATGGGCGTCAGCTTGCTCTCCGTATCGCTCTGCCCTGGCTTACGTGTGAGACAGGAGAGAGGGAGCCGGCACCATGGGCGTCAGCTTGCTCTCCATATCACACTGCCCTGGCTTACGTGTGAGACAGGAGAGAGGGAGCCGGATCCATGGGCGTCAGCTTGCTCTCCATATCACACTGCCCTGGCTTACGTGTCAGACAGGAGAGAGGGATCTGGCTCCATGGGCGTCAGCTTGCTCTCCGTAACGCACTGCCCTGGCTTACGTGTGAGACAGGAGATAGGGAGCCGACTCCATGGGCGTCAGCTTGCTCTCCATATCGCACTTCCCTGGCTTTCGTGTGAGACACGAGAGAGGGAGCGGGCCCCATGGGCGTCAGCTTGCTCTCCGTATCGCACTGCCCTGGCTTACGTGTGAGACAGGAGAGAGGGAGCCGGCTCCATGGGCGTCAGCTTGCTCTCCATATCGCATTGCCCAGGCTTACATGTGAGACAGGAGAGAGGGAGCCGGCTCCATGTGCGTCAGCTTGCTCTCCATATCGCACTGCCCTGGCTTACGTGTGAGACACGAGAGTGGGAGCAGGCTCCATGGGCGTCAGCTTGCTCTCCATATCGCACTGACCTGCCTTACATGTGAGACAGGAGAGAGGGAGCCGGCTCCATGGGCGTCAGCTTGCTCTCCATATCGCACTGCCCTGGCTTACGTGTCAGACAGGAAAGAGGGAGCCGGCTCCATGGGACTCAGCTTGCTCTCCATATCGGACTGCCCTGGCTTACGTGTGAGACAGGAGAGAGGGAGCCGGCTCCATGGGCATTAGCTTGCTCTCCATATCGCACTGTCCTGGCTTACGTGTGAGACAGGAGACAGGGAGCCGGCTCCATGTGCGTCAGCTTGCTCTCCATATCGCACTGCTCTGGCTTACGTGTGAGACAGGAGTGAGGGAGCTGGCTCCATGGGCGTCAGCTTGCTCTCCGTAACGCACTGCCCTGGCTTTCGTGTAAGACAGGAGAGAGGGAGCCGGCTCCATGGGAGTCAGCTTGCTCTCCGTATCGCACTGCCCTGGCTTACGTGTGAGACAGGAGAGAGGAAGCCGGCTCCATGGGCGTGAGCTTGCTCTCCATATCGCACTGCCCTGGCTTACGTGTCAGACAGGAAAGAGGGAGCCGGCTCCATGGGCGTCAGCTTGCTCTCCGTATCGTACTGCCCTGGTTTAAGTGTGACACAGGAGAGAGGGAGCCGGCTCCATGGGCGTCAGCTTGCTCTCCGTATCGCACTGTCCTGGCTTACGTGTGAGACAGGAGAGAGGGAGCCGGCTGCATGGGCATCAGCTTGCTCTCCATATCGCACAGCCCTGGTTTACGTGTGAGACAGGAGAGAGGGAGTCGGCTCCATGGGCGTCAGCTTGCTCTCCATATCGCACAGCCCTGGTTTACGTGTGAGACAGGAGAGAGGGACCCTGCTCCATCGGTGTCAGCTTGCTCTCCATATCGCACTGCGCTGGCTTACGTGTGAGACAGGAGAGAAGGAGCCGGCTCCATGGGCGTCAGCTTGCTCTCCATATCGCACAGCCCTGGTTTACGTGTGAGACAGGAGAGAGGGAGTCGGCTCCATGGGCGTCAGCTTGCTCTCCGTATCGCACTGCCCTGGCTTACGTGTGAGACAGGAGAGAGGGAGCCGGCTCCATGGGCGTCAGCTTGCTCTCCATATCGCACTGCCCTGGCTTACGTGTGGCACAGGAGAGATGGAGCCGGCTCCATGGGCGTCAGCTTGCTCTCCATATCGCACTGCCCTGGCTTACGTGTGAGACGGGGGAGAGGGAGCCGGCTCCATGGGCGTCAGCTTGCTCTCCGTATCGCACTGTCCTGGCTTACGTGTGAGACAGGAGAGAGGGAGCCGGCTCCATGGGCGTCAGCTTGCTCTCCGTATCGTACTGCCCTGGTTTAAGTGTGACACAGGAGAGAGGGAGCCGACTCCATGGGCGTCAGCTTGCTCTCCGTAACGCACTGTCCTGGCTTACGTGTGGCACAGGAGAGAGGGAGCCGGCTCCATGGGCGTCAGCTTGCTCTCCGTATCGCACTGCCCAGGCTTTCGTGTGAGACAGGAGAGAGGGAGCCAGCTCCATGGGTGTCAGCTTGCTCTCCATATCGCACTGCCCTGGCTTACGTGTGAGACAGGAGAGAGGGAGCCGGCTCCATGGGTGTCAGCTTTCTCTCCATATCGCACTGCCCTGGCTTACGTGTCAGACAGGAGAGAGGGAGCCGGCTCCATGGGTGTCAGCTTGCTCTCCATATCGCACTGCCCTGGCTTACGTGTGAGACAGGAGAGAGGGAGCCGGCTCCATGGGCGTCAGCTTACTCTCCGTATCGCACTGCCCAGGCTTTCGTGTGAGACAGGAGAGAGGGAGCCAGCTCCATGGGTGTCAGCTTGCTCTCCATATCGCACTGCCCTGGCTTACGTGTGAGACAGGAGAGAGGGAGCCGGCTCCATGGGTGTCAGCTTGCTCTCCATATCGCACTGCCCTGGCTTACGTGTCAGACAGGAGAGAGGGAGCCGGCTCCATGGGTGTCAGCTTGCTCTCCATATCGCACTGCCCTGGCTTACGTGTGAGACAGGAGAGAGGGAGCCGGCTCCATGGGCGTCAGCTTGCTCTCCGTATCGCACAGCCCTGGCTTACGTGTGAGACAGGAGAGAGAGAGCCGACTCCAGGAGCGTCAGCTTGCTCACCGTATCGCACTGCCCTGGCTTACGTGTGAGACAGGAGAGAGAGAGCCGGCTCCATGAGTGTCAGCTTGCTCTCCGTACCGCACAGCCCTGTCTTACGTGTGAGACAGGAGAGAGAGAGCCGGCTCCATGGGTGACAGCTTGCTGTCCGTATCGCACTGTCCTTGCTTACGTGTGAGACAGGAGAGAGGGAGCCGGCTCCATGTGCGTCAGCTTGCTCTCCATATCGCACTGCTCTGGCTTACGTGTGAGACAGGAGAGAGGGAGCTGGCTCCATGGGCGTCAGCTTGCTCTCCGTAACGCACTGCCCTGGCTTTCGTGTAAGACAGGAGAGAGGGAGCCGGCTCCATGGGCGTCAGCTTGCTCTCCGTATCGCACTGCCCTGGCTTACGTGTGAGACAGGAGAGAGGGAGCCGGCTCCATGGGCGTGAGCTTGCTCTCCATATCGCACTGCCCTGGCTTTCGTGTCAGACAGGAAAGAGGGAGCCGGCTCCATGGGCCTCAGTTTGCTCTCCATATCGCACTGCCCTGGCTTAAGTGTGAGTCAGGAGAGAGGGAGCCGGCTCCATGGGCGTCAGCTTGTTCTCCATATCGCACTGCCCTGGCTTACGTGTGAGATAGGAGAGAGGGAGCCCCCTCCATTGGCGTCAGCTTGCTCTACATATCGCACTGCCCTGGCTTACGTGTGAGACAGGGGAGAGGGAGCCGGCTCCATGGGCGTCAGCTTGCTCTCCGTATCGTACTGCCCTGGTTTAAGTGTGACACAGGAGAGAGGGAGCCGGCTCCATGGGCGTCAGCTTGCTCTCCGTATCGCACTGTCCTGGCTTACGTGTGAGACAGGAGAGAGGGAGCCGGCTGCATAGGCATCAGCTTGCTCTCCATATCGCATTGCCCAGGCTTACGTGTGAGACAGGAGAGAGGGACCCTGCTCCATCGGTGTCAGCTTGCTCTCCATATCGCACTGCGCTGGCTTACGTGTGAGACAGGAGAGAGGGAGCCGGCTCCATGGGCGTCAGCTTGCTCTCCATATCGCACAGCCCTGGTTTACGTGTGAGACAGGAGAGAGGGAGTCGGCTCCATGGGCGTCAGCTTGCTCTCCGTATCGCACTGCCCTGGCTTACGTGTGAGACAGGAGAGAGGGAGCCGGCTCCATGGGCGTCAGCTTGCTCTCCATATCGCACTGCCCTGGCTTACGTGTGGCACAGGAGAGATGGAGCCGGCTCCATGTGCGTCAGATTGCTCTCCATATCGCACTGCCCTGGCTTACGTGTGAGACGGGGGAGAGGGAGCCGGCTCCATGGGCGTCAGCTTGCTCTCCGTATCGCACTGTCCTGGCTTACGTGTGAGACAGGAGAGAGGGAGCCGGCTCCATGGGCGTAAGCTTGCTCTCCGTATCGTACTGCCCTGGTTTAAGTGTGACACAGGAGAGAGGGAGCCGACTCCATGGGCGTCAGCTTGCTCTCCGTAACGCACTGTCCTGGCTTACGTGTGGCACAGGAGAGAGGGATCCGGCTCCATGGGCGTCAGCTTGCTCTCCGTATCGTCCTGCCCTGGCTTACGTGTGAGACAGCAGAGAGGGAGCCGGCTCCATGGGCGTCAGCTTGCTCTCCGTATCGCACTGCCCAGGCTTTCGTGTGAGACAGGAGAGAGGGAGCCAGCTCCATGGGTGTCAGCTTGCTCTCCATATCGCACTGCCCTGGCTTACGTGTGAGACAGGAGAGAGGGAGCCGGCTCCATGGGTGTCAGCTTGCTCTCCATATCGCACTGCCCTGGCTTACGTGTGAGACAGGAGAGAGGGAGCCGGCTCCATGGGTGTCAGCTTGCTCTCCATATCGCACTGCCCTGGCTTACGTGTGAGACAGGAGAGAGGGAGCCGGCTCCATGGGCGTCAGCTTGCTCTCCGTATCGCACAGCCGTGGCTTACGTGTGAGACAGGAGAGAGAGAGCCGGCTCCAGGAGCGTCAGCTTGCTCACCGTATCGCACTGCCCTGGCTTACGTGTGAGACAGGAGAGAGAGAGCCGGCTCCATGAGTGTCAGCTTGCTCTCCGTACCGCACAGCCCTGTCTTACGTGTGAGACAGGAGAGAGAGAGCCGGCTCCATGGGCGACAGCTTGCTGTCCGTATCGCACTGTCCTGGCTTACGTGTGAGACAGGAGAGAGGGAGCCGGCTCCATGTGCATCAGCTTCCTCTCCATATCGCACTGCTCTGGCTTATGTGTGAGACAGGAGAGAGGGAGCTGGCTCCATGGGCGTCAGCTTGCTCTCCGTAACGCACTGCCCTGGCTTTCGTGTAAGACAGGAGAGAGGGAGCCGGCTCCATGGGCGTCAGCTTGCTCTCCGTATCGCACTGCCCTGGCTTACGTGTGAGACAGGAGAGAGGGAGCCGGCTCCATGGGCCTCAGCTTGCTCTCCATATCGGACTGCCCTGGCTTACGTGTGAGACAGGAGAGAGGGAGCCGGCTCCAAGGGCATTAGCTTGCTCTCCATATCGCACTGCCCTGTTTTAAGTGTGACACAGGAGAGAGGGTGCCGGCTCCATGGGCGTCAGCTTGCTCTCTGTATCGCACTGCCCCGGCTTACGTGTGGCACAGGAGAGAGGGAGCCGGCTCCATGGGCGTCAGCTTGCTCACCGTATCGTACTGCCCTGGCTTAAGTGTGAGACAGGAGAGAGGTAGCCGGCTCCATGGGCGTCAGCTTGCTCTCCGTATCGCACTGCCCTGGCTTACGTGTGAGACAGGAGAGAGGGAGCCGGCCCCATGGGCGTCAGCTTGCTCTCCATATCGTACTGCCCAGGCTTACGTGTGAGACAGGAGAGAGGGATCCGGCTCCATGGGCGTCAGCTTGCTCTCCATATCGCACTGTCCTGGCTTACGTGGGGCACAGGAGAGAGGGAGCCGGCTCCATGGGCGTCAGCTTGCTCTCCATATCACACTGCGCTAGCTTACGTGTGAGACAGGAGAGATGGAGCCGGCTCCATGGGCGTCAGCTTGCTCTCCGTATCGCACTGCCCTGGCTTACGTGTGAGACAGGAGAGAGGGAGCCTGCTCCATTGGCGTCAGCTTGCTCTCCATATCGCACTGCCCTGGCTTACGTGTGAGACAGGAGAGAGGGAGCCGGCTCCATGGGCGTCAGCTTGCTCTCCGTATCGTACTGCCCCGGCTTACGTGTGAGACAGGGGAGAGGGACCCGGCTCCATGGGCGTCAGCTTGCTCTCCGTATCGCACTGCCCTGGCTTACGTGTGAGACAGGAGAGAGGGCGCCGGCTCCATGGGCGTCAGCTTGCTCTCCGTATCGTACTGCCCTGGTTTAAGTGTGACACAGGAGAGAGGGAGCCGGCTCCATGGGCGTCAGCTTGCTCTCCGTATCGCACTGCCCTGGCTTACGTGTGAGACAGGAGAGAGGGAGCCGGCTCCATGGGTGTCAGCTGGCTCTCCATATCGCACTGCCCTGGCTTACACATGAGACAGGAGAGAGGGAGCCGGCTCCATGGGCGTCAGCTTGCTCTCCATATCGCACTGCCCTGGCTTACGTGTGAGACAGGAGAGAGGGAGCCGGCTCCATGGGCGTCAGCTTGCTCTCCATATCACACTGCACTGGCTTACACATGAGACAGGAGAGAGGGAGCCGGCTCCATGGGCGTCAGCTTGCTCTCCATATAGTACTGCCCTGGCTTACGTGTGAGACAGGAGAGAGGGAGCCGGCTCCATGGGTGTCAGCTTGCTCTCCATATCGCACTTCCCTGGCTTACGTGTGAGACAGGAGAGAGGGAGCCGGCTCCATGGGCGTCAGCTTGCTCTCCGTATCGCACAGCCCTGGCTTACGTGTGAGACAGGAGAGATGGAGCCGTCTCCAGGAGCGTCAGCTTGCTCTCCGTATCGCACTTCCCTGGCTAACGTGTGAGACAGGAGAGAGAGAGCCGGCTCCATGGGTGTCAGCTTGCTCTCCGTATCGCAGTGCCCTGGCTTTCGTGTGAGACAGGAGAGAGGGACCCTGCTCCTTCGGTGTCAGCTTGCTCTCCATATCGCACTGCGCTGGCTTACGTGTGAGACAGGAGAGAATGAGCCAGCTCCATGGGCGTCAGCTTGCTCTCCATATCGCACTGCCCTGGTTTACGTGTGAGACAGGAGAGAGGGAGTCGGCTCCATGGGCGTCAGCTTGCTCTCCGTATCGCACTGCCCTGGCTTACGTGTGAGACAGGAGAGAGGGAGTCGGCTCCATGGGCGTCAGCTTGCTCTCCATATCGCACAGCCCTGGTTTACGTGTGAGACAGGAGAGAGGGACCCTGCTCCATCGGTATCAGCTTGCTCTCCATATCGCACTGCGCTGGCTTACGTGTGAGACAGGAGAGAGGGAGCCGGCTCCATGGGCGTCAGCTTGCTCTCCATATCGCACAGCCCTGGTTTACGTGTGAGACAGGAGAGAGGGAGTCGGCTCCATGGGCGTCAGCTTGCTCTCCGTATCGCACTGCCCTGGCTTACGTGTGAGACAGGAGAGAGGGAGCCGGCTCCATGGGCGTCAGCTTGCTCTCCATATCGCACTGCCCTGGCTTACGTGTGGCACAGGAGAGATGGAGCCGGCTCCATGGGCGTCAGCTTGCTCTCCATATCGCACTGCCCTGGCTTACGTGTGAGACGGGGGAGAGGGAGCCGGCTCCATGGGCGTCAGCTTGCTCTCCGTATCGCACTGTCCTGGCTTACGTGTGAGACAGGAGAGAGGGAGCCGGCTCCATGGGCGTCAGCTTGCTCTCCGTATCGTACTGCCCTGGTTTAAGTGTGACACAGGAGAGAGGGAGCCGACTCCATGGGCGTCAGCTTGCTCTCCGTAACGCACTGTCCTGGCTTACGTGTGGCACAGGAGAGAGGGAGCCGGCTCCATGGGCGGCAGCTTGCTCTCCGTATCGCACTGCCCAGGCTTTCGTGTGAGACAGGAGAGAGGGAGCCAGCTCCATGGGTGTCAGCTTGCTCTCCATATCGCACTGCCCTGGCTTTCGTGTGAGACAGGAGAGAGGGAGCCGGCTCCATGGGTGTCAGCTTGCTCTCCATATCGCACTGCCCTGGCTTACGTGTCAGACAGGAGTGAGGGAGCCGGCTCCGTGGGAGTCAGCTTGCTCTCCATATCGCACTGCCCTGGCTTACGTGTGAGACAGGAGAGAGGGAGCCGGCTCCATGGGCGTCAGCTTGCTCTCCGTATCGCACTGCCCAGGCTTTCGTGTGAGACAGGAGAGAGGGAGCCAGCTCCATGGGTGTCAGCTTGCTCTCCATATCGCACTGCCCTGGCTTACGTGTCAGACAGGAGAGAGGGAGCCGGCTCCATGGGTGTCAGCTTGCTCTCCATATCGCACTGCCCTGGCTTACGTGTCAGACAGGAGAGAGGGAGCCGGCTCCATGGGTGTCAGCTTGCTCTCCATATCGCACTGCCCTGGCTTACGTGTGAGACAGGAGAGAGGGAGCCGGCTCCATGGGCGTCAGCTTGCTCTCCGTATCGCACAGCCCTGGCTTACGTGTGAGACAGGAGAGAGGGAGCCGGCTCCATGGGTGTCAGCTTGCTCTCCATATCGCACTGCCCTGGCTTACGTGTCAGACAGGAGAGAGGGATCCGGCTCCATGGGCGTCAGCTTGCTCTCCATATCGCACTGTCCTGGCTTACGTGGGGCACAGGAGAGAGGGAGCCGGCTCCATGGGCGTCAGCTTGCTCTCCATATCACACTGCGCTAGCTTACGTGTGAGACAGGAGAGATGGAGCCGGCTCCATGGGCGTCAGCTTGCTCTCCGTATCGCACTGCCCTGGCTTACGTGTGAGACAGGAGAGAGGGAGCCGGCTCCATTGGCGTCAGCTTGCTCTCCATATCGCACTGCCCTGGCTTACGTGTGAGACAGGAGAGAGGGAGCCGGCTCCATGGGCGTCAGCTTGCTCTCCGTATCGTACTGCCCCGGCTTACGTGTGAGACAGGGGAGAGGGACCCGGCTCCATGGGCGTCAGCTTGCTCTCCGTATCGCACTGTCCTGGCTTACGTGTGAGACAGGAGAGAGGGCGCCGGCTCCATGGGCGTCAGCTTGCTCTCCGTATCGTACTGCCCTGGTTTAAGTGTGACACAGGAGAGAGGGAGCCGGCTCCATGGGCGTCAGCTTGCTCTCCGTATCGCACTGCCCTGGCTTACGTGTGAGACAGGAGAGAGGGAGCCGGCTCCATGGGTGTCAGCTTGCTCTCCATATCGCACTGCCCTGGCTTACACATGAGACAGGAGAGAGGGAGCCGGCTCCATGGGCGTCAGCTTGCTCTCCATATCGCACTGCCCTGGCTTACGTGTGAGACAGGAGAGAGGGAGCCGGCTCCATGGGCGTCAGCTTGCTCTCCATATCACACTGCACTGGCTTACACATGAGACAGGAGAGAGGGAGCCGGCTCCATGGGCGTCAGCTTGCTCTCCATATCGTACTGCCCTGGCTTACGTGTGAGACAGGAGAGAGGGAGCCGGCACCATGGGTGTCAGCTTGCTCTCCATATCGCACTTCCCTGGCTTACGTGTGAGACAGGAGAGAGGGAGCCGGCTCCATGGGCGTCAGCTTGCTCTCCGTATCGCACAGCCCTGGCTTACGTGTGAGACAGGAGAGATGGAGCCGGCTCCAGGAGCGTCAGCTTGCTCTCCGTATGGCACTTCCCGGGCTAACGTGTGAGACAGGAGAGAGGGAGCCGGCTCCATGGGTGTCAGCTTGCTCTCCATATCGCACTGCCCTGGCTTACGTGTGAGACAGGAGAGAGGGAGCCGGCTCCATGGGCGTCAGCTTGCTCTCCGTATCGCACAGCCCTGGCTTACGTGTGAGACAGGAGAGAGGGAGCCGGCTCCATGGGTGTCAGCTTGCTCTCCGTATCGTACTGCCCTGGTTTAAGTGTGACACAGGAGAGAGGGAGCCGACTCCATGGGCGTCAGCTTGCTCTCCGTATCGCACTGCCCTGGCTTACGTGTGAGACAGGAGAGAGGGAGCCGGCTCCATGGGCGTCAGCTTGCTCTCCATATCGCACTGTCCGGGCTTACGTGTGGCACAGGAGAGATGGAGCCGGCTCCATGGGCATCAGATTGCTCTCCATATCGCACTGCCCTGGCTTACGTGTGAGACGGGGGAGAGGGAGCCGGCTCCATGGGCGTCAGCTTGCTCTCCGTATCGCACTGTCCTGGCTTACGTGTGAGACAGGAGAGAGGGAGCCGGCTCCATGGGCGTAAGCTTGCTCTCCGTATCGTACTGCCCTGGTTTAAGTGTGACACAGGAGAGAGGGAGCCGACTCCATGGGCGTCAGCTTGCTCTCCGTAATGCACTGTCCTGGCTTACGTGTGGCACAGGAGAGAGGGAGCCGGCTCCATGGGCGTCAGCTTGCTCTCCGTATCGCACTGCCCAGGCTTTCGTGTGAGACAGGAGAGAGGGAGCCAGCTCCATGGGTGTCAGCTTGCTCTCCATATCGCACTGCCCTGGCTTACGTGTGAGACAGGAGAGAGGGAGCCGGCTCCATGGGTGTCAGCTTGCTCTCCATATCGCACTGCCCTGGCTTACGTGTCAGACAGGAGAGAGGGAGCCGGCTCCATGGGTGTCAGCTTGCTCTCCATATCGCACTGCCCTGGCTTACGTGTGAGACAGGAGAGAGGGAGCCGGCTCCATGGGCGTCAGCTTGCTCTCCGTATCGCACAGCCCTGGCTTACGTGTGAGACAGGAGAGAGAGAGCCGACTCCAGGAGCGTCAGCTTGCTCACCGTATCGCACTGCCCTGGCTTACGTGTGAGACAGGAGAGAGAGAGCCGGCTCCATGAGTGTCAGCTTGCTCTCCGTACCGCACAGCCCTGTCTTACGTGTGAGACAGGAGAGAGAGAGCCGGCTCCATGGGTGACAGCTTGCTGTCCGTATCGCACTGTCCTGGCTTACGTGTGAGACAGGAGAGAGGGAGCCGGCTCCATGTGCGTCAGCTTGCTCTCCATATCGCACTGCTCTGGCTTACGTGTGAGACAGGAGAGAGGGAGCTGGCTCCATGGGCGTCAGCTTGCTCTCCGTAACGCACTGCCCTGGCTTTCGTGTAAGACAGGAGAGAGGGAGCCGGCTCCATGGGCGTCAGCTTGCTCTCCGTATCGCACTGACCTGGCTTACATGTGAGACAGGAGAGAGGGAGCCGGCTCCATGGGCCTCAGCTTGCTCTCCATATCGGACTGCCCTGGCTTACGTGTGAGACAGGAGAGAGGGAGCCGGCTCCAAGGGCATTAGCTTGCTCTCCATATCGCACTGCCCTGTTTTAAGTGTGACACAGGAGAGAGGGAGCCGGCTCCATGGGCGTCAGCTTGCTCTCTGTATCGCACTGCCCCGGCTTACGTGTGGCACAGGAGAGAGGGAGCCGGCTCCATGGGCGTCAGCTTGCTCACCGTATCGTACTGCCCTGGCTTAAGTGTGAGACAGGAGAGAGGTAGCCGGCTCCATGGGCGTCAGCTTGCTCTCCGTATCGCACTGCCCTGGCTTACGTGTGAGACAGGAGAGAGGGAGCCGGCCCCATGGGCGTCAGCTTGCTCTCCATATCGTACTGCCCAGGCTTACGTGTGAGACAGGAGAGAGGGATCCGGCTCCATGGGCGTCAGCTTGCTCTCCATATCGCACTGTCCTGGCTTACGTGGGGCACAGGAGAGAGGGAGCCGGCTCCATGGGCGTCAGCTTGCTCTCCATATCACACTGCACTAGCTTACGTGTGAGACAGGAGAGATGGAGCCGGCTCCATGGGCGTCAGCTTGCTCTCCGTATCGCACTGCCCTGGCTTACGTGTGAGACAGGAGAGAGGGAGCCGGCTCCATTGGCATCAGCTTGCTCTCCATATCGCACTGCCCGGGCTTACGTGTGAGACAGGAGAGAGGGAGCCGGCTCCATGGGCGTCAGCTTGCTCTCCGTATCGTACTGCCCTGGTTTAAGTGTGACACAGGAGAGAGGGAGCCGGCTCCATGGGCGTCAGCTTGCTCTCCGTATCGCACTGTCCTGGCTTACGTGTGAGACAGGAGAGAGGGAGCCGGCTGCATAGGCATCAGCTTGCTCTCCATATCGCATTGCCCAGGCTTACGTGTGAGACAGGAGAGAGGGACCCTGCTCCATCGGTGTCAGCTTGCTCTCCATATCGCACTGCGCTGGCTTACGTGTGAGACAGGAGAGAGGGAGCCGGCTCCATGGGCGTCAGCTTGCTCTCCATATCGCACAGCCCTGGTTTACGTGTGAGACAGGAGAGAGGGAGTCGGCTCCATGGGCGTCAGCTTGCTCTCCGTATCGCACTGCCCTGGCTTACGTGTGAGACAGGAGAGAGGGAGCCGGCTCCATGGGCGTCAGCTTGCTCTCCATATCGCACTGCCCTGGCTTACGTGTGGCACAGGAGAGATGGAGCCGGCTCCATGTGCGTCAGATTGCTCTCCATATCGCACTGCCCTGGCTTACGTGTGAGACGGGGGAGAGGGAGCCGGCTCCATGGGCGTCAGCTTGCTCTCCGTATCGCACTGTCCTGGCTTACGTGTGAGACAGGAGAGAGGGAGCCGGCTCCATGGGCGTAAGCTTGCTCTCCGTATCGTACTGCCCTGGTTTAAGTGTGACACAGGAGAGAGGGAGCCGACTCCATGGGCGTCAGCTTGCTCTCCGTAACGCACTGTCCTGGCTTACGTGTGGCACAGGAGAGAGGGATCCGGCTCCATGGGCGTCAGCTTGCTCTCCGTATCGTCCTGCCCTGGCTTACGTGTGAGACAGCAGAGAGGGAGCCGGCTCCATGGGCGTCAGCTTGCTCTCCGTATCGCACTGCCCAGGCTTTCGTGTGAGACAGGAGAGAGGGAGCCAGCTCCATGGGTGTCAGCTTGCTCTCCATATCGCACTGCCCTGGCTTACGTGTGAGACAGGAGAGAGGGAGCCGGCTCCATGGGTGTCAGCTTGCTCTCCATATCGCACTGCCCTGGCTTACGTGTGAGACAGGAGAGAGGGAGCCGGCTCCATGGGTGTCAGCTTGCTCTCCATATCGCACTGCCCTGGCTTACGTGTGAGACAGGAGAGAGGGAGCCGGCTCCATGGGCGTCAGCTTGCTCTCCGTATCGCACAGCCGTGGCTTACGTGTGAGACAGGAGAGAGAGAGCCGGCTCCAGGAGCGTCAGCTTGCTCACCGTATCGCACTGCCCTGGCTTACGTGTGAGACAGGAGAGAGAGAGCCGGCTCCATGAGTGTCAGCTTGCTCTCCGTACCGCACAGCCCTGTCTTACGTGTGAGACAGGAGAGAGAGAGCCGGCTCCATGGGCGTCAGCTTGCTCTCCGTATCGCACTGCCCTGGCTTACGTGTGAGACAGGAGAGAGGGAGCCGGCCCCATGGGCGTCAGCTTGCTCTCCATATCGTACTGCCCAGGCTTACGTGTGAGACAGGAGAGAGGGATCCGGCTCCATGGGCGTCAGCTTGCTCTCCATATCGCACTGTCCTGGCTTACGTGGGGCACAGGAGAGAGGGAGCCGGCTCCATGGGCGTCAGCTTGCTCTCCATATCACACTGCGCTAGCTTACGTGTGAGACAGGAGAGATGGAGCCGGCTCCATGGGCGTCAGCTTGCTCTCCGTATCGCACTGCCCTGGCTTACGTGTGAGACAGGAGAGAGGGAGCCTGCTCCATTGGCGTCAGCTTGCTCTCCATATCGCACTGCCCTGGCTTACGTGTGAGACAGGAGAGAGGGAGCCGGCTCCATGGGCGTCAGCTTGCTCTCCGTATCGTACTGCCCCGGCTTACGTGTGAGACAGGGGAGAGGGACCCGGCTCCATGGGCGTCAGCTTGCTCTCCGTATCGCACTGCCCTGGCTTACGTGTGAGACAGGAGAGAGGGCGCCGGCTCCATGGGCGTCAGCTTGCTCTCCGTATCGTACTGCCCTGGTTTAAGTGTGACACAGGAGAGAGGGAGCCGGCTCCATGGGCGTCAGCTTGCTCTCCGTATCGCACTGCCCTGGCTTACGTGTGAGACAGGAGAGAGGGAGCCGGCTCCATGGGTGTCAGCTGGCTCTCCATATCGCACTGCCCTGGCTTACACATGAGACAGGAGAGAGGGAGCCGGCTCCATGGGCGTCAGCTTGCTCTCCATATCGCACTGCCCTGGCTTACGTGTGAGACAGGAGAGAGGGAGCCGGCTCCATGGGCGTCAGCTTGCTCTCCATATCACACTGCACTGGCTTACACATGAGACAGGAGAGAGGGAGCCGGCTCCATGGGCGTCAGCTTGCTCTCCATATAGTACTGCCCTGGCTTACGTGTGAGACAGGAGAGAGGGAGCCGGCTCCATGGGTGTCAGCTTGCTCTCCATATCGCACTTCCCTGGCTTACGTGTGAGACAGGAGAGAGGGAGCCGGCTCCATGGGCGTCAGCTTGCTCTCCGTATCGCACAGCCCTGGCTTACGTGTGAGACAGGAGAGATGGAGCCGGCTCCAGGAGCGTCAGCTTGCTCTCCGTATCGCACTTCCCTGGCTAACGTGTGAGACAGGAGAGAGAGAGCCGGCTCCATGGGTGTCAGCTTGCTCTCCGTATCGCAGTGCCCTGGCTTTCGTGTGAGACAGGAGAGAGGGACCCTGCTCCTTCGGTGTCAGCTTGCTCTCCATATCGCACTGCGCTGGCTTACGTGTGAGACAGGAGAGAGGGAGCCAGCTCCATGGGCGTCAGCTTGCTCTCCATATCGCACTGCCCTGGTTTACGTGTGAGACAGGAGAGAGGGAGTCGGCTCCATGGGCGTCAGCTTGCTCTCCGTATCGCACTGCCCTGGCTTACGTGTGAGACAGGAGAGAGGGAGTCGGCTCCATGGGCGTCAGCTTGCTCTCCATATCGCACAGCCCTGGTTTACGTGTGAGACAGGAGAGAGGGACCCTGCTCCATCGGTGTCAGCTTGCTCTCCATATCGCACTGCGCTGGCTTACGTGTGAGACAGGAGAGAGGGAGCCGGCTCCATGGGCGTCAGCTTGCTCTCCATATCGCACAGCCCTGGTTTACGTGTGAGACAGGAGAGAGGGAGTCGGCTCCATGGGCGTCAGCTTGCTCTCCGTATCGCACTGCCCTGGCTTACGTGTGAGACAGGAGAGAGGGAGCCGGCTCCATGGGCGTCAGCTTGCTCTCCATATCGCACTGCCCTGGCTTACGTGTGGCACAGGAGAGATGGAGCCGGCTCCATGGGCGTCAGCTTGCTCTCCATATCGCACTGCCCTGGCTTACGTGTGAGACGGGGGAGAGGGAGCCGGCTCCATGGGCGTCAGCTTGCTCTCCGTATCGCACTGTCCTGGCTTACGTGTGAGACAGGAGAGAGGGAGCCGGCTCCATGGGCGTCAGCTTGCTCTCCGTATCGTACTGCCCTGGTTTAAGTGTGACACAGGAGAGAGGGAGCCGACTCCATGGGCGTCAGCTTGCTCTCCGTAACGCACTGTCCTGGCTTACGTGTGGCACAGGAGAGAGGGAGCCGGCTCCATGGGCGGCAGCTTGCTCTCCGTATCGCACTGCCCAGGCTTTCGTGTGAGACAGGAGAGAGGGAGCCAGCTCCATGGGTGTCAGCTTGCTCTCCATATCGCACTGCCCTGGCTTACGTGTGAGACAGGAGAGAGGGAGCCGGCTCCATGGGTGTCAGCTTGCTCTCCATATCGCACTGCCCTGGCTTACGTGTCAGACAGGAGTGAGGGAGCCGGCTCCGTGGGAGTCAGCTTGCTCTCCATATCGCACTGCCCTGGCTTACGTGTGAGACAGGAGAGAGGGAGCCGGCTCCATGGGCGTCAGCTTGCTCTCCGTATCGCACTGCCCAGGCTTTCGTGTGAGACAGGAGAGAGGGAGCCAGCTCCATGGGTGTCAGCTTGCTCTCCATATCGCACTGCCCTGGCTTACGTGTCAGACAGGAGAGAGGGAGCCGGCTCCATGGGTGTCAGCTTGCTCTCCATATCGCACTGCCCTGGCTTACGTGTCAGACAGGAGAGAGGGAGCCGGCTCCATGGGTGTCAGCTTGCTCTCCATATCGCACTGCCCTGGCTTACGTGTGAGACAGGAGAGAGGGAGCCGGCTCCATGGGCGTCAGCTTGCTCTCCGTATCGCACAGCCCTGGCTTACGTGTGAGACAGGAGAGAGGGAGCCGGCTCCATGGGTGTCAGCTTGCTCTCCATATCGCACTGCCCTGGCTTACGTGTCAGACAGGAGAGAGGGATCCGGCTCCATGGGCGTCAGCTTGCTCTCCATATCGCACTGTCCTGGCTTACGTGGGGCACAGGAGAGAGGGAGCCGGCTCCATGGGCGTCAGCTTGCTCTCCATATCACACTGCGCTAGCTTACGTGTGAGACAGGAGAGATGGAGCCGGCTCCATGGGCGTCAGCTTGCTCTCCGTATCGCACTGCCCTGGCTTACGTGTGAGACAGGAGAGAGGGAGCCGGCTCCATTGGCGTCAGCTTGCTCTCCATATCGCACTGCCCTGGCTTACGTGTGAGACAGGAGAGAGGGAGCCGGCTCCATGGGCGTCAGCTTGCTCTCCGTATCGTACTGCCCCGGCTTACGTGTGAGACAGGGGAGAGGGACCCGGCTCCATGGGCGTCAGCTTGCTCTCCGTATCGCACTGTCCTGGCTTACGTGTGAGACAGGAGAGAGGGCGCCGGCTCCATGGGCGTCAGCTTGCTCTCCGTATCGTACTGCCCTGGTTTAAGTGTGACACAGGAGAGAGGGAGCCGGCTCCATGGGCGTCAGCTTGCTCTCCGTATCGCACTGCCCTGGCTTACGTGTGAGACAGGAGAGAGGGAGCCGGCTCCATGGGTGTCAGCTTGCTCTCCATATCGCACTGCCCTGGCTTACACATGAGACAGGAGAGAGGGAGCCGGCTCCATGGGCGTCAGCTTGCTCTCCATATCGCACTGCCCTGGCTTACGTGTGAGACAGGAGAGAGGGAGCCGGCTCCATGGGCGTCAGCTTGCTCTCCATATCACACTGCACTGGCTTACACATGAGACAGGAGAGAGGGAGCCGGCTCCATGGGCGTCAGCTTGCTCTCCATATCGTACTGCCCTGGCTTACGTGTGAGACAGGAGAGAGGGAGCCGGCACCATGGGTGTCAGCTTGCTCTCCATATCGCACTTCCCTGGCTTACGTGTGAGACAGGAGAGAGGGAGCCGGCTCCATGGGCGTCAGCTTGCTCTCCGTATCGCACAGCCCTGGCTTACGTGTGAGACAGGAGAGATGGAGCCGGCTCCAGGAGCGTCAGCTTGCTCTCCGTATGGCACTTCCCTGGCTAACGTGTGAGACAGGAGAGAGGGAGCCGGCTCCATGGGTGTCAGCTTGCTCTCCATATCGCACTGCCCTGGCTTACGTGTGAGACAGGAGAGAGGGAGCCGGCTCCATGGGCGTCAGCTTGCTCTCCGTATCGCACAGCCCTGGCTTACGTGTGAGACAGGAGAGAGGGAGCCGGCTCCATGGGTGTCAGCTTGCTCTCCGTATCGTACTGCCCTGGTTTAAGTGTGACACAGGAGAGAGGGAGCCGACTCCATGGGCGTCAGCTTGCTCTCCGTATCGCACTGCCCTGGCTTACGTGTGAGACAGGAGAGAGGGAGCCGGCTCCATGGGCGTCAGCTTGCTCTCCATATCGCACTGTCCTGGCTTACGTGTGGCACAGGAGAGATGGAGCCGGCTCCATGGGCGTCAGATTGCTCTCCATATCGCACTGCCCTGGCTTACGTGTGAGACGGGGGAGAGGGAGCCGGCTCCATGGGCGTCAGCTTGCTCTCCGTATCGCACTGTCCTGGCTTACGTGTGAGACAGGAGAGAGGGAGCCGGCTCCATGGGCGTAAGCTTGCTCTCCGTATCGTACTGCCCTGGTTTAAGTGTGACACAGGAGAGAGGGAGCCGACTCCATGGGCGTCAGCTTGCTCTCCGTAATGCACTGTCCTGGCTTACGTGTGGCACAGGAGAGAGGGAGCCGGCTCCATGGGCGTCAGCTTGCTCTCCGTATCGCACTGCCCAGGCTTTCGTGTGAGACAGGAGAGAGGGAGCCAGCTCCATGGGTGTCAGCTTGCTCTCCATATCGCACTGCCCTGGCTTACGTGTGAGACAGGAGAGAGGGAGCCGGCTCCATGGGTGTCAGCTTGCTCTCCATATCGCACTGCCCTGGCTTACGTGTCAGACAGGAGAGAGGGAGCCGGCTCCATGGGTGTCAGCTTGCTCTCCATATCGCACTGCCCTGGCTTACGTGTGAGACAGGAGAGAGGGAGCCGGCTCCATGGGCGTCAGCTTGCTCTCCGTATCGCACAGCCCTGGCTTACGTGTGAGACAGGAGAGAGAGAGCCGACTCCAGGAGCGTCAGCTTGCTCACCGTATCGCACTGCCCTGGCTTACGTGTGAGACAGGAGAGAGAGAGCCGGCTCCATGAGTGTCAGCTTGCTCTCCGTACCGCACAGCCCTGTCTTACGTGTGAGACAGGAGAGAGAGAGCCGGCTCCATGGGTGACAGCTTGCTGTCCGTATCGCACTGTCCTGGCTTACGTGTGAGACAGGAGAGAGGGAGCCGGCTCCATGTGCGTCAGCTTGCTCTCCATATCGCACTGCTCTGGCTTACGTGTGAGACAGGAGAGAGGGAGCTGGCTCCATGGGCGTCAGCTTGCTCTCCGTAACGCACTGCCCTGGCTTTCGTGTAAGACAGGAGAGAGGGAGCCGGCTCCATGGGCGTCAGCTTGCTCTCCGTATCGCACTGACCTGGCTTACATGTGAGACAGGAGAGAGGGAGCCGGCTCCATGGGCCTCAGCTTGCTCTCCATATCGGACTGCCCTGGCTTACGTGTGAGACAGGAGAGAGGGAGCCGGCTCCAAGGGCATTAGCTTGCTCTCCATATCGCACTGCCCTGTTTTAAGTGTGACACAGGAGAGAGGGAGCCGGCTCCATGGGCGTCAGCTTGCTCTCTGTATCGCACTGCCCCGGCTTACGTGTGGCACAGGAGAGAGGGAGCCGGCTCCATGGGCGTCAGCTTGCTCACCGTATCGTACTGCCCTGGCTTAAGTGTGAGACAGGAGAGAGGTAGCCGGCTCCATGGGCGTCAGCTTGCTCTCCGTATCGCACTGCCCTGGCTTACGTGTGAGACAGGAGAGAGGGAGCCGGCCCCATGGGCGTCAGCTTGCTCTCCATATCGTACTGCCCAGGCTTACGTGTGAGACAGGAGAGAGGGATCCGGCTCCATGGGCGTCAGCTTGCTCTCCATATCGCACTGTCCTGGCTTACGTGGGGCACAGGAGAGAGGGAGCCGGCTCCATGGGCGTCAGCTTGCTCTCCATATCACACTGCGCTAGCTTACGTGTGAGACAGGAGAGATGGAGCCGGCTCCATGGGCGTCAGCTTGCTCTCCGTATCGCACTGCCCTGGCTTACGTGTGAGACAGGAGAGAGGGAGCCTGCTCCATTGGCGTCAGCTTGCTCTCCATATCGCACTGCCCTGGCTTACGTGTGAGACAGGAGAGAGGGAGCCGGCTCCATGGGCGTCAGCTTGCTCTCCGTATCGTACTGCCCCGGCTTACGTGTGAGACAGGGGAGAGGGACCCGGCTCCATGGGCGTCAGCTTGCTCTCCGTATCGCACTGCCCTGGCTTACGTGTGAGACAGGAGAGAGGGCGCCGGCTCCATGGGCGTCAGCTTGCTCTCCGTATCGTACTGCCCTGGTTTAAGTGTGACACAGGAGAGAGGGAGCCGGCTCCATGGGCGTCAGCTTGCTCTCCGTATCGCACTGCCCTGGCTTACGTGTGAGACAGGAGAGAGGGAGCCGGCTCCATGGGTGTCAGCTGGCTCTCCATATCGCACTGCCCTGGCTTACACATGAGACAGGAGAGAGGGAGCCGGCTCCATGGGCGTCAGCTTGCTCTCCATATCGCACTGCCCTGGCTTACGTGTGAGACAGGAGAGAGGGAGCCGGCTCCATGGGCGTCAGCTTGCTCTCCATATCACACTGCACTGGCTTACACATGAGACAGGAGAGAGGGAGCCGGCTCCATGGGCGTCAGCTTGCTCTCCATATAGTACTGCCCTGGCTTACGTGTGAGACAGGAGAGAGGGAGCCGGCTCCATGGGTGTCAGCTTGCTCTCCATATCGCACTTCCCTGGCTTACGTGTGAGACAGGAGAGAGGGAGCCGGCTCCATGGGCGTCAGCTTGCTCTCCGTATCGCACAGCCCTGGCTTACGTGTGAGACAGGAGAGATGGAGCCGGCTCCAGGAGCGTCAGCTTGCTCTCCGTATCGCACTTCCCTGGCTAACGTGTGAGACAGGAGAGAGAGAGCCGGCTCCATGGGTGTCAGCTTGCTCTCCGTATCGCAGTGCCCTGGCTTTCGTGTGAGACAGGAGAGAGGGACCCTGCTCCTTCGGTGTCAGCTTGCTCTCCATATCGCACTGCGCTGGCTTACGTGTGAGACAGGAGAGAGGGAGCCAGCTCCATGGGCGTCAGCTTGCTCTCCATATCGCACTGCCCTGGTTTACGTGTGAGACAGGAGAGAGGGAGTCGGCTCCATGGGCGTCAGCTTGCTCTCCGTATCGCACTGCCCTGGCTTACGTGTGAGACAGGAGAGAGGGAGTCGGCTCCATGGGCGTCAGCTTGCTCTCCATATCGCACAGCCCTGGTTTACGTGTGAGACAGGAGAGAGGGACCCTGCTCCATCGGTGTCAGCTTGCTCTCCATATCGCACTGCGCTGGCTTACGTGTGAGACAGGAGAGAGGGAGCCGGCTCCATGGGCGTCAGCTTGCTCTCCATATCGCACAGCCCTGGTTTACGTGTGAGACAGGAGAGAGGGAGTCGGCTCCATGGGCGTCAGCTTGCTCTCCGTATCGCACTGCCCTGGCTTACGTGTGAGACAGGAGAGAGGGAGCCGGCTCCATGGGCGTCAGCTTGCTCTCCATATCGCACTGCCCTGGCTTACGTGTGGCACAGGAGAGATGGAGCCGGCTCCATGGGCGTCAGCTTGCTCTCCATATCGCACTGCCCTGGCTTACGTGTGAGACGGGGGAGAGGGAGCCGGCTCCATGGGCGTCAGCTTGCTCTCCGTATCGCACTGTCCTGGCTTACGTGTGAGACAGGAGAGAGGGAGCCGGCTCCATGGGCGTCAGCTTGCTCTCCGTATCGTACTGCCCTGGTTTAAGTGTGACACAGGAGAGAGGGAGCCGACTCCATGGGCGTCAGCTTGCTCTCCGTAACGCACTGTCCTGGCTTACGTGTGGCACAGGAGAGAGGGAGCCGGCTCCATGGGCGGCAGCTTGCTCTCCGTATCGCACTGCCCAGGCTTTCGTGTGAGACAGGAGAGAGGGAGCCAGCTCCATGGGTGTCAGCTTGCTCTCCATATCGCACTGCCCTGGCTTACGTGTGAGACAGGAGAGAGGGAGCCGGCTCCATGGGTGTCAGCTTGCTCTCCATATCGCACTGCCCTGGCTTACGTGTCAGACAGGAGTGAGGGAGCCGGCTCCGTGGGAGTCAGCTTGCTCTCCATATCGCACTGCCCTGGCTTACGTGTGAGACAGGAGAGAGGGAGCCGGCTCCATGGGCGTCAGCTTGCTCTCCGTATCGCACTGCCCAGGCTTTCGTGTGAGACAGGAGAGAGGGAGCCAGCTCCATGGGTGTCAGCTTGCTCTCCATATCGCACTGCCCTGGCTTACGTGTCAGACAGGAGAGAGGGAGCCGGCTCCATGGGTGTCAGCTTGCTCTCCATATCGCACTGCCCTGGCTTACGTGTCAGACAGGAGAGAGGGAGCCGGCTCCATGGGTGTCAGCTTGCTCTCCATATCGCACTGCCCTGGCTTACGTGTGAGACAGGAGAGAGGGAGCCGGCTCCATGGGCGTCAGCTTGCTCTCCGTATCGCACAGCCCTGGCTTACGTGTGAGACAGGAGAGAGGGAGCCGGCTCCATGGGTGTCAGCTTGCTCTCCATATCGCACTGCCCTGGCTTACGTGTCAGACAGGAGAGAGGGATCCGGCTCCATGGGCGTCAGCTTGCTCTCCATATCGCACTGTCCTGGCTTACGTGGGGCACAGGAGAGAGGGAGCCGGCTCCATGGGCGTCAGCTTGCTCTCCATATCACACTGCGCTAGCTTACGTGTGAGACAGGAGAGATGGAGCCGGCTCCATGGGCGTCAGCTTGCTCTCCGTATCGCACTGCCCTGGCTTACGTGTGAGACAGGAGAGAGGGAGCCGGCTCCATTGGCGTCAGCTTGCTCTCCATATCGCACTGCCCTGGCTTACGTGTGAGACAGGAGAGAGGGAGCCGGCTCCATGGGCGTCAGCTTGCTCTCCGTATCGTACTGCCCCGGCTTACGTGTGAGACAGGGGAGAGGGACCCGGCTCCATGGGCGTCAGCTTGCTCTCCGTATCGCACTGTCCTGGCTTACGTGTGAGACAGAAGAGAGGGCGCCGGCTCCATGGGCGTCAGCTTGCTCTCCGTATCGTACTGCCCTGGTTTAAGTGTGACACAGGAGAGAGGGAGCCGGCTCCATGGGCGTCAGCTTGCTCTCCGTATCGCACTGCCCTGGCTTACGTGTGAGACAGGAGAGAGGGAGCCGGCTCCATGGGTGTCAGCTTGCTCTCCATATCGCACTGCCCTGGCTTACACATGAGACAGGAGAGAGGGAGCCGGCTCCATGGGCGTCAGCTTGCTCTCCATATCGCACTGCCCTGGCTTACGTGTGAGACAGGAGAGAGGGAGCCGGCTCCATGGGCGTCAGCTTGCTCTCCATATCACACTGCACTGGCTTACACATGAGACAGGAGAGAGGGAGCCGGCTCCATGGGCGTCAGCTTGCTCTCCATATCGTACTGCCCTGGCTTACGTGTGAGACAGGAGAGAGGGAGCCGGCACCATGGGTGTCAGCTTGCTCTCCATATCGCACTTCCCTGGCTTACGTGTGAGACAGGAGAGAGGGAGCCGGCTCCATGGGCGTCAGCTTGCTCTCCGTATCGCACAGCCCTGGCTTACGTGTGAGACAGGAGAGATGGAGCCGGCTCCAGGAGCGTCAGCTTGCTCTCCGTATGGCACTTCCCTGGCTAACGTGTGAGACAGGAGAGAGGGAGCCGGCTCCATGGGTGTCAGCTTGCTCTCCATATCGCACTGCCCTGGCTTACGTGTGAGACAGGAGAGAGGGAGCCGGCTCCATGGGCGTCAGCTTGCTCTCCGTATCGCACAGCCCTGGCTTACGTGTGAGACAGGAGAGAGGGAGCCGGCTCCATGGGTGTCAGCTTGCTCTCCGTATCGTACTGCCCTGGTTTAAGTGTGACACAGGAGAGAGGGAGCCGACTCCATGGGCGTCAGCTTGCTCTCCGTATCGCACTGCCCTGGCTTACGTGTGAGACAGGAGAGAGGGAGCCGGCTCCATGGGCGTCAGCTTGCTCTCCATATCGCACTGTCCTGGCTTACGTGTGGCACAGGAGAGATGGAGCCGGCTCCATGGGCGTCAGATTGCTCTCCATATCGCACTGCCCTGGCTTACGTGTGAGACGGGGGAGAGGGAGCCGGCTCCATGGGCGTCAGCTTGCTCTCCGTATCGCACTGTCCTGGCTTACGTGTGAGACAGGAGAGAGGGAGCCGGCTCCATGGGCGTAAGCTTGCTCTCCGTATCGTACTGCCCTGGTTTAAGTGTGACACAGGAGAGAGGGAGCCGACTCCATGGGCGTCAGCTTGCTCTCCGTAATGCACTGTCCTGGCTTACGTGTGGCACAGGAGAGAGGGAGCCGGCTCCATGGGCGTCAGCTTGCTCTCCGTATCGCACTGCCCAGGCTTTCGTGTGAGACAGGAGAGAGGGAGCCAGCTCCATGGGTGTCAGCTTGCTCTCCATATCGCACTGCCCTGGCTTACGTGTGAGACAGGAGAGAGGGAGCCGGCTCCATGGGTGTCAGCTTGCTCTCCATATCGCACTGCCCTGGCTTACGTGTCAGACAGGAGAGAGGGAGCCGGCTCCATGGGTGTCAGCTTGCTCTCCATATCGCACTGCCCTGGCTTACGTGTGAGACAGGAGAGAGGGAGCCGGCTCCATGGGCGTCAGCTTGCTCTCCGTATCGCACAGCCCTGGCTTACGTGTGAGACAGGAGAGAGAGAGCCGACTCCAGGAGCGTCAGCTTGCTCACCGTATCGCACTGCCCTGGCTTACGTGTGAGACAGGAGAGAGAGAGCCGGCTCCATGAGTGTCAGCTTGCTCTCCGTACCGCACAGCCCTGTCTTACGTGTGAGACAGGAGAGAGAGAGCCGGCTCCATGGGTGACAGCTTGCTGTCCGTATCGCACTGTCCTGGCTTACGTGTGAGACAGGAGAGAGGGAGCCGGCTCCATGTGCGTCAGCTTGCTCTCCATATCGCACTGCTCTGGCTTACGTGTGAGACAGGAGAGAGGGAGCTGGCTCCATGGGCGTCAGCTTGCTCTCCGTAACGCACTGCCCTGGCTTTCGTGTAAGACAGGAGAGAGGGAGCCGGCTCCATGGGCGTCAGCTTGCTCTCCGTATCGCACTGACCTGGCTTACATGTGAGACAGGAGAGAGGGAGCCGGCTCCATGGGCCTCAGCTTGCTCTCCATATCGGACTGCCCTGGCTTACGTGTGAGACAGGAGAGAGGGAGCCGGCTCCAAGGGCATTAGCTTGCTCTCCATATCGCACTGCCCTGTTTTAAGTGTGACACAGGAGAGAGGGAGCCGGCTCCATGGGCGTCAGCTTGCTCTCTGTATCGCACTGCCCCGGCTTACGTGTGGCACAGGAGAGAGGGAGCCGGCTCCATGGGCGTCAGCTTGCTCACCGTATCGTACTGCCCTGGCTTAAGTGTGAGACAGGAGAGAGGTAGCCGGCTCCATTGGCGTCAGCATGCTCTCCGTATCGCACTGCCCTGGCTTACGTGTGAGACAGGAGAGAGGGAGCCGGCCCCATGGGCGTCAGCTTGCTCTCCATATCGTACTGCCCAGGCTTACGTGTGAGACAGGAGAGAGGGATCCGGCTCCATGGGCGTCAGCTTGCTCTCCATATCGCACTGTCCTGGCTTACGTGGGGCACAGGAGAGAGGGAGCCGGCTCCATGGGCGTCAGCTTGCTCTCCATATCACACTGCACTAGCTTACGTGTGAGACAGGAGAGATGGAGCCGGCTCCATGGGCGTCAGCTTGCTCTCCGTATCGCACTGCCCTGGCTTACGTGTGAGACAGGAGAGAGGGAGCCGGCTCCATTGGCATCAGCTTGCTCTCCATATCGCACTGCCCGGGCTTACGTGTGAGACAGGAGAGAGGGAGCCGGCTCCATGGGCGTCAGCTTGCTCTCCGTATCTTACTGCCCCGGCTTACGTGTGAGACAGGGGAGAGGGACCCGGCTCCATGGGCGTCAGCTTGCTCTCCGTATCGCACTGTCCTGGCTTACGTGTGAGACAGGAGAGAGGGCGCCGGCTCCATGGGCGTCAGCTTGCTCTCCGTATCGTACTGCCCTGGTTTAAGTGTGACACAGGAGAGTGGGAGCCGGCTCCATGGGCGTCAGCTTGCTCTCCGTATCGCACTGCCCTGGCTTACGTGTGAGACAGGAGAGAGGGAGCCGGCTCCATGGGTGTCAGCTTGCTCTCCATATCGCACTGCCCTGGCTTACACATGAGACAGGAGAGAGGGAGCCGGCTCCATGGGCGTCAGCTTGCTCTCCATATCGCACTGCCCTGGCTTACGTGTGAGACAGGAGAGAGGGAGCCGGCTCCATGGGCGTCAGCTTGCTCTCCATATCACACTGCACTGGCTTACACATGAGACAGGAGAGAGGGAGCCGGCTCCATGGGCGTCAGCTTGCTCTCCGTATCGCACTGCCCTGGCTTACGTGTGAGACAGGAGAGAGGGAGCCGGCTCCATGGGCGTCAGCTTGCTCTCCATATCGTACTGCCCTGGCTTACGTGTGAGACAGGAGAGAGGGAGCCGGCTCCATGGGTGTCAGCTTGCTCTCCATATCGCACTTCCCTGTCTTACGTGTGAGACAGGAGAGAGGGAGCCGGCTCCATGGGCGTCAGCTTGCTCTCCGTATCGCACTGCCCTGGCTTACGTGTGAGACAGGAGAGAGGGAGCCGGCTCCATGGGCCTCAGCTTGCTCTCCATATCGGACTGCACTGGCTTACGTGTGAGACAGGAGAGAGGGAGCCGGCTCCAAGGGCATTAGCTTGCTCTCCATATCGCACTGCCCTGTTTTAAGTGTGACACAGGAGAGAGTGAGCCGGCTCCATGGGCGTCAGCTTGCTCTCTGTATCGCACTGCCCCGGCTTACGTGTGGCACAGGAGAGAGGGAGCCGGCTCCATGGGCGTCAGCTTGCTCACCGTATCGTACTGCCCTGGCTTACGTGTGAGACAGGAGAGAGGTAGCCGGCTCCATGGGCGTCAGCTTGCTCTCCGTATCGCACTGCCCTGGCTTACGTGTGAGACAGGAGAGAGGGAGCCGGCCCCATGGGCGTCAGCTTGCTCTCCATATCGTACTGCCCAGGCTTACGTGTGAGACAGGAGAGAGGGATCCGGCTCCATGGGCGTCAGCTTGCTCTCCATATCGCACTGTCCTGGCTTACGTGGGGCACAGGAGAGAGGGAGCCGGCTCCATGGGCGTCAGTTTGCTCTCCATATCACACTGCGCTAGCTTACGTGTGAGACAGGAGAGATGGAGCCGGCTCCATGGGCGTCAGCTTGCTCTCCGTATCGCACTGCCCTGGCTTACGTGTGAGACAGGAGAGAGGGAGCCGGCTCCATGGGCGTCAGCTTGCTCTCCATATCACACTGCGCTAGCTTACGTGTGAGACAGGAGAGATGGAGCCGGCTCCATGGGCGTCAGCTTGCTCTCCGTATCGCACTGCCCTGGCTTACGTGTGAGACAGGAGAGAGGGAGCCGGCTCCATTGGCGTCAGCTTGCTCTCCGTAACGCACTGTCCTGGCTTACGTGTGGCACAGGAGAGAGGGAGCCGGCTCCATGGGCGTCAGCTTGCTCTCCGTATCGCACTGCCCAGGCTTTCGTGTGAGACAGGAGAGAGGGAGGCAGCTCCATGGGTGTCAGCTTGCTCTCCATATCGCACTGCCCAGGCTTACGTGTGAGACAGGAGAGAGGGAGCCGGCTCCATGGGTGTCAGCTTGCTCTCCATATCGCACTGCCCTGGCTTACGTGTCAGACAGGAGAGAGGGAGCCGGCTCCATGGGTGTCAGCTTGCTCTCCATATCGCACTGCCCTGGCTTACGTGTGAGACAGGAGAGAGGGAGCCGGCTCCATGGGCGTCAGCTTGCTCTCCGTATCGCACTGCCCAGGCTTTCGTGTGAGACAGGAGAGAGGGAGCCAGCTCCATGGGTGTCAGCTTGCTCTCCATATCGCACTGCCCTGGCTTACGTGTGAGACAGGAGAGAGGGAGCCGGCTCCATGGGTGTCAGCTTGCTCTCCATATCGCACTGCCCTGGCTTACGTGTCAGACAGGAGAGAGGGAGCCGGCTCCATGGGTGTCAGCTTGCTCTCCATATCGCACTGCCCTGGCTTACGTGTGAGACAGGAGAGAGGGAGCCGGCTCCATGGGCGTCAGCTTGCTCTCCGTATCGCACAGCCCTGGCTTACGTGTGAGACAGGAGAGAGAGAGCCGACTCCAGGAGCGTCAGCTTGCTCACCGTATCGCACTGCCCTGGCTTACGTGTGAGACAGGAGAGAGAGAGCCGGCTCCATGAGTGTCAGCTTGCTCTCCGTACCGCACAGCCCTGTCTTACGTGTGAGACAGGAGAGAGAGAGCCGGCTCCATGGGTGACAGCTTGCTGTCCGTATCGCACTGTCCTGGCTTACGTGTGAGACAGGAGAGAGGGAGCCGGCTCCATGTGCGTCAGCTTGCTCTCCATATCGCACTGCTCTGGCTTACGTGTGAGACAGGAGAGAGGGAGCTGGCTCCATGGGCGTCAGCTTGCTCTCCGTAACGCACTGCCCTGGCTTTCGTGTAAGACAGGAGAGAGGGAGCAGGCTCCATGGGCGTCAGCTTGCTCTCCGTATCGCACTGCCCTGGCTTACGTGTGAGACAGGAGAGAGGGAGCCGGCTCCATGGGCGTGAGCTTGCTCTCCATATCGCACTGCCCTGGCTTACGTGTCAGACAGGAAAGAGGGAGCCGGCTCCATGGGCCTCAGTTTGCTCTCCATATCGCACTGCCCTGGCTTAAGTGTGAGTCAGGAGAGAGGGAGCCGGCTCCATGGGCGTCAGCTTGTTCTCCATATCGCACTGCCCTGGCTTACGTGTGAGATAGGAGAGAGGGAGCCCCCTCCATTGGCGTCAGCTTGCTCTACATATCGCACTGC
Organism: Hemitrygon akajei; assembly: GCF_048418815.1. Classification (NCBI taxonomy): domain Eukaryota; kingdom Metazoa; phylum Chordata; class Chondrichthyes; order Myliobatiformes; family Dasyatidae; genus Hemitrygon; species Hemitrygon akajei. The sequence goes on from NC_133151.1 coordinate 38,544,358, forward strand.
CCTGGCTTACGTGTGAGACAGGGGAGAGGGAGCCGGCTCCATGGGCGTCAGCTTGCTCTCCGTATCGTACTGCCCTGGTTTAAGTGTGACACAGGAGAGAGGGAGCCGGCTCCATGGGCGTCAGCTTGCTCTCCGTATCGCACTGTCCTGGCTTACGTGTGAGACAGGAGAGAGGGAGCCGGCTGCATAGGCATCAGCTTGCTCTCCATATCGCATTGCCCAGGCTTACGTGTGAGACAGGAGAGAGGGACCCTGCTCCATCGGTGTCAGCATGCTCTCCATATCGCACTGCGCTGGCTTACGTGTGAGACAGGAGAGAGGGAGCCGGCTCCATGGGCGTCAGCTTGCTCTCCATATCGCACAGCCCTGGTTTACGTGTGAGACAGGAGAGAGGGAGTCGGCTCCATGGGCGTCAGCTTGCTCTCCGTATCGCACTGCCCTGGCTTACGTGTGAGACAGGAGAGAGGGAGCCGGCTCCATGGGCGTCAGCTTGCTCTCCATATCGCACTGCCCTGGCTTACGTGTGGCACAGGAGAGATGGAGCCGGCTCCATGGGCGTCAGATTGCTCTCCATATCGCACTGCCCTGGCTTACGTGTGAGACGGGGGAGAGGGAGCCGGCTCCATGGGCGTCAGCTTGCTCTCCGTATCGCACTGTCCTGGCTTACGTGTGAGACAGGAGAGAGGGAGCCGGCTCCATGGGCGTAAGCTTGCTCTCCGTATCGTACTGCCCTGGTTTAAGTGTGACACAGGAGAGAGGGAGCCGACTCCATGGGCGTCAGCTTGCTCTCCGTAACGCACTGTCCTGGCTTACGTGTGGCACAGGAGAGAGGGAGCCGGCTCCATGGGCGTCAGCTTGCTCTCCGTATCGTCCTGCCCTGGCTTACGTGTGAGACAGCAGAGAGGGAGCCGGCTCCATGGGCGTCAGCTTGCTCTCCGTATCGCACTGCCCAGGCTTTCGTGTGAGACAGGAGAGAGGGAGCCAGCTCCATGGGTGTCAGCTTGCTCTCCATATCGCACTGCCCTGGCTTACGTGTGAGACAGGAGAGAGGGAGCCGGCTCCATGGGTGTCAGCTTGCTCTCCATATCGCACTGCCCTGGCTTACGTGTGAGACAGGAGAGAGGGAGCCGGCTCCATGGGTGTCAGCTTGCTCTCCATATCGCACTGCCCTGGATTACGTGTGAGACAGGAGAGAGGGATCCGGCTCCATGGGCGTCAGCTTGCTCTCCGTATCGCACAGCCCTGGCTTACGTGTGAGACAGGAGAGAGAGAGCCGGCTCCAGGAGCGTCAGCTTGCTCACCGTATCGCACTGCCCTGGCTTACGTGTGAGACAGGAGAGAGAGAGCCGGCTCCATGAGTGTCAGCTTGCTCTCCGTACCGCACAGACCTGTCTTACGTGTGAGACAGGAGAGAGAGAGCCGGCTCCATGGGCGACAGCTTGCTGTCCGTATCGCACTGTCCTGGCTTACGTGTGAGACAGGAGAGAGGGAGCCGGCTCCATGTGCATCAGCTTCCTCTCCATATCGCACTGCTCTGGCTTACGTGTGAGACAGGAGAGAGGGAGCTGGCTCCATGGGCGTCAGCTTCCTCTCCGTAACGCACTGCCCTGGCTTTCGTGTAAGACAGGAGAGAGGGAGCCGGCTCCATGGGGGTCAGCTTGCTCTCCGTATCTCACTGCCCTGGCTTATGTGTGAGACAGGAGAGAGGGAGCCGGCTCCATGGGCCTCAGCTTGCTCTCCATATCGGACTGCCCTGGCTTACGTGTGAGACAGGAGAGAGGGAGCCGGCTCCAAGGGCATTAGCTTGCTCTCCATATCGCACTGCCCTGTTTTAAGTGTGACACAGGAGAGAGGGTGCCGGCTCCATGGGCGTCAGCTTGCTCTCTGTATCGCACTGCCCCGGCTTACGTGTGGCACAGGAGAGAGGGAGCCGGCTCCATGGGCGTCAGCTTGCTCACCGTATCGTACTGCCCTGGCTTAAGTGTGAGACAGGAGAGAGGTAGCCGGCTCCATGGGCGTCAGCTTGCTCTCCGTATCGCACTGCCCTGGCTTACGTGTGAGACAGGAGAGAGGGAGCCGGCCCCATGGGCGTCAGCTTGCTCTCCATATCGTACTGCCCAGGCTTACGTGTGAGACAGGAGAGAGGGATCCGGCTCCATGGGCGTCAGCTTGCTCTCCATATCGCACTGTCCTGGCTTACGTGGGGCACAGGAGAGAGGGAGCCGGCTCCATGGGCGTCAGCTTGCTCTCCATATCACACTGCGCTAGCTTACGTGTGAGACAGGAGAGATGGAGCCGGCTCCATGGGCGTCAGCTTGTTCTCCGTATCGCACTGCCCTGGCTTACGTGTGAGACAGGAGAGAGGGAGCCGGCTCCATTGGCGTCAGCTTGCTCTCCATATCGCACTGCCCTGGCTTACGTGTGAGACAGGAGAGAGGGAGCCGGCTCCATGGGCGTCAGCTTGCTCTCCGTATCGTACTGCCCCGGCTTACGTGTGACACACGAGAGAGGGAGCCGGCTCCATGGGCGTCAGCTTGCTCTCCGTATCGCACTGCCCTGGCTTACGTGTGAGACAGGAGAGAGGGAGCCGGCTCCATGGGTGTCAGCTTGCTCTCCATATCGCACTGCCCTGGCTTACACATGAGACAGGAGAGAGGGAGCCGGCTCCATGGGCGTCAGCTTGCTCTCCATATCGCACTGCCCTGGCTTACGTGTGAGACAGGAGAGAGGGAGCCGGCTCCATGGGCGTCAGCTTGCTCTCCATATCACACTGCACTGGCTTACACATGAGACAGGAGAGAGGGAGCCGGCTCCATGGGCGTCAGCTTGCTCTCCATATCGCACTGCCCTGGCTTACGTGTGGCACAGGAGAGATGGAGCCGGCTCCATGGGCGTCAGCTTGCTCTCCATATCGCACTGCCCTGGCTTACGTGTGAGACGGGGGAGAGGGAGCCGGCTCCATGGGCGTCAGCTTGCTCTCCGTAACGCACTGTCCTGGCTTACGTGTGGCACAGGAGAGAGGGAGCCGGCTCCATGGGCGGCAGCTTGCTCTCCGTATCGCACTGCCCTGGCTTACGTGTGAGACAGGAGAGAGGGAGCCGGCTCCATTGGCGTCAGCTTGCTCTCCATATCGCACTGCCCTGGCTTACGTGTGAGACAGGAGAGAGGGAGCCGGCTCCATGGGCGTCAGCTTGCTCTCCGTATCGTACTGCCCCGGCTTACGTGTGAGACAGGGGAGAGGGACCCGGCTCCATGGGCGTCAGCTTGCTCTCCGTATCGCACTGTCCTGGCTTACGTGTGAGACAGGAGAGAGGGCGCCGGCTCCATGGGCGTCAGCTTGCTCTCCGTATCGTACTGCCCTGGTTTAAGTGTGACACAGGAGAGAGGGAGCCGGCTCCATGGGCGTCAGCTTGCTCTCCGTATCGCACTGCCCTGGCTTACGTGTGAGACAGGAGAGAGGGAGCCGGCTCCATGGGTGTCAGCTTGCTCTCCATATCGCACTGCCCTGGCTTACACATGAGACAGGAGAGAGGGAGCCGGCTCCATGGGCGTCAGCTTGCTCTCCATATCGCACTGCCCTGGCTTACGTGTGAGACAGGAGAGAGGGAGCCAGCTCCATGGGCGTCAGCTTGATCTCCATATCACACTGCACTGGCTTACACATGAGACAGGAGAGAGGGAGCCGGCTCCATGGGCGTCAGCTTGCTCTCCATATCGTACTGCCCTGGCTTACGTGTGAGACAGGAGAGAGGGAGCCGGCTCCATGGGTGTCAGCTTGCTCTCCATATCGCACTTCCCTGGCTTACGTGTGAGACAGGAGAGAGGGAGCCGGCTCCATGGGCGTCAGCTTGCTCTCCGTATCGCACAGCCCTGGCTTACGTGTGAGACAGGAGAGATGGAGCCGGCTCCAGGAGCGTCAGCTTGCTCTCCGTATGGCACTTCCCTGGCTAACGTGTGAGACAGGAGAGAGGGAGCCGGCTCCATGGGTGTCAGCTTGCTCTCCATATCGCACTGCCCTGGCTTACGTGTGAGACAGGAGAGAGGGAGCCGGCTCCATGGGCGTCAGCTTGCTCTCCGTATCGCACAGCCCTGGCTTACGTCTGAGACAGGAGAGAGGGAGCCGGCTCCATGGGTGTCAGCTTGCTCTCCGTATCGTACTGCCCTGGTTTAAGTGTGACACAGGAGTGAGGGAGCCGACTCCATGGGCGTCAGCTTGCTCTCCGTAACGCACTGTCCTGGCTTACGTGTGGCACAGGAGAGAGGGAGCCGGCTCCATGGGCGTCAGCTTGCTCTCCGTATCGCACTGCCCAGGCTTTCGTGTGAGACAGGAGAGAGGGAGCCAGCTCCATGGGTGTCAGCTTGCTCTCCATATCGCACTGCCCTGGCTTACGTGTGAGACAGGAGAGAGGGAGCCGGCTCCATGGGTGTCAGCTTGCTCTCCATATCGCACTGCCCTGGCTTACGTGTCAGACAGGAGAGAGGGAGCCGGCTCCATGGGAGTCAGCTTGCTCTCCATATCGCACTGCCCTGGCTTACGTGTGAGACAGGAGAGAGGGATCCGGCTCCATGGGCGTCAGCTTCCTCTCCGTATCGCACTGCCCAGGCTTTCGTGTGAGACAGGAGAGAGGGAGCCAGCTCCATGGGTGTCAGCTTGCTCTCCATATCGCACTGCCCTGGCTTACGTGTGAGACAGGAGAGAGGGAGCCGGCTCCATGGGTGTCAGCTTGATCTCCATATCGCACTGCCCTGGCTTACGTGTGAGACAGGAGAGAGGGAGCCGGCTCCATGGGTGTCAGCTTGCTCTCCATATCGCACTGCCCTGGCTTACGTGTGAGACAGGAGAGAGGGAGCCGGCTCCATGGGCGTCAGCTTGCTCTCCGTATCGCACAGCCCTGGCTTACGTGTGAGACAGGAGAGAGGGAGCCGGCTCCATGGGTGTCAGCTTGCTCTCCATATCGCACTGCCCTGGCTTACGTGTCAGACAGGAGAGAGGGAGCCGGCCCCATGAGTGTCAGCTTGCTCTCCGTACCGCACAGCCCTGTCTTACGTGTGAGACAGGAGAGAGAGAGCCGGCTCCATGGGTGACAGCTTGCTGTCCGTATCGCACTGTCCTGGCTTACGTGTGAGACAGGAGAGAGGGAGCCGGCTCCATGTGCGTCAGCTTGCTCTCCATATCGCACTGCTCTGGCTTACGTGTGAGACAGGAGAGAGGGAGCTGGCTCCATGGGCGTCAGCTTGCTCTCCGTAACGCACTGCCCTGGCTTTCGTGTAAGACAGGAGAGAGGGAGCCGGCTCCATGGGCGTCAGCTTGCTCTCCGTATCGCACTGCCCTGGCTTACGTGTGAGACAGGAGAGAGGGAGCCGGCTCCATGGGCGTGAGCTTGCTCTCCATATCGCACTGCCCTGGCATACGTGTCAGACAGGAAAGAGGGAGCCGGCTCCATGGGCCTCAGTTTGCTCTCCATATCGCACTGCCCTGGCTTAAGTGTGAGTCAGGAGAGAGGGAGCCGGCTCCATGGGCGTCAGCTTGTTCTCCATATCGCACTGCCCTGGCTTACGTGTGAGATAGGAGAGAGGGAGCCCCCTCCATTGGCGTCAGCTTGCTCTACATATCGCACTGCCCTGGCTTACGTGTGAGACAGGGGAGAGGGAGCCGGCTCCATGGGCGTCAGCTTGCTCTCCGTATCGTACTGCCCTGGTTTAAGTGTGACACAGGAGAGAGGGAGCCGGCTCCATGGGCGTCAGCTTGCTCTCCGTATCGCACTGTCCTGGCTTACGTGTGAGACAGGAGAGAGGGAGCCGGCTGCATAGGCATCAGCTTGCTCTCCATATCGCATTGCCCAGGCTTACGTGTGAGACAGGAGAGAGGGACCCTGCTCCATCGGTGTCAGCTTGCTCTCCATATCGCACTGCGCTGGCTTACGTGTGAGACAGGAGAGAGGGAGCCGGCTCCATGGGCGACAGCTTGCTCTCCATATCGCACAGCCCTGGTTTACGTGTGAGACAGGAGAGAGGGAGTCGGCTCCATGGGCGTCAGCTTGCTCTCCGTATCGCACTGCCCTGGCTTACGTGTGAGACAGGAGAGAGGGAGCCGGCTCCATGGGCGTCAGCTTGCTCTCCATATCGCACTGCCCTGGCTTACGTGTGGCACAGGAGAGATGGAGCCGGCTCCATGGGCGTCAGATTGCTCTCCATATCGCACTGCCCTGGCTTACGTGTGAGACGGGGGAGAGGGAGCCGGCTCCATGGGCGTCAGCTTGCTCTCCATATCGCACTGTCCTGGCTTACGTGTGAGACAGGAGAGAGGGAGCCGGCTCCATGGGCGTAAGCTTGCTCTCCGTATCGTACTGCCCTGGTTTAAGTGTGACACAGGAGAGAGGGAGCCGACTCCATGGGCGTCAGCTTGCTCTCCGTAACGCACTGTCCTGGCTTACGTGTGGCACAGGAGAGAGGGAGCCGGCTCCATGGGCGTCAGCTTGCTCTCCGTATCGTCCTGCCCTGGCTTACGTGTGAGACAGCAAAGAGGGAGCCGGCTCCATGGGCGTCAGCTTGCTCTCCGTATCGCACTGCCCAGGCTTTCGTGTGAGACAGGAGAGAGGGAGCCAGCTCCATGGGTGTCAGCTTGCTCTCCATATCGCACTGCCCTGGCTAACGTGTGAGACAGGAGAGAGGGAGCCGGCTCCATGGGTGTCAGCTTGCTCTCCATATCGCACTGCCCTGGCTTACGTGTGAGACAGGAGAGAGGGAGCCGGCTCCATGGGCGTCAGCTTGCTCTCCGTATCGCACAGCCCTGGCTTACGTGTGAGACAGGAGAGAGAGAGCCGGCTCCAGGAGCGTCAGCTTGCTCACCGTATCGCACTGCCCTGGCTTACGTGTGAGACAGGAGAGAGAGAGCCGGCTCCATGAGTGTCAGCTTGCTCTCCGTACCGCACAGCCCTGTCTTACGTGTGAGACAGGAGAGAGGGAGCCGGCTCCATGTGCGTCAGCTTCCTCTCCATATCGCACTGCTCTGGCTTACGTGTGAGACAGGAGAGAGGGAGCTGGCTCCATGGGCGTCAGCTTGCTCTCCGTAACGCACTGCCCTGGCTTTCGTGTAAGACAGGAGAGAGGGAGCCGGCTCCATGGGCGTCAGCTTGCTCTCCGTATCGCACTGACCTGGCTTACGTGTGAGACAGGAGAGAGGGAGCCGGCTCCATGGGCCTCAGCTTGCTCTCCATATCGGACTGCCCTGGCTTACGTGTGAGACAGGAGAGAGGGAGCCGACTCCAAGGGCATTAGCTTGCTCTCCATATCGCACTGCCCTGTTTTAAGTGTGACACAGGAGAGAGGGAGCCGGCTCCATGGGCGTCAGCTTGCTCTCTGTATCGCACTGCCCCGGCTTACGTGTGGCACAGGAGAGAGGGAGCCGGCTCCATGGGCGTCAGCTTGCTCACCGTATCGTACTGCCCTGGCTTAAGTGTGAGACAGGAGAGAGGTAGCCGGCTCCATGGGCGTCAGCTTGCTCTCCGTATCGCACTGCCCTGGCTTACGTGTGAGACAGGAGAGAGGGAGCCGGCCCCATGGGCGTCAGCTTGCTCTCCATATCGTACTGCCCAGGCTTACGTGTGAGACAGGAGAGAGGGATCCGGCTCCATGGGCGTCAGCTTGCTCTCCATATCGCACTGTCCTGGCTTACGTGGGGCACAGGAGAGAGGGAGCCGGCTCCATGGGCGTCAGCTTGCTCTCCATATCGCACTGCCCTGGCTTACGTGTGAGACAGGAGAGAGGGAGCCGGCTCCATTGGCGTCAGCTTGCTCTCCATATCGCACTGCCCGGGCTTACGTGTGAGACAGGAGAGAGGGAGCCGGCTCCATGGGCGTCAGCTTGCTCTCCGTATCGTACTGCCCCGGCTTACGTGTGAGACAGGGGAGAGGGACCCGGCTCCATGGGCGTCAGCTTGCTCTCCGTATCGCACTGTCCTGGCTTACGTGTGAGACAGGAGAGAGGGCGCCGGCTCCATGGGCGTCAGCTTGCTCTCCATATCGCACTGCCCTGGCTTACGTGTGAGACAGGAGAGAGGGAGCCGGCTCCATGGGTGTCAGCTTGCTCTCCATATCGCACTGCCCTGGCTTACGTGTCAGACAGGAGAGAGGGAGCCGGCTCCATGGGTGTCAGCTTGCTCTCCATATCGCACTGCCCTGGCTTACGTGTGAGACAGGAGAGAGGGAGCCGGCTCCATGGGCGTCAGCTTGCTCTCCGTATCGCACAGCCCTGGCTTACGTGTGAGACAGGAGAGAGGGAGCCGGCTCCATGGGTGTCAGCTTGCTCTCCATATCGCACTGCCCTGGCTTACGTGTCAGACAGGAGAGAGGGAGCCGGCCCCATGGGCGTCAGCTTGCTCTCCATATCGTACTGCCCAGGCTTACGTGTGAGACAGGAGAGAGGGATCCGGCTCCATGGGCGTCAGCTTGCTCTCCATATCGCACTGTCCTGGCTTACGTGGGGCACAGGAGAGAGGGAGCCGGCTCCATGGGCGTCAGCTTGCTCTCCATATCACACTGCGCTAGCTTACGTGTGAGACAGGAGAGATGGAGCCGGCTCCATGGGCGTCAGCTTGCTCTCCGTATCGCACTGCCCGGCTTACGTGTGAGACAGGAGAGAGGGAGCCGGCTCCATTGGCGTCAGCTTGCTCTCCATATCGCACTGCCCTGGCTTACGTGTGAGACAGGAGAGAGGGAGCCGGCTCCATGGGCGTCAGCTTGCTCTCCGTATCGTACTGCCCCGGCTTACGTGTGAGACAGGGGAGAGGGACCCGGCTCCATGAGCGTCAGCTTGCTCTCCGTATCGCACTGTCCTGGCTTACGTGTGAGACAGGAGAGAGGGCGCCGGCTCCATGGGCGTCAGCTTGCTCTCCGTATCGTACTGCCCTGGCTTACGTGTGAGACAGGAGAGAGGGAGCCGGCTCCATGGGTGTCAGCTTGCTCTCCATATCGCACTGCCCTGGCTTACGTGTGAGACAGGAGAGAGGGAGCCGGCTCCATGGGTGTCAGCTTGCTCTCCATATCGCACTGCCCTGGCTTACGTGTGAGACAGGAGAGAGGGAGCCGGCTCCATGGCCGTCAGCTTGCTCTCCGTATCGCACAGCCCTGGCTTACGTGTGAGACAGGAGAGAGGGAGCCGGCTCCATGGGTGTCAGCTTGCTCTCCATATCGCACTGCCCAGGCTTACGTGTCAGACAGGAGAGAGGGAGCCGGCCCCATGAGTGTCAGCTTGCTCTCCGTACCGCACAGCCCTGTCTTACGTGTGAGACAGGAGAGAGAGAGCCGGCTCCATGGGTGACAGCTTGCTGTCCGTATCGCACTGTCCTGGCTTACGTGTGAGACAGGAGAGAGGGAGCCGGCTCCATGGGTGTCAGCTTGCTCTCCATATCGCACTGCCCTGGCTTACGTGTGAGACAGGAGAGAGGGAGCCGGCTCCATGGGCGTCAGCTTGCTCTCCGTAACGCACTGTCCTGGCTTACGTGTGGCACAGGAGAGAGGGAGCCGGCTCCATGGGCGTCAGCTTGCTCTCCGTATCACACTGCCCAGGCTTTCGTGTGAGACAGGAGAGAGGGAGCCAGCTCCATGGGTGTCAGCTTGCTCTCCATATCGCACTGCCCTGGCTTACGTGTGAGACAGGAGAGAGGGAGCCGGCTCCATGGGTGTCAGCTTGCTCTCCATATCGCACTGCCCTGGCTTACGTGTCAGACAGGAGAGAGGGAGCCGGCTCCATGGGAGTCAGCTTGCTCTCCATATCGCACTGCCCTGGCTTACGTGTGAGACAGGAGAGAGGGAGCCGGCTCCATGGGCGTCAGCTTGCTCTCCGTATCGCACTGCCCAGGCTTTCGTGTGAGACAGGAGAGAGGGAGCCAGCTCCATGGGTGTCAGCTTGCTCTCCATATCGCACTGCCCTGGCTTACGTGTGAGACAGGAGAGAGGGAGCCGGCTCCATGGGTGTCAGCTTGCTCTCCATATCGCACTGCCCTGGCTTACGTGTGAGACAGGAGAGAGGGCTCCGGCTCCATGGGTGTCAGCTTGCTCTCCATATCGCACTGCCCTGGCTTACGTGTGAGACAGGAGAGAGGGAGCCGGCTCCATGGGCGTCAGCTTGCTCTCCGTATCGCACAGCCCTGGCTTACGTGTGAGACAGGAGAGAGGGAGCCGGCTACATGGGTGTCAGCTTGCTCTCCATATCGCACTGCCCTGGCTTACGTGTCAGACAGGAGAGAGGGAGCCGGCCCCATGAGTGTCAGCTTGCTCTCCGTACCGCACAGCCCTGTCTTACGTGTGAGACAGGAGAGAGAGAGCCGGCTCCATGGGTGACAGCTTGCTGTCCGTATCGCACTGTCCTGGCTTACGTGTGAGACAGGAGAGAGGGAGCCGGCTCCATGTGCGTCAGCTTGCTCTCCATATCGCACTGCCCTGGCTTACGTGTGAGACAGGAGAGAGGGAGCCGGCTCCATGGGCGTCAGCTTGCTCTCCATATCACACTGCACTGGCTTACACATGAGACAGGAGAGAGGGAGCCGGCTCCATGGGCGTCAGCTTGCTCTCCATATCGTACTGCCCTGGCTTACGTGTGAGACAGGAGAGAGGGAGCCGGCTCCATGGGTGTCAGCTTGCTCTCCATATCGCACTTCCCTGGCTTACGTGTGAGACAGGAGAGAGGGAGCCGGCTCCATGGGCGTCAGCTTGCTCTCCGTATCGCACAGCCCTGGCTTACGTGTGAGACAGGAGAGATGGAGCCGGCTCCAGGAGCGTCAGCTTGCTCTCCGTATGGCACTTCCCTGGCTAACGTGTGAGACAGGAGAGAGGGAGCCGGCTCCATGGGTGTCAGCTTGCTCTCCATATCGCACTGCCCTGGCTTACGTGTGAGACAGGAGAGAGGGAGCCGGCTCCATGGGCGTCAGCTTGCTCTCCGTAACGCACTGTCCTGGCTTACGTGTGGCACAGGAGAGAGGGAGCCGGCTCCATGGGCGTCAGCTTGCTCTCCGTATCACACTGCCCAGGCTTTCGTGTGAGACAGGAGAGAGGGAGCCAGCTCCATGGGTGTCAGCTTGCTCTCCATATCGCACTGCCCTGGCTTACGTGTGAGACAGGAGAGAGGGAGCCGGCTCCATGGGTGTCAGCTTGCTCTCCATATCGCACTGCCCTGGCTTACGTGTCAGACAGGAGAGAGGGAGCCGGCTCCATGGGAGTCAGCTTGCTCTCCATATCGCACTGCCCTGGCTTACGTGTGAGACAGGAGAGAGGGAGCCGGCTCCATGGGCGTCAGCTTGCTCTCCGTATCGCACTGCCCAGGCTTTCGTGTGAGACAGGAGAGAGGGAGCCAGCTCCATGGGTGTCAGCTTGCTCTCCATATCGCACTGCCCTGGCTTACGTGTGAGACAGGAGAGAGGGAGCCGGCTCCATGGGTGTCAGCTTGCTCTCCATATCGCACTGCCCTGGCTTACGTGTGAGACAGGAGAGAGGGCTCCGGCTCCATGGGTGTCAGCTTGCTCTCCATATCGCACTGCCCTGGCTTACGTGTGAGACAGGAGAGAGGGAGCCGGCTCCATGGGCGTCAGCTTGCTCTCCGTATCGCACAGCCCTGGCTTACGTGTGAGACAGGAGAGAGGGAGCCGGCTCCATGGGTGTCAGCTTGCTCTCCATATCGCACTGCCCTGGCTTACGTGTCAGACAGGAGAGAGGGAGCCGGCCCCATGAGTGTCAGCTTGCTCTCCGTACCGCACAGCCCTGTCTTACGTGTGAGACAGGAGAGAGAGAGCCGGCTCCATGGGTGACAGCTTGCTGTCCGTATCGCACTGTCCTGGCTTACGTGTGAGACAGGAGAGAGGGAGCCGGCTCCATGTGCGTCAGCTTGCTCTCCATATCGCACTGCTCTGGCTTACGTGTGAGACAGGAGAGAGGGAGCTGGCTCCATGGGCGTCAGCTTGCTCTCCGTAACGCACTGCCCTGGCTTTCGTGTAAGACAGGAGAGAGGGAGCCGGCTCCATGGGCGTCAGCTTGCTCTCCGTATCGCACTGCCCTGGCTTACGTGTGAGACAGGAGAGAGGGAGCCGGCTCCATGGGCGTGAGCTTGCTCTCCATATCGCACTGCCCTGGCTTACGTGTCAGACAGGAAAGAGGGAGCCGGCTCCATGGGCCTCAGTTTGCTCTCCATATCGCACTGCCCTGGCTTAAGTGTGAGTCAGGAGAGAGGGAGCCGGCTCCATGGGCGTCAGCTTGTTCTCCATATCGCACTGCCCTGGCTTACGTGTGAAATAGGAGAGAGGGAGCCCCCTCCATTGGCGTCAGCTTGCTCTACATATCGCACTGCCCTGGCTTACGTGTGAGACAGGGGAGAGGGAGCCGGCTCCATGGGCGTCAGCTTGCTCTCCGTATCGTACTGCCCTGGTTTAAGTGTGACACAGGAGAGAGGGAGCCGGCTCCATGGGCGTCAGCTTGCTCTCCGTATCGCACTGTCCTGGCTTACGTGTGAGACAGGAGAGAGGGAGCCGGCTGCATAGGCATCAGCTTGCTCTCCATATCGCATTGCCCAGGCTTACGTGTGAGACAGGAGAGAGGGACCCTGCTCCATCGGTGTCAGCTTGCTCTCCATATCGCACTGCGCTGGCTTACGTGTGAGACAGGAGAGAGGGAGCCGGCTCCATGGGCGTCAGCTTGCTCTCCATATCGCACAGCCCTGGTTTACGTGTGAGACAGGAGAGAGGGAGTCGGCTCCATGGGCGTCAGCTTGCTCTCCGTATCGCACTGCCCTGGTTTACGTGTGAGACAGGAGAGAGGGAGCCGGCTCCATGGGCGTCAGCTTGCTCTCCATATCGCACTGCCCTGGCTTACGTGTGGCACAGGAGAGATGGAGCCGGCTCCATGGGCGTCAGATTGCTCTCCATATCGCACTGCCCTGGCTTACGTGTGAGACGGGGGAGAGGGAGCCGGCTCCATGGGCGTCAGCTTGCTCTCCGTATCGCACTGTCCTGGCTTACGTGTGAGACAGGAGAGAGGGAGCCGGCTCCATGGGCGTAAGCTTGCTCTCCGTATCGTACTGCCCTGGTTTAAGTGTGACACAGGAGAGAGGGAGCCGACTCCATGGGCGTCAGCTTGCTCTCCGTAACGCACTGTCCTGGCTTACGTGTGGCACAGGAGAGAGGGAGCCGGCTCCATGGGCGTCAGCTTGCTCTCCGTATCGTCCTGCCCTGGCTTACGTGTGAGACAGCAAAGAGGGAGCCGGCTCCATGGGCGTCAGCTTGCTCTCCGTATCGCACTGCCCAGGCTTTCGTGTGAGACAGGAGAGAGGGAGCCAGCTCCATGGGTGTCAGCTTGCTCTCCATATCGCACTGCCCTGGCTTACGTGTGAGACAGGAGAGAGGGAGCCGGCTCCAAGGGTGTCAGCTTGCTCTCCATATCGCACTGCCCTGGCTTACGTGTGAGACAGGAGAGAGGGAGCCGGCTCCATGGGTGTCAGCTTGCTCTCCATATCGCACTGCCCTGGCTTACGTGTGAGACAGGAGAGAGGGAGCCGGCTCCATGGGCGTCAGCTTGCTCTCCGTATCGCACAGCCCTGGCTTACGTGTGAGACAGGAGAGAGAGAGCCGGCTCCAGGAGCGTCAGCTTGCTCACCGTATCGCACTGCCCTGGCTTACGTGTGAGACAGGAGAGAGAGAGCCGGCTCCATGAGTGTCAGCTTGCTCTCCGTACCGCACAGCCCTGTCTTACGTGTGAGACAGGAGAGAGAGAGCCGGCTCCATGGGCGACAGCTTGCTGTCCGTATCGCACTGTCCTGGCTTACGTGTGAGACAGGAGAGAGGGAGCCGGCTCCATGTGCGTCAGCTTCCTCTCCATATCGCACTGCTCTGGCTTACGTGTGAGACAGGAGAGAGGGAGCTGGCTCCATGGGCGTCAGCTTGCTCTCCGTAACGCACTGCCCTGGCTTTCGTGTAAGACAGGAGAAAGGGAGCCGGCTCCATGGGCGTCAGCTTGCTCTCCGTATCGCACTGACCTGGCTTACGTGTGAGACAGGAGAGAGGGAGCCGGCTCCATGGGCCTCAGCTTGCTCTCCATATCGGACTGCCCTGGCTTACGTGTGAGACAGGAGAGAGGGAGCCGGCTCCAAGGGCATTAGCTTGCTCTCCATATCGCACTGCCCTGTTTTAAGTGTGACACAGGAGAGAGGGAGCCGGCTCCATGGGCGTCAGCTTGCTCTCTGTATCGCACTGCCCCGGCTTACGTGTGGCACAGGAGAGAGGGAGCCGGCTCCATGGGCATCAGCTTGCTCACCGTATCGTACTGCCCTGTCTTAAGTGTGAGACAGGAGAGAGGTAGCCGGCTCCATGGGCGTCAGCTTGCTCTCCGTATCGCACTGCCCTGGCTTACGTGTGAGACAGGAGAGAGGGAGCCGGCCCCATGGGCGTCAGCTTGCTCTCCATATCGTACTGCCCAGGCTTACGTGTGAGACAGGAGAGAGGGATCCGGCTCCATGGGCGTCAGCTTGCTCTCCATATCGCACTGTCCTGGCTTACGTGGGGCACAGGAGAGAGGGAGCCGGCTCCATGGGCGTCAGCTTGCTCTCCATATCACACTGCGCTAGCTTACGTGTGAGACAGGAGAGATGGAGCCGGCTCCATGGGCGTCAGCTTGCTCTCCGTATCGCACTGCCCTGGCTTACGTGTGAGACAGGAGAGAGGGAGCCGGCTCCATTGGCGTCAGCTTGCTCTCCATATCGCACTGCCCGGGCTTACGTGTGAGACAGGAGAGAGGGAGCCGGCTCCATTGGCGTCAGCTTGCTCTCCGTATCGCACTGCCCCGGCTTACGTGTGAGACAGGGGAGAGGGAGCCGGCTCCATGGGCGTCAGCTTGCTCTCCGTATCGTACTGCCCCGGCTTACGTGTGAGACAGGGGAGAGGGACCCGGCTCCATGGGCGTCAGCTTGCTCTCCGTATCGCACTGTCCTGGCTTACGTGTGAGACAGGAGAGAGGGAGCCGGCTCCATGGGCGTCAGCTTGCTCTCCGTATCGCACAGCCCTGGCTTACGTGTGAGACAGGAGAGATGGAGCCGGCTCCAGGAGCGTCAGCTTGCTCTCCGTATCGCACTTCCCTGGCTAACGTGTGAGACAGGAGAGAGGGACCCTGCTCCTTCGGTGTCAGCTTGCTCTCCATATCGCACTGCGCTGGCTTACGTGTGAGACAGGAGAGAGGGAGCCGGCTCCATGGGCGTCAGCTTGCTCTCCATATCGCACTGCCCCGGCTTACGTGTGAGACAGGGGAGAGGGACCCGGCTGCATGGGCGTCAGCTTGCTCTCCGTATCGCACTGTCCTGGCTTACGTGTGAGACAGGAGAGTGGGCGCCGGCTCCATGGGCGTCAGCTTGCTCTCCGTATCGTACTGCCCTGGTTTAAGTGTGACACAGGAGAGTGGGAGCCGGCTCCATGGGCGTCAGCTTGCTCTCCATATCGCACTGCCCTGGCTTACGTGTGAGACAGGCGAGAGGGAGCCGGCTCCATGGGTGTCAGCTTGCTCTCCATATCGCACTGCCCTGGCTTACACATGAGACAGGAGAGAGGGAGCCGGCTCCATGGGCGTCAGCTTGCTCTCGATATCGCACTGCCCTGGCTTACGTGTGAGACAGGAGAGAGGGAGCCGGCTCCATGGGCGTCAGCTTGCTCTCCATATCACACTGCAGTGGCTTACACATGAGACAGGAGATAGGGAGCCGGCTCCATGGGCGTCAGCTTGCTCTCCGTATCGCACTGCCCTGGCTTACGTGTGAGACAGGAGAGAGGGAGCCGGCTCCATGGGCGTCAGCTTGCTCTCCATATCGTACTGCCCTGGCTTACGTGTGAGACAGGAGAGAGGGAGCCGGCTCCATGGGTGTCAGCTTGCTCTCCATATCGCACTTCCCTGTCTTACGTGTGAGACAGGAGAGAGGGAGCCGGCTCCATGGGCGTCAGCTTGCTCTCCGTATCGCACTGCAATGGCTTACGTGTGAGACAGGAGAGAGGGAGCCGGCTCCATGGGCCTCAGCTTGCTCTCCATATCGGACTGCCCTGGCTTACGTGTGAGACAGGAGAGAGGGAGCCGGCTCCAAGGGCATTAGCTTGCTCTCCATATCGCACTGCCCTGTTTTAAGTGTGACACAGGAGAGAGGGAGCCGGCTCCATGGGCGTCAGCTTGCTCTCTGTATCGCACTGCCCCGGCTTACGTGTGGCACAGGAGAGAGGGAGCCGGCTCCATGGGCGTCAGCTTGCTCACCGTATCGTACTGCCCTGGCTTAAGTGTGAGACAGGAGAGAGGTAGCCGGCTCCATGGGCGTCAGCTTGCTCTCCGTATCGCACTGCCCTGGCTTACGTGTGAGACAGGAGAGAGGGAGCCGGCCCCATGGGCGTCAGCTTGCTCTCCATATCGTACTGCCCAGGCTTACGTGTGAGACAGGAGAGAGGGATCCGGCTCCATGGGCGTCAGCTTGCTCTCCATATCGCACTGTCCTGGCTTACGTGGGGCACAGGAGAGAGGGAGCCGGCTCCATGGGCGTCAGCTTGCTCTCCATATCACACTGCGCTAGCTTACGTGTGAGACAGGAGAGATGGAGCCGGCTCCATGGGCGTCAGCTTGCTCTCCGTATCGCACTGCCCTGGCTTACGTGTGAGACAGGAGAGAGGGAGCCGGCTCCATGGGCGTCAGCTTGCTCTCCGTATCGTACTGCCCCGGCTTACGTGTGAGACAGGGGAGAGGGACCCGGCTCCATGGGCGTCAGCTTGCTCTCCGTATCGCCCTGTCCTGGCTTACGTGTGAGACAGGAGAGAGGGCGCCGGCTCCATGGGCGTCAGCTTGCTCTCCGTATCGTACTGCCCTGGTTTAAGTGTGACACAGGAGAGAGGGAGCCGGCTCCATGGGCGTCAGCTTGCTCTCCGTATCGCACTGCCCTGGCTTACGTGTGAGACAGGAGAGAGGGAGCCGGCTCCATGGGTGTCAGCTTGCTCTCCATATCGCACTGCCCTGGCTTACACATGAGACAGGAGAGAGGGAGCCGGCTCCATGGGCGTCAGCTTGCTCTCCATATCTCACTGCACTGGCTTACACATGAGACAGGAGCGAGGGAGCCGGCTCCATGGGCGTCAGCTTGCTCTCCGTATCGCACTGCCCTGGCTTACGTGTGAGACAGGAGAGAGGGAGCCGGCTCCATGGGCGTCAGCTTGCTCTCCATATCGTACTGCCCTGGCTTACGTGTGAGACAGGAGAGAGGGAGCCGGCTCCATGGGTGTCAGCTTGCTCTCCATATCGCACTTCCCTGTCTTACGTGTGAGACAGGAGAGAGGGAGCCGGCTCCATGGGCGTCAGCTTGCTCTCCGTATCGCACAGCCCTGGCTTACGTGTGAGACAGGAGAGATGGAGCCGGCTCCAGGAGCGTCAGCTTGCTCTCCGTATCGCACTTCCCTGGCTAACGTGTGAGACAGGAGAGAGAGAGCCGGCTCCATGGGTGTCAGCTTGCTCTCCGTATCGCAGTGCCCTGGCTTTCGTGTGAGACAGGAGAGAGGGACCCTGCTCCTTCGGTGTCAGCTTGCTCTCCATATCGCACTGCGCTGGCTTACGTGTGAGACAGGAGAGAGGGAGCCGGCTCCATGGGCGTCAGCTTGCTCTCCATATCGCACTGCCCTGGTTTACGTGTGAGACAGGAGAGAGGGAGTCGGCTCCATTGGCGTCAGCTTGCTCTCCGTATCGCACTGCCCTGGCTTACGTGTGAGACAGGAGAGAGGGAGCCGGCTCCATGGGCGTCAGCTTGCTCTCCATATCGCACTGCCCTGGCTTACGTGTGGCACAGGAGAGATGGAGCCGGCTCAATGGGCGTCAGCTTGCTCTCCATATCGTACTGCCCTGGCTTACGGGTGAGACAGGGGAGAGGGAGCCGTCTCCATGGGCGTCAGCTTGCTCTCCGTATCGTACTGCCCTGGCTTACGTGTGAGACAGGAGAGAGGGAGCCGGCTCCATGGGCTTCAGCTTGCTCTCCGTATCGCACTGCCCAGGCTTTCGTGTGAGACAGGAGAGAGGGAGCCAGCTCCATGGGTGTCAGCTTGCTCTCCATATCGCACTGCCCTGGCTTACGTGTGAGACAGGAGAGAGGGAGCAGGCTCCATGGGTGTCAGCTTGCTCTCCATATCGCACTGCCCTGGCTTACGTGTGAGACAGGAGAGAGGGAGCCGGCTCCATGGGCGTCAGCTTGCTCTCCGTATCGCACAGCCCTGGCTTACGTGTGAGACAGGAGAGAGAGAGCCGGCTCCAGGAGCGTCAGCTTGCTCTCCGTATCGCACTGCCCTGGCTTACGTGTGAGACAGGAGAGAGGGAGCCGGCTCCATGGACGTCGGCTTGCTCTCCATATCGCACTGCTCTGGCTTACGTGTGAGACAGGAGAGAGGCAGCCGGCTCCATGGGCGTCAGCTTGCTCTCCATATCGCACTACACTGGCTTACGTGTGAGACAGGAGAGAGGGAGCCGGCTCCATGGGCGTCAGCTTGCTCTCCATATCGCCCTGCCCTGGCTTACGTGTCAGACAGGAGAGAGGGAACTGGCTCCATGGGCGTCAGCTTGCTCTCCGTAACGCACTGCCGAGCTTTCGTGTGAGACAGGAGAGAGGGAGCCGGCTCCATGGGCGTCAGCTTGCTCTCCATATCGCACTGCCCTGGCTTACGTGTGAGACAGGAGAGAGGGAGCCGGCTCCATGGGCGTCAGCTTGCTCTCCATATCGCACGGCCCTGGCTTACGTGTCAGACAGGAGAGAGGGAGCCGGCTCCATGGGACTAAGCTTGCTCTCCATATCGGACTGCCCTGGCTTACATGTGAGACAGGAGAGAGGGAGCCGGCTCCATGGGCTTCAGCTTGCTCTCCAGATCGCACTGCCCTGGCTTACGTGTGAGATAGGAGAGAGGGAGACCCCTCCATTGGCGTCAGCTTGCTCTCCATATCGCACTGCCCTGGCTTA
This sequence comes from Hemitrygon akajei, assembly GCF_048418815.1. Lineage (NCBI taxonomy): Eukaryota > Metazoa > Chordata > Chondrichthyes > Myliobatiformes > Dasyatidae > Hemitrygon > Hemitrygon akajei. The sequence continues at coordinate 38,563,345 of NC_133151.1, forward strand.
CGTGTGAGACAGGGGAGAGGGAGCCGGCTCCATGGGCGTCAGCTTGCTCTCCGTATCGTACTGCCCTGGTTTAAGTGTGACTCAGGAGAGAGGGAGCCGGCTCCATGGGCGTCAGCTTGCTCTCCGTATCGTACTGCCCTGGCTTAAGTGTGAGACAGGAGAGAGGCAGCCGGCTCCATGGGCGTCAGCTTGCTCTCCGTATCGCACTGCCCTGGCTTACGTGTGAGACAGGAGAGAGGGAGCCGGCCCCATGGGCGTCAGCTTGCTCTCCATATCGCACTGCCCAGGCTTACGTGTGAGACAGGAGAGAGGGAGCCGGCTCCATGGGCGTCAGCTTGCTCTCCATTTCGCTCTGCCCTGGCTTACGTGTGAGACAGGAGAGAGGGAGCCGGCTCCATGGGCGTCAGCTTGCTCTCCATATCACACTGCCCTGGCTTACGTGTGAGACAGGAGAGAGGGAGCCGGCTCCATGGGCGTCAGCTTGCTATCCATATCACACTGCCCTGGCTTACGTGTCAGACAGGAGAGAGGGAGCTGGCTCCATGGGCCTCAGCTTGCTCTCCATATCGCACTTCCCTGGCTTTCGTGTGAGACACGAGAGAGGGAGCGGACCCCATGGGCGTCAGCTTGCTCTCCGTATCGCACTGCCCTGGCTTACGTGTGAGACAGGAGAGAGGGAGCCGGCTCCATGGGCGTCAGCTTGCTCTCCATATCGCATTGCCCAGGCTTACATGTGAGACAGGAGAGAGGGAGCCGGCTCCATGGGCGTCAGCTTGCTCTCCATATCGCACTGCCCTGGCTTACGTGTGAGACACGAGAGTGGGAGCAGGCTCCATGGGCGTCAGCTTGCTCTCCATATCGCACTGACCTGCCTTACATGTGAGACAGGAGAGAGGGAGCCGGCTCCATGGGCCTCAGATTGCTCTCCATATCGCACTGACCTGCCTTACATGTGAGACAGGAGAGAGGGAGCCCGCTCCATGGGCGTCAGCTTGCTCTGCACATCGAACTGCCCTGGCTTACGTCTGAGACATGAGAGAGAGAGCCCCCTCCATGCGGGTCAGCTTGCTCTCCGTATCGCACTGCCCTGGCTTACGTGTGAGACAAGAGAGAGGGAGCCGGCTCCATGGGCGTCAGCTTGCTCTCCATATCGCACTGCCCTGGCTTACGTGTGAGACAGGAGAGAGGGAGCCGGCTCCATGGGCGTCAGCTTGCTCTCCATATCGCACTGCCCTGGCTTACCTGTGAGACAGGAGAGAGGGAGCCGGCTCCATGGGCGTCAGCTTGCTCTCCATATCGCACTGCCCTGGCTTACGTGTGAGACAGGAGAGAAGGAGCCGGCTCCATGGGCGTCAGTTTGCTCTCCATATCGTACAGCCCTGGCTTACCTGTGAGACAGGAGAGAGGGAGCCGGCTCCATGGGCGTCAGCTTGCTCTCCATATCACACTGCCCTGGCTTACGTGTGAGACAGGAGAGAGGAAGACGTCTCCATGGGCGTCAGCTTGTTCTCCATATCGCACTGCCCTGGCTTAAGTGTGAGACATGAGAGAGGGAGCCGGCTCCATGGGCGTCAGCTTGTTCTCCATATCGCACTGCCCTGGATTACGTGTGAGATAGGAGAGAGGGAGCCCACTCCATTGGCGTCAGCTTGCTCTCCATATCGTACTGCCCTGGTTTACGTGTGAGATAGGAGAGAGGGAGCCCACTCCATTGGCGTCAGCTTGCTCTCCATATCGTACTGCCCTGGTTTACGTGTGAGATAGGAGAGAGGGAGCCCACTCCATTGGCGTCAGCTTGCTCTACATATCGCACTGCCCTGGCTTACCTGTGAGACAGGGGAGAGGGAGCCGGCTCCATGGGCGTCAGCTTGCTCTCCGTATCGTACTGCCCTGGTTTAAGTGTTACACAGGAGAGAGGGAGCCGGCTCCATGGGCGTCAGCTTGCACTCCGTATCGCACTATCCTGGCTTACGTGTGAGACAGGAGAGAGGGAGACGGCTGCATTGGCATCAGCTTGCTCTCCATATCTCATTGCCCAGGCTTACGTGTGAGACAGGAGAGAGGCAGCCGGCTCCATGGGCGTCAGCTTGCTCTCCGTATCGCACTGCCCTGGCTTACGTGTGAGACAGGAGAGAGGGAGCCGGCCCCATGGGCGTCAGCTTGCTCTCCATATCGCACTGCCCAGGCTTACGTGTGAGACAGGAGAGAGGGAGCCGGCTCCATGGGCGTCAGCTTGCTCTCCGTTTCGCTCTGCCCTGGCTTACGTGTGAGACAGGAGAGAGGGAGCCGGCTCCATGGGCGTCAGCTTGCTCTCCATATCACACTGCCCTGGCTTACGTGTCAGACAGGAGAGAGGGAGCTGGCTCCATGGGCGTCAGCTTGCTCTCCATATCGCACTTCCCTGGCTTTCGTGTGAGACACGAGAGAGGGAGCGGACCCCATGGGCGTCAGCTTGCTCTCCGTATCGCACTGCCCTGGCTTACGTGTGAGACAGGAGAGAGGGAGCCGGCTCCATGGGCGTCAGCTTGCTCTCCATATCGCATTGCCCAGGCTTACATGTGAGACAGGAGAGAGGGAGCCGGCTCCATGGGCGTCAGCTTGCTCTCCATATCGCACTGCCCTGGCTTACGTGTGAGACACGAGAGTGGGAGCAGGCTCCATGGGCGTCAGCTTGCTCTCCATATCGCACTGACCTGCCTTACATGTGAGACAGGAGAGAGGGAGCCGGCTCCATGGGCCTCAGATTGCTCTCCATATCGCACTGACCTGCCTTACATGTGAGACAGGAGAGAGGGAGCCCGCTCCATGGGCGTCAGCTTGCTCTGCACATCGAACTGCCCTGGCTTACGTCTGAGACATGAGAGAGAGAGCCCCCTCCATGCGGGTCAGCTTGCTCTCCGTATCGCACTGCCCTGGCTTACGTGTGAGACAAGAGAGAGGGAGCCGGCTCCATGGGCGTCAGCTTGCTCTCCATATCGCACTGCCCTGGCTTACGTGTGAGACAGGAGAGAGGGAGCCGGCTCCATGGGCGTCAGCTTGCTCTCCATATCGCACTGCCCTGGCTTACCTGTGAGACAGGAGAGAGGGAGCCGGCTCCATGGGCGTCAGCTTGCTCTCCATATCGCACTGCCCTGGCTTACGTGTGAGACAGGAGAGAAGGAGCCGGCTCCATGGGCGTCAGTTTGCTCTCCATATCGTACAGCCCTGGCTTACCTGTGAGACAGGAGAGAGGGAGCCGGCTCCATGGGCGTCAGCTTGCTCTCCATATCACACTGCCCTGGCTTACGTGTGAGACAGGAGAGAGGAAGCCGTCTCCATGGGCGTCAGCTTGTTCTCCATATCGCACTGCCCTGGCTTAAGTGTGAGACATGAGAGAGGGAGCCGGCTCCATGGGCGTCAGCTTGTTCTCCATATCGCACTGCCCTGGCTTACGTGTGAGATAGGAGAGAGGGAGCCCACTCCATTGGCGTCAGCTTGCTCTCCATATCGTACTGCCCTGGTTTACGTGTGAGATAGGAGAGAGGGAGCCCACTCCATTGGCGTCAGCTTGCTCTCCATATCGTACTGCCCTGGTTTACGTGTGAGATAGGAGAGAGGGAGCCCACTCCATTGGCGTCAGCTTGCTCTACATATCGCACTGCCCTGGCTTACCTGTGAGACAGGGGAGAGGGAGCCGGCTCCATGGGCGTCAGCTTGCTCTCCGTATCGTACTGCCCTGGTTTAAGTGTGACACAGGAGAGAGGGAGCCGGCTCCATGGGCGTCAGCTTGCTCTCCGTATCGCACTATCCTGGCTTACGTGTGAGACAGGAGAGAGGGAGCCGGCTGCATTGGCATCAGCTTGCTCTCCATATCTCATTGCCCAGGCTTACGTGTGAGACAGGAGAAAGGGAGCCGGCTCCATGGGCGTCAGCTTGCTCTCCGTATCGCACTGCCCTGGCTTACGTGTGAGACAGGAGGGAGGGAGCCGTCTCCATGGGCGTCAGCTTGCTCTCCATATCGCATTGCCCAGGCTTACATGTGAGACAGGATAGAGGGAGCCGGCTTCATGGGCGTCAGCTTGCTCTCCGTATCGCACTGCCCTGGCTTACATGTGAGACAGGAGAGAGGGAGCCGGCACCATGGGCGTCAGCTTGCTCTCCGTATAGCACAGCCCTGGCTTACATGTGAGACAGGATAGAGGGAGCCGGCTTCATGGGCGTCAGCTTGCTCTCCATATCGCACTGCTCTGGCTTACGTGTGAGACACGAGAGCGGGAGAAGGCTCCATGGGCGTCAGCTTGCTCTCCATATCGCACTGACCTGCCTTACATGTGAGACAGGAGAGAGGGAGCCGGCTCCATGGGCGTCAGCTTGCACTTCGCATCGAACTGCCCTGGCTTACGTCTGAGACATGAGAGAGGGAGCCCGCTCCATGGGGGTCAGCTTGCTCTCCGTATCGCACTGCCCTGGCTTACGTGTGAGACAAGAGAGAGGGAGCCGGCTCCATGGGCGTCAGCTTGCTCTCCATATCGCACTGCCCTGGCTTACGTGTGAGACAAGAGAGAGGGAGCCGGCTCCATGGGCGTCAGCTTGCTCTCCATATCGCACTGCCCTGGCTTACGTGTGAGACAGGAGAGAGGGAGCCGGCTCCATGGGCGTCAGCTTGCTCTCCGTATCGCACTGCCCTGGCTTACGTGTGAGACAGGAGAGAGGGAGCCGGCTCCATGGGCGTCAGCTTGCTCTCCATATCGCACTGCCCTGGCTTACGTGTGAGACAGGGGAGAGGGAGCCGGCTCCATGGGCGTCAGCTTGCTCTCCGTATCGCACTGCCCTGGATTACGTGTGAGACAGGGGAGAGGGAGCCGGCTCCATGGGCGTCAGCTTGCTCTCCGTATCGTACTGCCCTGGTTTAAGTGTGACACAGGAGAGAGGGAGCCGGCTCCATGGGCGTCAGCTTGCTCTCCGTATCGTACTGCCCTGGCTTAAGTGCGAGACAGGAGAGAGGCAGCCGGCTCCATGGGCGTCAGCTTGCTCTCCGTATCGCACTGCCCTGGCTTAGGTGTGAGACAGGAGAGAGGGAGCCGGCCCCATGGGCGTCAGCTTGCTCTCCATATCGTACTGCCCAGGCTTACATGTGAGACAGGAGAGAGGGAGCTGGCTCCATGGGCGTCAGCTTGCTCTCCATATCGCACTGCCCAGGCTTACGTGTGAGACAGGAGAGAGGGATCCGGCTCCATGGGCGTCAGCTTGCTCTCCGTATCGCTCTGCCTGGCTTACGTGTGAGACAGGAGAGAGGGAGCCGGCTCCATGGGCGTCAGCTTGCTCTCCATATCACACTGCCCTGGCTTACGTGTGAGACAGGAGAGAGGGAGCCGGCTCCATGGGCGTCAGCTTGCTCTCCATATCACACTGCCCTGGCTTACGTGTCAGACAGGAGAGAGGGAGCTGGCTCCATGGGCGTCAGCTTGCTCTCCGTAACGCACTGCCCTGGCTTACGTGTGAGACAGGAGATAGGGAGCCGACTCCATGGGTGTCAGCTTGCTCTCCATATCGCACTTCCCTGGCTTTCGTGTGAGACACGAGAGAGGGAGCGGGCCCCATGGGCGTCAGCTTGCTCTCCGTATCGCACTGCCCTGGCTTACGTGTGAGACAGGAGAGAGGGAGCCGGCTCCATGGGCGTCAGCTTGCTCTCCATATCGCATTGCCCAGGCTTACATGTGAGACAGGAGAGAGGGAGCCGGCTCCATGGGCGTCAGCTTGCTCTCCATATCGCACTGCCCTGGCTTACGTGTGAGACACGAGAGTGGGAGCAGGCTCCATGGGCGTCAGCTTGCTCTCCATATCGCACTGACCTGCCTTACATGTGAGACAGGAGAGAGGGAGCCGGCTCCATGGGCCTCAGCTTGCTCTCCATATCGCACTGACCTGCCTTACATGTGAGAAAGGAGAGAGGGAGCCCGCTCCATGGGCGTCAGCTTGCTCTGCGCATCGAACTGCCCTGGCTTACGTCTGAGACATGAGAGAGAGAGCCCCCTCCATGCGGGTCAGCTTGATCTCCGTATCGCACTGCCCTGGCTTACGTGTGAGACAAGAGAGAGGGAGCCGGCTCCATGGGCGTCAGCTTGCTCTCCATATCGCACTGCCCTGGCTTACGTGTGAGACAGGAGACAGGGAGCCGGCTTCATGGGCGTCAGCTTGCTCTCCGTATCGCACTGCCCTGGCTTACATGTGAGACAGGAGAGAGGGAGCCGGCACCATGGGCGTCAGCTTGCTCTCCGTATAGCACAGCCCTGGCTTACATGTGAGACAGGATAGAGGGAGCCGGCTTCATGGGCGTCAGCTTGCTCTCCATATCGCACTGCTCTGGCTTACGTGTGAGACACGAGAGCGGGAGAAAGCTCCATGGGCGTCAGCTTGCTCTCCATATCGCACTAACCTGCCTTACATGTGAGACAGGAGAGAGGGAGCCGGCTCCATGGGCGTCAGCTTGCTCTTCGCATCGAACTGCCCTGGCTTACATCTGAGACATGAGAGAGGGAGCCCGCTCCATGGGGGTCAGCTTGCTCTCCGTATCGCACTGCCCTGGCTTACGTGTGAGACAAGAGAGAGGGAGCCGGCTCCATGGGCGTCAGCTTGCTCTCCATATCGCACTGCCCTGGCTTACGTGTGAGTCAGGAGAGAGGGAGCCGGCTCCATGGGCGTCAGCTTGCTCTCCATATCGCACAGCCCTGGCTTACGTGTGAGACAGGGGAGAGGGAGCCGGCTCCATTGGCGTAAGCTTGCTCTCCGTATCGTACTGCCCTGGTTTAAGTGTGACACAGGAGAGAGGGAGCCGGCTCCATGGGCGTCAGCTTGCTCTCCGTATCGTACTGCCCTGGCTTAAGTGTGAGACAGGAGAGAGGCAGCCGGCTCCATGGGCGTCAGCTTGCTCTCCGTATCGCACTGCCCTGGCTTACGTATGAGACAGGAGAGAGGGAGCCGGCCCCATGGGCGTCAGCTTGCTCTCCATATCGTACTGCCCAGGCTTACGTGTGAGACAGGAGAGAGGGAGCTGGCTCCATGGGCGTCAGCTTGCTCTCCGTATCGCACTGCCCAGGCTTACGTGTGAGACAGGAGAGAGGGAGCCGGCTCCATGGGCGTCAGCTTGCTCTCCGTATCGCTCTGCCCTGGCTTACGTGTGAGACAGGAGAGAGGGAGCCGGCTCCATGGGCGTCAGCTTGCTCTCCATATCACACTGCCCTGGCTTACGTGTGAGACAGGAGAGAGGGAGCCGGCTCCATGGGCGTCAGCTTGCTCTCCGTATCACACTGCCCTGGCTTACGTGTCAGACAGGAGAGAGGGAGCTGGCTCCATGGGCGTCAGCTTGCTCTCCGTAACGCACTGCCCTGGCTTACGTGTGAGACATGAGAGAGGGAGCCGGCTCCATGGGCGTCAGCTTGTTCTCCATATCGCACTGCCCTGGATTACGTGTGAGATAGGAGAGAGGGAGCCCACTCCATTGGCGTCAGCTTGCTCTCCATATCGTACTGCCCTGGTTTACGTGTGAGATAGGAGAGAGGGAGCCCACTCCATTGGCGTCAGCTTGCTCTCCATATCGTACTGCCCTGGTTTACGTGTGAGATAGGAGAGAGGGAGCCCACTCCATTGGCGTCAGCTTGCTCTACATATCGCACTGCCCTGGCTTACCTGTGAGACAGGGGAGAGGGAGCCGGCTCCATGGGCGTCAGCTTGCTCTCCGTATCGTACTGCCCTGGTTTAAGTGTGACACAGGAGAGAGGGTGCCGGCTCCATGGGCGTCAGCTTGCTCTCCGTATCGCACTGCCCTGGCTTACGTGTGAGACAGGAGAGAGGGAGCCGGCCCCATGGGCGTCAGCTTGCTCTCCATATCGCACTGCCCAGGCTTACGTGTGAGACAGGAGAGAGGGAGCCGGCTCCATGGGCGTCAGCTTGCTCTCCGTTTCGCTCTGCCCTGGCTTACGTGTGAGACAGGAGAGAGGGAGCCGGCTCCATGGGCGTCAGCTTGCTCTCCATATCACACTGCCCTGGCTTACGTGTGAGACAGGAGAGAGGGAGCCGGCTCCATGGGCGTCAGCTTGCTCTCCATATCACACTGCCCTGGCTTACGTGTCAGACAGGAGAGAGGGAGCTGGCTCCATGGGCGTCATCTTGCTCTCCATATCGCACTTCCCTGGCTTTCGTGTGAGACACGAGAGAGGGAGCGGACCCCATGGGCGTCAGCTTGCTCTCCGTATCGCACTGCCCTGGCTTACGTGTGAGACAGGAGAGAGGGAGCCGGCTCCATGGGCGTCAGCTTGCTCTCCATATCGCATTGCCCAGGCTTACATGTGAGACAGGAGAGAGGGAGCCGGCTCCATGGGCGTCAGCTTGCTCTCCATATCGCACTGCCCTGGCTTACGTGTGAGACACGAGAGTGGGAGCAGGCTCCATGGGCGTCAGCTTGCTCTCCATATCGCACTGACCTGCCTTACATGTGAGACAGGAGAGAGGGAGCCGGCTCCATGGGCCTCAGATTGCTCTCCATATCGCACTGACCTGCCTTACATGTGAGACAGGAGAGAGGGAGCCCGCTCCATGGGCGTCAGCTTGCTCTGCACATCGAACTGCCCTGGCTTACGTCTGAGACATGAGAGAGAGAGCCCCCTCCATGCGGGTCAGCTTGCTCTCCGTATCGCACTGCCCTGGCTTACGTGTGAGACAAGAGAGAGGGAGCCGGCTCCATGGGCGTCAGCTTGCTCTCCATATCGCACTGCCCTGGCTTACGTGTGAGACAGGAGAGAGGGAGCCGGCTCCATGGGCGTCAGCTTGCTCTCCATATCGCACTGCCCTGGCTTACCTGTGAGACAGGAGAGAGGGAGCCGGCTCCATGGGCGTCAGCTTGCTCTCCATATCGCACTGCCCTGGCTTACGTGTGAGACAGGAGAGAAGGAGCCGGCTCCATGGGCGTCAGTTTGCTCTCCATATCGTACAGCCCTGGCTTACCTGTGAGACAGGAGAGAGGGAGCCGGCTCCATGGGCGTCAGCTTGCTCTCCATATCACACTGCCCTGGCTTACGTGTGAGACAGGAGAGAGGAAGCCGTCTCCATGGGCGTCAGCTTGTTCTCCATATCGCACTGCCCTGGCTTAAGTGTGAGACATGAGAGAGGGAGCCGGCTCCATGGGCGTCAGCTTGTTCTCCATATCGCACTGCCCTGGCTTACGTGTGAGATAGGAGAGAGGGAGCCCACTCCATTGGCGTCAGCTTGCTCTCCATATCGTACTGCCCTGGTTTACGTGTGAGATAGGAGAGAGGGAGCCCACTCCATTGGCGTCAGCTTGCTCTCCATATCGTACTGCCCTGGTTTACGTGTCAGATAGGAGAGAGGGAGCCCACTCCATTGGCGTCAGCTTGCTCTACATATCGCACTGCCCTGGCTTACCTGTGAGACAGGGGAGAGGGAGCCGGCTCCATGGGCGTCAGCTTGCTCTCCGTATCGTACTGCCCTGGTTTAAGTGTGACACAGGAGAGAGGGAGCCGGCTCCATGGGCGTCAGCTTGCTCTCCGTATCGCACTATCCTGGCTTACGTGTGAGACAGGAGAGAGGGAGCCGGCTGCATTGGCATCAGCTTGCTCTCCATATCTCATTGCCCAGGCTTACGTGTGAGACAGGAGAAAGGGAGCCGGCTCCATGGGCGTCAGCTTGCTCTCCGTATCGCACTGCCCTGGCTTACGTGTGAGACAGGAGAGAGGGAGCCGTCTCCATGGGCGTCAGCTTGCTCTCCATATCGCATTGCCCAGGCTTACATGTGAGACAGGATAGAGGGAGCCGGCTTCATGGGCGTCAGCTTGCTCTCCGTATCGCACTGCCCTGGCTTACATGTGAGACAGGAGAGAGGGAGCCGGCACCATGGGCGTCAGCTTGCTCTCCGTATAGCACAGCCCTGGCTTACATGTGAGACAGGATAGAGGGAGCCGGCTTCATGGGCGTCAGCTTGCTCTCCATATCGCACTGCTCTGGCTTACGTGTGAGACACGAGAGCGGGAGAAGGCTCCATGGGCGTCAGCTTGCTCTCCGTATCGCACTGCCCTGGCTTACGTGTGAGACAGGAGAGAGGGAGCCGGCCCCATGGGCGTCAGCTTGCTCTCCATATCGCATTGCCCAGGCTTACATGTGAGACAGGATAGAGGGAGCCGGCTTCATGGGCGTCAGCTTGCTCTCCGTATCGCACTGCCCTGGCTTACGTGTGAGACAAGAGAGAGGGAGCCGGCTCCATGGGCGTCAGCTTGCTCTCCATATCGCACTGCCCTGGCTTACGTGTGAGACAAGAGAGAGGGAGCCGGCTCCATGGGCGTCAGCTTGCTCTCCATATCGCACTGCCCTGGCTTACGTGTGAGACAGGAGAGAGGGAGCCGGCTCCATGGGCGTCAGCTTGCTCTCCGTATCGCACTGCCCTGGCTTACGTGTGAGACAGGAGAGAGGGAGCCGGCTCCATGGGCGTCAGCTTGCTCTCCATATCGCACTGCCCTGGCTTACGTGTGAGACAGGGGAGAGGGAGCCGGCTCCATGGGCGTCAGCTTGCTCTCCGTATCGCACTGCCCTGGTTTACGTGTGAGACAGGGGAGAGGGAGCCGGCTCCATGGGCGTCAGCTTGCTCTCCGTATCGTACTGCCCTGGTTTAAGTGTGACACAGGAGAGAGGGAGCCGGCTCCATGGGCGTCAGCTTGCTCTCCGTATCGTACTGCCCTGGCTTAAGTGTGAGACAGGAGAGAGGCAGCCGGCTCCATGGGCGTCAGCTTGCTCTCCGTATCGCACTGCCCTGGCTTACGTGTGAGACAGGAGAGAGGGAGCCGGCCCCATGGGCGTCAGCTTGCTCTCCATATCGTACTGCCCAGGCTTACATGTGAGACAGGAGAGAGGGAGCTGGCTCCATGGGCGTCAGCTTGCTCTCCATATCGCACTGCCCAGGCTTACGTGTGAGACAGGAGAGAGGGATCCGGCTCCATGGGCGTCAGCTTGCTCTCCGTATCGCTCTGCCTGGCTTACGTGTGAGACAGGAGAGAGGGAGCCGGCTCCATGGGCGTCAGCTTGCTCTCCATATCACACTGCCCTGGCTTACGTGTGAGACAGGAGAGAGGGAGCCGGCTCCATGGGCGTCAGCTTGCTCTCCATATCACACTGCCCTGGCTTACGTGTCAGACAGGAGAGAGGGAGCTGGCTCCATGGGCGTCAGCTTGCTCTCCGTAACGCACTGCCCTGGCTTACGTGTGAGACAGGAGATAGGGAGCCGACTCCATGGGTGTCAGCTTGCTCTCCATATCGCACTTCCCTGGCTTTCGTGTGAGACACGAGAGAGGGAGCGGGCCCCATGGGCGTCAGCTTGCTCTCCGTATCGCACTGCCCTGGCTTACGTGTGAGACAGGAGAGAGGGAGCCGGCTCCATGGGCGTCAGCTTGCTCTCCATATCGCATTGCCCAGGCTTACATGTGAGACAGGAGAGAGGGAGCCGGCTCCATGGGCGTCAGCTTGCTCTCCATATCGCACTGCCCTGGCTTACGTGTGAGACACGAGAGTGGGAGCAGGCTCCATGGGCGTCAGCTTGCTCTCCATATCGCACTGACCTGCCTTACATGTGAGACAGGAGAGAGGGAGCCGGCTCCATGGGCCTCAGCTTGCTCTCCATATCGCACTGACCTGCCTTACATGTGAGAAAGGAGAGAGGGAGCCCGCTCCATGGGCGTCAGCTTGCTCTGCGCATCGAACTGCCCTGGCTTACGTCTGAGACATGAGAGAGAGAGCCCCCTCCATGCGGGTCAGCTTGCTCTCCGTATCGCACTGCCCTGGCTTACGTGTGAGACAAGAGAGAGGGAGCCGGCTCCATGGGCGTCAGCTTGCTCTCCATATCGCACTGCCCTGGCTTACGTGTGAGACAGGAGACAGGGAGCCGGCTTCATGGGCGTCAGCTTGCTCTCCGTATCGCACTGCCCTGGCTTACATGTGAGACAGGAGAGAGGGAGCCGGCACCATGGGCGTCAGCTTGCTCTCCGTATAGCACAGCCCTGGCTTACATGTGAGACAGGATAGAGGGAGCCGGCTTCATGGGCGTCAGCTTGCTCTCCATATCGCACTGCTCTGGCTTACGTGTGAGACACGAGAGCGGGAGAAAGCTCCATGGGCGTCAGCTTGCTCTCCATATCGCACTGACCTGCCTTACATGTGAGACAGGAGAGAGGGAGCCGGCTCCATGGGCGTCAGCTTGCTCTTCGCATCGAACTGCCCTGGCTTACGTCTGAGACATGAGAGAGGGAGCCCGCTCCATGGGGGTCAGCTTGCTCTCCGTATCGCACTGCCCTGGCTTACGTGTGAGACAAGAGAGAGGGAGCCGGCTCCATGGGCGTCAGCTTGCTCTCCATATCGCACTGCCCTGGCTTACGTGTGAGACAGGAGAGAGGGAGCCGGCTCCATGGGCGTCAGCTTGCTCTCAATATCGCACAGCCCTGGCTTACGTGTGAGACAGGGGAGAGGGAGCCGGCTCCATTGGCGTCAGCTTGCTCTCCGTATCGTACTGCCCTGGTTTAAGTGTGACACAGGAGAGAGGGAGCCGGCTCCATGGGCGTCAGCTTGCTCTCCGTATCGTACTGCCCTGGCTTAAGTGTGAGACAGGAGAGAGGCAGCCGGCTCCATGGGCGTCAGCTTGCTCTCCGTATCGCACTGCCCTGGCTTACGTATGAGACAGGAGAGAGGGAGCCGGCCCCATGGGCGTCAGCTTGCTCTCCATATCGTACTGCCCAGGCTTACGTGTGAGACAGGAGAGAGGGAGCTGGCTCCATGGGCGTCAGCTTGCTCTCCATATCGCACTGCCCAGGCTTACGTGTGAGACAGGAGAGAGGGAGCCGGCTCCATGGGCGTCAGCTTGCTCTCCGTATCGCTCTGCCCTGGCTTACGTGTGAGACAGGAGAGAGGGAGCCGGCTCCATGGGCGTCAGCTTGCTCTCCATATCACACTGCCCTGGCTTACGTGTGAGACAGGAGAGAGGGAGCCGGCTCCATGGGCGTCAGCTTGCTCTCCATATCACACTGCCCTGGCTTACGTGTCAGACAGGAGAGAGGGAGCTGGCTCCATGGGCGTCAGCTTGCTCTCCGTAACGCACTGCCCTGGCTTACGTGTGAGACAGGAGATAGGGAGCCGACTCCATGGGTGTCAGCTTGCTCTCCATATCGCACTTCCCTGGCTTTCGTGTGAGACACGAGAGAGGGAGCGGGCCCCATGGGCGTCAGCTTGCTCTCCGTATCGCACTGCCCTGGCTTACGTGTGAGACAGGAGAGAGGGAGCCGGCTCCATGGGCGTCAGCTTGCTCTCCATATCGCATTGCCCAGGCTTACATGTGAGACAGGAGAGAGGGAGCCGGCTCCATGGGCGTCAGCTTGCTCTCCATATCGCACTGCCCTGGCTTACGTGTGAGACACGAGAGTGGGAGCAGGCTCCATGGGCGTCAGCTTGCTCTCCATATCGCACTGACCTGCCTTACATGTGAGACAGGAGAGAGGGAGCCGGCTCCATGGGCCTCAGATTGCTCTCCATATCGCACTGACCTGCCTTACATGTGAGACAGGAGAGAGGGAGCCCGCTCCATGGGCGTCAGCTTGCTCTGCACATCGAACTGCCCTGGCTTACGTCTGAGACATGAGAGAGAGAGCCCCCTCCATGCGGGTCAGCTTGCTCTCCGTATCGCACTGCCCTGGCTTACGTGTGAGACAAGAGAGAGGGAGCCGGCTCCATGGGCGTCAGCTTGCTCTCCATATCGCACTGCCCTGGCTTACGTGTGAGACAGGAGAGAGGGAGCCGGCTCCATGGGCGTCAGCTTGCTCTCCATATCGCACTGCCCTGGCTTACCTGTGAGACAGGAGAGAGGGAGCCGGCTCCATGGGCGTCAGCTTGCTCTCCATATCGCACTGCCCTGGCTTACGTGTGAGACAGGAGAGAAGGAGCCGGCTCCATGGGCGTCAGTTTGCTCTCCATATCGTACAGCCCTGGCTTACCTGTGAGACAGGAGAGAGGGAGCCGGCTCCATGGGCGTCAGCTTGCTCTCCATATCACACTGCCCTGGCTTACGTGTGAGACAGGAGAGAGGAAGCCGTCTCCATGGGCGTCAGCTTGTTCTCCATATCGCACTGCCCTGGCTTAAGTGTGAGACATGAGAGAGGGAGCCGGCTCCATGGGCGTCAGCTTGTTCTCCATATCGCACTGCCCTGGCTTACGTGTGAGATAGGAGAGAGGGAGCCCACTCCATTGGCGTCAGCTTGCTCTCCATATCGTACTGCCCTGGTTTACGTGTGAGATAGGAGAGAGGGAGCCCACTCCATTGGCGTCAGCTTGCTCTCCATATCGTACTGCCCTGGTTTACGTGTGAGATAGGAGAGAGGGAGCCCACTCCATTGGCGTCAGCTTGCTCTACATATCGCACTGCCCTGGCTTACCTGTGAGACAGGGGAGAGGGAGCCGGCTCCATGGGCGTCAGCTTGCTCTCCGTATCGTACTGCCCTGGTTTAAGTGTGACACAGGAGAGAGGGAGCCGGCTCCATGGGCGTCAGCTTGCTCTCCGTATCGCACTATCCTGGCTTACGTGTGAGACAGGAGAGAGGGAGCCGGCTGCATTGGCATCAGCTTGCTCTCCATATCTCATTGCCCAGGCTTACGTGTGAGACAGGAGAGAGGCAGCCGGCTCCATGGGCGTCAGCTTGCTCTCCGTATCGCACTGCCCTGGCTTACGTGTGAGACAGGAGAGAGGGAGCCGGCCCCATGGGCGTCAGCTTGCTCTCCATATCGCACTGCCCAGGCTTACGTGTGAGACAGGAGAGAGGGAGCCGGCTCCATGGGCGTCAGCTTGCTCTCCGTTTCGCTCTGCCCTGGCTTACGTGTGAGACAGGAGAGAGGGAGCCGGCTCCATGGGCGTCAGCTTGCTCTCCATATCACACTGCCCTGGCTTACGTGTGAGACAGGAGAGAGGGAGCCGGCTCCATGGGCGTCAGCTTGCTCTCCATATCACACTGCCCTGGCTTACGTGTGAGACAGGAGAGAGGAAGCCGTCTCCATGGGCGTCAGCTTGTTCTCCATATCGCACTGCCCTGGCTTAAGTGTGAGACATGAGAGAGGGAGCCGGCTCCATGGGCGTCAGCTTGTTCTCCATATCGCACTGCCCTGGCTTACGTGTGAGATAGGAGAGAGGGAGCCCACTCCATTGGCGTCAGCTTGCTCTCCATATCGTACTGCCCTGGTTTACGTGTGAGATAGGAGAGAGGGAGCCCACTCCATTGGCGTCAGCTTGCTCTCCATATCGTACTGCCCTGGTTTACGTGTGAGATAGGAGAGAGGGAGCCCACTCCATTGGCGTCAGCTTGCTCTACATATCGCACTGCCCTGGCTTACCTGTGAGACAGGGGAGAGGGAGCCGGCTCCATGGGCGTCAGCTTGCTCTCCGTATCGTACTGCCCTGGTTTAAGTGTGACACAGGAGAGAGGGAGCCGGCTCCATGGGCGTCAGCTTGCTCTCCGTATCGCACTATCCTGGCTTACGTGTGAGACAGGAGAGAGGGAGCCGGCTGCATTGGCATCAGCTTGCTCTCCATATCTCATTGCCCAGGCTTACGTGTGAGACAGGAGAAAGGGAGCCGGCTCCATGGGCGTCAGCTTGCTCTCCGTATCGCACTGCCCTGGCTTACGTGTGAGACAGGAGAGAGGGAGCCGTCTCCATGGGCGTCAGCTTGCTCTCCATATCGCATTGCCCAGGCTTACATGTGAGACAGGATAGAGGGAGCCGGCTTCATGGGCGTCAGCTTGCTCTCCGTATCGCACTGCCCTGGCTTACATGTGAGACAGGAGAGAGGGAGCCGGCACCATGGGCGTCAGCTTGCTCTCCGTATAGCACAGCCCTGGCTTACATGTGAGACAGGATAGAGGGAGCCGGCTTCATGGGCGTCAGCTTGCTCTCCATATCGCACTGCTCTGGCTTACGTGTGAGACACGAGAGCGGGAGAAGGCTCCATGGGCGTCAGCTTGCTCTCCATATCGCACTGACCTGCCTTACATGTGAGACAGGAGAGAGGGAGCCGGCTCCATGGGCGTCAGCTTGCACTTCGCATCGAACTGCCCTGGCTTACGTCTGAGACATGAGAGAGGGAGCCCGCTCCATGGGGGTCAGCTTGCTCTCCGTATCGCACTGCCCTGGCTTACGTGTGAGACAAGAGAGAGGGAGCCGGCTCCATGGGCGTCAGCTTGCTCTCCATATCGCACTGCCCTGGCTTACGTGTGAGACAAGAGAGAGGGAGCCGGCTCCATGGGCGTCAGCTTGCTCTCCATATCGCACTGCCCTGGCTTACGTGTGAGACAGGAGAGAGGGAGCCGGCTCCATGCGCGTCAGCTTGCTCTCCGTATCGCACTGCCCTGGCTTACGTGTGAGACAGGAGAGAGGGAGCCGGCTCCATGGGCGTCAGCTTGCTCTCCATATCGCACTGCCCTGGCTTACGTGTGAGACAGGGGAGAGGGAGCCGGCTCCATGGGCGTCAGCTTGCTCTCCGTATCGCACTGCCCTGGTTTACGTGTGAGACAGGGGAGAGGGAGCCGGCTCCATGGGCGTCAGCTTGCTCTCCGTATCGTACTGCCCTGGTTTAAGTGTGACACAGGAGAGAGGGAGCCGGCTCCATGGGCGTCAGCTTGCTCTCCGTATCGTACTGCCCTGGCTTAAGTGTGAGACAGGAGAGAGGCAGCCGGCTCCATGGGCGTCAGCTTGCTCTCCGTATCGCACTGCCCTGGCTTACGTGTGAGACAGGAGAGAGGGAGCCGGCCCCATGGGCGTCAGCTTGCTCTCCATATCGTACTGCCCAGGCTTACATGTGAGACAGGAGAGAGGGAGCTGGCTCCATGGGCGTCAGCTTGCTCTCCATATCGCACTGCCCAGGCTTACGTGTGAGACAGGAGAGAGGGATCCGGCTCCATGGGCGTCAGCTTGCTCTCCGTATCACTCTGCCTGGCTTACGTGTGAGACAGGAGAGAGGGAGCCGGCTCCATGGGCGTCAGCTTGCTCTCCATATCACACTGCCCTGGCTTACGTGTGAGACAGGAGAGAGGGAGCCGGCTCCATGGGCGTCAGCTTGCTCTCCATATCACACTGCCCTGGCTTACGTGTCAGACAGGAGAGAGGGAGCTGGCTCCATGGGCGTCAGCTTGCTCTCCGTAACGCACTGCCCTGGCTTACGTGTGAGACAGGAGATAGGGAGCCGACTCCATGGGTGTCAGCTTGCTCTCCATATCGCACTTCCCTGGCTTTCGTGTGAGACACGAGAGAGGGAGCGGGCCCCATGGGCGTCAGCTTGCTCTCCGTATCGCACTGCCCTGGCTTACGTGTGAGACAGGAGAGAGGGAGCCGGCTCCATGGGCGTCAGCTTGCTCTCCATATCGCATTGCCCAGGCTTACATGTGAGACAGGAGAGAGGGAGCCGGCTCCATGGGCGTCAGCTTGCTCTCCATATCGCACAGCCCTGGCCTACGTGTGAGACACGAGAGTGGGAGCAGGCTCCATGGGCGTCAGCTTGCTCTCCATATCGCACTGACCTGCCTTACATGTGAGACAGGAGAGAGGGAGCCGGCTCCATGGGCCTCAGCTTGCTCTCCATATCGCACTGACCTGCCTTACATGTGAGAAAGGAGAGAGGGAGCCCGCTCCATGGGCGTCAGCTTGCTCTGCGCATCGAACTGCCCTGGCTTACGTCTGAGACATGAGAGAGAGAGCCCCCTCCATGCGGGTCAGCTTGCTCTCCGTATCGCACTGCCCTGGCTTACGTGTGAGACAAGAGAGAGGGAGCCGGCTCCATGGGCGTCAGCTTGCTCTCCATATCGCACTGCCCTGGCTTACGTGTGAGACAGGAGACAGGGAGCCGGCTTCATGGGCGTCAGCTTGCTCTCCGTATCGCACTGCCCTGGCTTACATGTGAGACAGGAGAGAGGGAGCCGGCACCATGGGCGTCAGCTTGCTCTCCGTATAGCACAGCCCTGGCTTACATGTGAGACAGGATAGAGGGAGCCGGCTTCATGGGCGTCAGCTTGCTCTCCATATCGCACTGCTCTGGCTTACGTGTGAGACACGAGAGCGGGAGAAAGCTCCATGGGCGTCAGCTTGCTCTCCATATCGCACTGACCTGCCTTACATGTGAGACAGGAGAGAGGGAGCCGGCTCCATGGGCGTCAGCTTGCTCTTCGCATCGAACTGCCCTGGCTTACGTCTGAGACATGAGAGAGGGAGCCCGCTCCATGGGGGTCAGCTTGCTCTCCGTATCGCACTGCCCTGGCTTACGTGTGAGACAAGAGAGAGGGAGCCGGCTCCATGGGCGTCAGCTTGCTCTCCATATCGCACTGCCCTGGCTTACGTGTGAGACAGGAGAGAGGGAGCCGGCTCCATGGGCGTCAGCTTGCTCTCCATATCGCACAGCCCTGGCTTACGTGTGAGACAGGGGAGAGGGAGCCGGCTCCATTGGCGTCAGCTTGCTCTCCGTATCGTACTGCCCTGGTTTAAGTGTGACACAGGAGAGAGGGAGCCGGCTCCATGGGCGTCAGCTTGCTCTCCGTATCGTACTGCCCTGGCTTAAGTGTGAGACAGGAGAGAGGCAGCCGGCTCCATGGGCGTCAGCTTGCTCTCCGTATCGCACTGCCCTGGCTTACGTATGAGACAGGAGAGAGGGAGCCGGCCCCATGGGCGTCAGCTTGCTCTCCATATCGTACTGCCCAGGCTTACGTGTGAGACAGGAGAGAGGGAGCTGGCTCCATGGGCGTCAGCTTGCTCTCCATATCGCACTGCCCAGGCTTACGTGTGAGACAGGAGAGAGGGAGCCGGCTCCATGGGCGTCAGCTTGCTCTCCGTATCGCTCTGCCCTGGCTTACGTGTGAGACAGGAGAGAGGGAGCCGGCTCCATGGGCGTCAGCTTGCTCTCCATATCACACTGCCCTGGCTTACGTGTGAGACAGGAGAGAGGGAGCCGGCTCCATGGGCGTCAGCTTGCTCTCCATATCACACTGCCCTGGCTTACGTGTCAGACAGGAGAGAGGGAGCTGGCTCCATGGGCGTCAGCTTGCTCTCCGTAACGCACTGCCCTGGCTTACGTGTGAGACAGGAGATAGGGAGCCGACTCCATGGGTGTCAGCTTGCTCTCCATATCGCACTTCCCTGGCTTTCGTGTGAGACACGAGAGAGGGAGCGGGCCCCATGGGCGTCAGCTTGCTCTCCGTATCGCACTGCCCTGGCTTACGTGTGAGACAGGAGAGAGGGAGCCGGCTCCATGGGCGTCAGCTTGCTCTCCATATCGCATTGCCCAGGCTTACATGTGAGACAGGAGAGAGGGAGCCGGCTCAATGGGCGTCAGCTTGCTCTCCATATCGCACTGCCCTGGCTTACGTGTGAGACACGAGAGTGGGAGCAGGCTCCATGGGCGTCAGCTTGCTCTCCATATCGCACTGACCTGCCTTACATGTGAGACAGGAGAGAGGGAGCCGGCTCCATGGGCCTCAGCTTGCTCTCCATATCGCACTGACCTGCCTTACATGTGAGACAGGAGAGAGGGAGCCCGCTCCATGGGCGTCAGCTTGCTCTGCGCATCGAACTGCCCTGGCTTACGTCTGAGACATGAGAGAGAGAGCCCCCTCCATGCGGGTCAGCTTGCTCTCCGTATCGCACTGCCCTGGCTTACGTGTGAGACAAGAGAGAGGGAGCCGGCTCCATGGGCGTCAGCTTGCTCTCCATATCGCACTGCCCTGGCTTACGTGTGAGACAGGAGAGAGGGAGCCGGCTCCATGGGCGTCAGCTTGCTCTCCATATCGCACTGCCCTGGCTTACCTGTGAGACAGGAGAGAGGGAGCCGGCTCCATGGGCGTCAGCTTGCTCTCCATATCGCACTGCCCTGGCTTACGTGTGAGACAGGAGAGAAGGAGCCGGCTCCAAGGGCGTCAGCTTGCTCTCCATATCGTACAGCCCTGGCTTACCTGTGAGACAGGAGAGAGGGAGCCGGCTCCATGGGCGTCAGCTTGCTCTCCGTATCGCTCTGCCCTGGCTTACGTGTGAGACAGGAGAGAGGGAGCCGGCTCCATGGGCGTCAGCTTGCTCTCCGTAACGCACTGCCCTGGCTTACGTGTGAGACAGGAGATAGGGAGCCGACTCCATGGGCGTCAGCTTGCTCTCCATATCGCACTTTCCTGGGCTTTCGTGTGAGACACGAGAGAGGGAGCGGGCCCCATGGGCGTCAGCTTGCACTCCGTATCGCACTGCCCTGGCTTACGTGTGAGACAGGAGAGAGGGGGCCGGCTCCATGGGCGTCAGCTTGCTCTCCATATCGCATTGCCCAGGCTTACATGTGAGACAGGAGAGAGGGAGCCGGCTCCATGGGCGTCAGCTTGCTCTCCATATTGCACTGCCCTGGCTTACGTGTGAGACACGAGAGTGGGAGCAGGCTCCATGGGCGTCAGCTTGCTCTCCATATCGCACTGCCCTGGCTTACGTGTGAGACACGAGAGCGGGAGCAGGCTCCATGGGCGTCAGCTTGCTCTCCATATCGCACTGACCTGCCTTATATGTGAGACAGGAGAGAGGGAGCCGGCTCCATGGGCGTCAGCTTGCTCTGCGCATCGAACTGCCCTGGCTTACGTCTGAGACATGAGAGAGGGTGCCCCCTCCATGCGGGTCAGCTTGCTCTCCGTATCGCACTGCCCTGGCTTACGTGTGAGACAGGAGAGAGGGAGCCGGCTCCATGGGCGTCAGCTTGCTCTCCATATCGCACTGCCCTGGCTTACGTGTGAGACAGGAGAGAGGGAGCCGGCTCCATGGGCGTCAGCTTGCTCTCCATATCGTACTGCCCTGGCTTACCTGTGAGACAGGAGAGAGGGAGCCGGCTCCATGGGCGTCAGCTTGCTCTCCATATCTCACTGCCCAGGCTTACGTGTGAGACAGGAGAGAGGGAGCCGGCTCCATGGGCGTCAGCTTGTTCTCCATATCGCACTGCCCTGGCTTACGTGAGAGACAGGAGAGAGCGAGCCGGCTCCATGGGCGTCAGCTTGCTCACCATATCGCACTGCCCCTGCTTACGTGTGAGACACGAGATGGAGCCGGCTCCATGGGCGTCAGCTTGCTCTCCATATCGCACAGCCCTGGCTGACATGTGAGACAGGAGAGAGGGAGCCGGCTCCATGGGCGTCAGCTTGCTCTCCGCATCAAACTGCCCTGGCTTACGTGTGAGACAGGAGAGAGGGAGCCCCCTCCATGGGCGTCAGCTTGCTCTCCACATCAAACTGCCCTGGATTACGTGTGAGACATGAGAGAGGAAGCCCCCTCCATGGGCGTCAGCTTGCTCTCCGTATCGCACTGCCCTGGTTTACGTGTGAGACAGGAGAGAGGGAGTCGGCTCCATGGGCGTCAGCTTGCTCTCCGTATCGCACTGCCCTGGCTTACGTGTGAGACAGGAGAGAGAGAGCCGGCTCCATGGGCGTCAGCTTGCTCTCCATATCGCACTGCCCTGACTTACGTGTGAGACAGGAGAGAGGGAGCCGGCTCCATGGGCGTCAGCTTGCTCTCCATATCGCACTGCCCTGACTTACGTGTGAGACAGGAGAGAGGGAGCCGGCTCCATGGGCGTCAGCTTGCTCTCCATATCGCACTGCCCTGGCTTAAGTGTGAGACAGGAGAGAGGGAGCCGGCTCCATGGGCGTCAGCTTGTTCTCCATATCGCACTGCCCTGGCTTACGTGTGAGACACGAGAGAGGGAGCCGGCTCCATGAGCGTCAGCTTGCTCTCCATATCGCACTGCCCTGGCTTACGTGTGAGACAGGAGAGAGCGAGCCTTCTCCATGGGCGTCAGCTTACTCTCCACATCGATCTGTCCTGGCTTACGTGTGAGAGACGAGAGAGGGAGCCGGCTCCATGGGCGTCAGCTTGTTCTCCATATCGCACTGTCCTGGCTTACGTCTGAGACAGGAGAGAGGGAGCCGGCTCCATGGGCGTCAGCTTGCTCTCCACATCGCACTGCCCTGGCTTACGTGTGACACAGGAGAGAGGGAGCCGGCTTCATGGGCGTATGCTTGCTCTCCACATCGCAGTGCCCTGGCTTACGTGTGACACAGGAGATAGGGAGCCGGGTCCATGAGCGTCAGCTTGCTCTCTGTATCGCACTGCCCTGGCTTACGTGTGAGACAGGAGAGAGGGAGCCGGCTACATCAGCGTCAGCTTGCTCTCCGCATCGAACTGCCCTGGCTTAAGTGTGAGACAGGAGAGAGGCAGCAGGCTCCATGGGCGTCAGCTTGCTCTCCGTATCGCACTGCCCTGGCTTACGTATGAGACAGGAGAGAGGGAGCCGGCCCCATGGGCGTCAGCTTGCTCTCCATATCGTAATGCCCAGGCTTACGTGTGAGACAGGAGAGAGGGAGCTGGCTCCATGGGCGTCAGCTTGCTCTCCATATCGCACTGCCCAGGCTTACGTGTGAGACAGGAGAGAGGGAGCCGGCTCCATGGGCGTCAGCTTGCTCTCCGAATCGCTCTGCCCTGGCTTACGTGTGAGACAGGAGAGAGGGAGCCGGCTCCATGGGCGTCAGCTTGCTCTCCATATCACACTGCCCTGGCTTACGTGTGAGACAGGAGAGAGGGAGCCGGCTCCATGGGCGTCAGCTTGCTCTCCATATCACACTGCCCTGGCTTACGTGTCAGACAGGAGAGAGGGAGCTGGCTCCATGGGCGTCAGCTTGCTCTCCGTAACGCACTGCCCTGGCTTACGTGTGAGACAGGAGATAGGGAGCCGACTCCATGGGTGTCAGCTTGCTCTCCATATCGCACTTCCCTGGCTTTCGTGTGAGACACGAGAGAGGGAGCGGGCCCCATGGGCGTCAGCTTGCTCTCCGTATCGCACTGCCCTGGCTTACGTGTGAGACAGGAGAGAGGGAGCCGGCTCCATGGGCGTCAGCTTGCTCTCCATATCGCATTGCCCAGGCTTACATGTGAGACAGGAGAGAGGGAGCCGGCTCAATGGGCGTCAGCTTGCTCTCCATATCGCACTGCCCTGGCTTACGTGTGAGACACGAGAGTGGGAGCAGGCTCCATGGGCGTCAGCTTGCTCTCCATATCGCACTGACCTGCCTTACATGTGAGACAGGAGAGAGGGAGCCGGCTCCATGGGCCTCAGCTTGCTCTCCATATCGCACTGACCTGCCTTACATGTGAGACAGGAGAGAGGGAGCCCGCTCCATGGGCGTCAGCTTCCTCTGCGCATCGAACTGCCCTGGCTTACGTCTGAGACATGAGATAGAGAGCCCCCTCCATGCGGGTCAGCTTGCTCTCCGTATCGCACTGCCCTGGCTTACGTGTGAGACAAGAGAGAGGGAGCCGGCTCCATGGGCGTCAGCTTGCTCTCCATATCGCACTGCCCTGGCTTACGTGTGAGACAGGAGAGAGGGAGCCGGCTCCATGGGCGTCAGCTTGCTCTCCATATCGCACTGCCCTGGCTTACCTGTGAGACAGGAGAGAGGGAGCCGGCTCCATGGGCGTCAGCTTGCTCTCCATATCGCACTGCCCTGGCTTACGTGTGAGACAGGAGAGAAGGAGCCGGCTCCAAGGGCGTCAGCTTGCTCTCCATATCGTACAGCCCTGGCTTACCTGTGAGACAGGAGAGAGGGAGCCGGCTCCATGGGCGTCAGCTTGCTCTCCATATCACACTGCCCTGGCTTACGTGTGAGACAGGAGTGAGGGAGCCTGCTCCATGGGCGTCAGCTTGCTCTCCGTATCGCTCTGCCCTGGCTTACGTGTGAGACAGGAGAGAGGGAGCCGGCTCCATGGGCGTCAGCTTGCTCTCCGTAACGCACTGCCCTGGCTTACGTGTGAGATAGGAGATAGGGAGCCGACTCCATGGGCGTCAGCTTGCTCTCCATATCGCACTTCCCTGGCTTTCGTGTGAGACACGAGAGAGGGAGCGGGCCCCATGGGCGTCAGCTTGCTCTCCGTATCGCACTGCCCTGGCTTACGTGTGAGACAGGAGAGAGGGAGCCGGCTCCATGGGCGTCAGCTTGCTCTCCATATCGCATTGCCCAGGCTTACATGTGAGACAGGAGAGAGTGAGCCGGCTCCATGGGCGTCAGCTTGCTCTCCATATCGCACTGCCCTGGCTTACGTGTGAGACACGAGAGTGGGAGCAGGCTCCATGGGCGTCAGCTTGCTCTCCATATCACACTGCCCTGGCTTACGTGTGAGACAGGAGAGAAGGAGCCGGCTCCAAGGGCGTCAGCTTGCTCTCCATATCGTACAGCCCTGGCTTACCTGTGAGACAGGAGAGAGGGAGCCGGCTCCATGGGCGTCAGCTTGCTCTCCATATCACACTGCCCTGGCTTACGTGTGAGACAGGAGAGAGGGAGCCTGCTCCATGGGCGTCAGCTTGCTCTCCGTATCGCTCTGCCCTGGCTTACGTGTGAGACAGGAGAGAGGGAGCCGGCTCCATGGGCGTCAGCTTGCTCTCCGTAACGCACTGCCCTGGCTTACGTGTGAGACAGGAGATAGGGAGCCGACTCCATGGGCGTCAGCTTGCTCTCCATATCGCACTTCCCTGGCTTTCGTGTGAGACACGAGAGAGGGAGCGGGCCCCATGGGCGTCAGCTTGCTCTCCGTATCGCACTGCCCTGGCTTACGTGTGAGACAGGAGAGAGGGAGCCGGCTCCATGGGCGTCAGCTTGCTCTCCATATCGCACTGCCCTGGCTTACGTGTGAGACAGGAGAGAGGGAGCCGGCTTCATGGGCGTCAGCTTGCTCTCCGTATCGCACTGCCCTGGCTTACATGTGAGACAGGAGAGAGGGAGCCGGCACCATGGGCGTCAGCTTGCTCTCCGTATAGCACAGCCCTGGCTTACATGTGAGACAGGATAGAGGGAGCCGGCTTCATGGGCGTCAGCTTGCTCTCCATATCGCACTGCTCTGGCTTACGTGTGAGACACGAGAGCGGGAGACGGCTACATGGGCGTCAGCTTGCTCTCCATATCGCACTGACCTGCCTTACATGTGAGACAGGAGAGAGGGAGCCGGCTCCATGGGCGTCAGCTTGCTCTTCGCATCGAACTGCCCTGGCTTACGTCTGAGACATGAGAGAGGGAGCCCGCTCCATGGGGGTCAGCTTGCTCTCCGTATCGCACTGCCCTGGCTTACGTGTGAGACAAGAGAGAGGGAGCCGGCTCCATGGGCGTCAGCTTGCTCTCCATATCGCACTGCCCTGGCTTACGTGTGAGACAGGAGAGAGGGAGCCGGCTCCATGGGCGTCAGCTTGCTCTCCATATCGCACTGCCCTGGCTTACCTGTGAGACAGGAGAAAGGGAGCCGGCTCCATGGGCGTCAGCTTGCTCTCCATATCGCACAGCCCTGGCTTACGTGTGAGACAGGGGAGAGGGAGCCGGCTCCATGGGCGTCAGCTTGCTCTCCGTATCGTACTGCCCTGGTTTAAGTGTGACACAGGAGAGAGGGAGCCGGCTCCATGGGCGTCAGCTTGCTCTCCGTATCGTACTGCCCTGGCTTAAGTGTGAGACAGGAGAGAGGCAGCCGGCTCCATGGGCGTCAGCTTGCTTTCCGTATCGCACTGCCCTGGCTTACGTATGAGACAGGAGAGAGGGAGCCGGCCCCATGGGCGTCAGCTTGCTCTCCATATCGTACTGCCCAGGCTTACGTGTGAGACAGGAGAGAGGGAGCTGGCTCCATGGGCGTCAGCTTGCTCTCCATATCGCACTGCCCAGGCTTACGTGTGAGACAGGAGAGAGGGAGCCGGCTCCATGGGCGTCAGCTTGCTCTCCGTATCGCTCTGCCCTGGCTTACGTGTGAGACAGGAGAGAGGGAGCCGGCTCCATGGGCGTCAGCTTGCTCTCCATATCACACTGCCCTGGCTTACGTGTGAGACAGGAGAGAGGGAGCCGGCTCCATGGGCGTCAGCTTGCTCTCCATATCACACTGCCCCGGCTTACGTGTCAGACAGGAGAGAGGGAGCTGGCTCCATGGGCGTCAGCTTGCTCTCCGTAACGCACTGCCCTGGCTTACGTGTGAGACAGGAGATAGGGAGCCGACTCCATGGGTGTCAGCTTGCTCTCCATATCGCACTTCCCTGGCTTTCTTGTGAGACACGAGAGAGGGAGCGGGCCCCATGGGCGTCAGCTTGCTCTCCGTATCGCACTGCCCTGGCTTACGTGTGAGACAGGAGAGAGGGAGCCGGCTCCATGGGCGTCAGCTTGCTCTCCATATCGCATTGCCCAGGCTTACATGTGAGACAGGAGAGAGGGAGCCGGCTCCATGGGCGTCAGCTTGCTCTCCATATCGCACTGCCCTGGCTTACGTGTGAGACACGAGAGTGGGAGCAGGCTCCATGGGCGTCAGCTTGCTCTCCATATCGCACTGACCTGCCTTACATGTGAGACAGGAGAGAGGGAGCCGGCTCCATGGGCCTCAGCTTGCTCTCCATATCGCACTGACCTGCCTTACATGTGAGACAGGAGAGAGGGAGCCCGCTCCATGGGCGTCAGCTTGCTCTGCGAATCGAACTGCCCTGGCTTACGTCTGAGACATGAGAGAGAGAGCCCCCTCCATGCGGGTCAGCTTGCTCTCCGTATCGCACTGCCCTGGCTTACGTGTGAGACAAGAGAGAGGGAGCCGGCTCCATGGGCGTCAGCTTGCTCTCCATATCGCACTGCCCTGGCTTACGTGTGAGACAGGAGAGAGGGAGCCGGCTCCATGGGCGTCAGCTTGCTCTCCATATCGCACTGCCCTGGCTTACCTGTGAGACAGGAGAGAGGGAGCCGGCTCCATGGGCGTCAGCTTGCTCTCCATATCGCACTGCCCTGGCTTACGTGTGAGACAGGAGAGAAGGAGCCGGCTCCAAGGGCGTCAGCTTGCTCTCCATATCGTACAGCCCTGGCTTACCTGTGAGACAGGAGAGAGGGAGCCGGCTCCATGGGCGTCAGCTTGCTCTCCATATCACACTGCCCTGGCTTACGTGTGAGACAGGAGAGAGGGAGCCTGCTCCATGGGCGTCAGCTTGCTCTCCGTATCGCTCTGCCCTGGCTTACGTGTGAGACAGGAGAGAGGGAGCCGGCTCCATGGGCGTCAGCTTGCTCTCCGTAACGCACTGCCCTGGCTTACGTGTGAGACAGGAGATAGGGAGCCGACTCCATGGGCGTCAGCTTGCTCTCCATATCGCACTTCCCTGGCTTTCGTGTGAGACACGAGAGAGGGAGCGGGCCCCATGGGCGTCAGCTTGCTCTCCGTATCGCACTGCCCTGGCTTACGTGTGAGACAGGAGAGAGGGAGCCGGCTCCATGGGCGTCAGCTTGCTCTCCGTATCGCATTGCCAAGGCTTACATGTGAGACAGGAGAGAGGGAGCCGGCTCCATGGGCGTCAGCTTGCTCTCCATATCGCACTGCCCTGGCTTACGTGTGAGACACGAGAGTGGGAGCAGGCTCCATGGGCGTCAGCTTGCTCTCCATATCGCACAGCCCTGGCTTACGTGTGAGACACGAGAGCGGGAGCAGGCTCCATGGGCGTCAGCTTGCTCTCCATATCGCACTGACCTGCCTTATATGTGAGACAGGAGAGAGGGAGCCGGCTCCATGGGCGTCAGCTTGCTCTGCGCATCGAACTGCCCTGGCTTACGTCTGAGACATGAGAGAGGGTGCCCCCTCCATGGGGGTCAGCTTGCTCTCCGTATCGCACTGCCCTGGCTTACGTGTGAGACAAGAGAGAGGGAGCCGGCTCCATGGGCATCAGCTTGCTCTCCATATCGCACTGCCCTGGCTTACGTGTGAGACAGGAGAGAGGGAGCCGGCACCATGGCCGTCAGCTTGCTCTCCAAATCGCACTGCCCTGGCTTACCTGTGAGACAGGAGAGAGGGAGCCGGCTCCATGGGCGTCAGCTTGCTCTCCATATCGCACTGCCCTGGCTTACGTGTGAGACAGGAGAGAGGGAGCCGGCTCCATGGGCGTCAGCTTGCTCTCCATATCGTACTGCCCTGGCTTACCTGTGAGACAGGAGAGAGGGAGCCGGCTCCATGGGCGTCAGCTTGCTCTCCATATCTCACTGCCCAGGCTTACGTGTGAGACAGGAGAGAGGGAGCCGGCTCCATGGGCGTCAGCTTGTTCTCCATATCGCACTGCCCTGGCTTACGTGAGAGACAGGAGAGAGCGAGCCGGCTCCATGGGCGTCAGCTTGCTCACCATATCGCACTGCCCCTGCTTACGTGTGAGACACGAGATGGAGCCGGCTCCATGGGCGTCAGCTTGCTCTCCATATCGCACAGCCCTGGCTTACATGTGAGACAGGAGAGAGGGAGCCGGCTCCATGGGCGTCAGCTTGCTCTCCATATCGTACTGCCCTGGCTTACCTGTGAGACAGGAGAGAGGGAGCCGGCTCCATGGGCGTCAGCTTGCTCTCCATATCTCACTGCCCAGGCTTACGTGTGAGACAGGAGAGAGGGAGCCGGCTCCATGGGCGTCAGCTTGTTCTCCATATCGCACTGCCCTGGCTTACGTGAGAGACAGGAGAGAGCGAGCCGGCTCCATGGGCGTCAGCTTGCTCACCATATCGCACTGCCCCTGCTTACGTGTGAGACACGAGATGGAGCCGGCTCCATGGGCGTCAGCTTGCTCTCCATATCGCACAGCCCTGGCTTACATGTGAGACAGGAGAGAGGGAGCCGGCTCCATGGGCGTCAGCTTGCTCTCCGCATCAAACTGCCCTGGCTTACGTGTGAGACAGGAGAGAGGGAGCCCCCTCCATGGGCGTCAGCTTGCTCTCCACATCAAACTGCCCTGGATTACGTGTGAGACATGAGAGAGGAAGCCCCCTCCATGGGCGTCAGCTTGCTCTCCATATCGCACTGCCCTGGTTTACGTGTGAGACAGGAGAGAGGGAGCCGGCTCCATGGGCGTCAGCTTGCTCTCCGTATCGCACTGCCCTGGCTTACGTGTGAGACAGGAGAGAGGGAGCCGGCTTCATGGGCGTCAGCTTGCTCTCCATATTGCACTGCCCTGGCTTACGTGTGAGACAGGAGAGAGAGAGAGCCGGCTCCATGGGCGTCAGCTTGCTCTCCATATCGCACTGCCCTGACTTACGTGTGAGACAGGAGAGAGGGAGCCGGCTCCATGGGCGTCAGCTTGCTCTCCATATCGCACTGCCCTGACTTACGTGTGAGACAGGAGAGAGGGAGCCGGCTCCATGGGCGTCAGCTTGCTCTCCATATCGCACTGCCCTGGCTTAAGTGTGAGACAGGAGAGAGGGAGCCGGCTCCATGGGCGTCAGCTTGTTCTCCATATCGCACTGCCCTGGCTTACGTGTGAGACACGAGAGAGGGAGCCGGCTCCATGAGCGTCAGCTTGCTCTCCATATCGCACTGCCCTGGCTTACGTGTGAGACAGGAGAGAGCGAGCCCCCTCCATGGGCGTCAGCTTACTCTCCACATCGATCTGTCCTGGCTTACGTGTGAGAGACGAGAGAGGGAGCCGGCTCCATGGGCGTCAGCTTGTTCTCCATATCGCACTGTCCTGGCTTACGTCTGAGACAGGAGAGAGGGAGCCGGCTCCATGGTCGTCAGCTTGCTCTCCGTATCGCACTGATCTGGCTTACGTGTCAGACAGGAGAGAGGGAGCTGGCTCCATGGGCGTCAGCTTGCTCTCCACATTGCACTGCCCTGGCTTACGTGTGACACAGCAGAGAGCGAGCCGGCTTCATGGGCGTATGCTTGCTCTCCACATCGCACTGCCCTGGCTTACGTGTGACACAGGAGAGAGGGAGCCGGGTCCATGAGCGTCAGCTTGCTCTCCGTATCGCACTGCCCTGGCTTACGTGTGAGACAGGAGAGAGGGAGCCGGCTCCATCAGCGTCAGCTTGCTCTCCGCATCGAACTGCCCTGGCTTACGTGTGAGACAGGAGAGAGGGAGCCGGCTTCATGGGCGTCAGCTTGCTCTCCACATCGCACTGCCCTGGCTTACGTGATACACAGGAGAGAGGGAGCCGGCTTCATGGGCGTCTGCTTGCTCTCCACATCGCACTGCCCTGGCTTACGTGTGACACAGGAGAGAGGGAGCCCCCTCCATGGGCGTCAGCTTGCTCTCCACATCAAACTGCCCTGGATTACGTGTGAGACATGAGAGAGGAAGCCCCCTCCATGGGCGTCAGCTTGCTCTCCATATCGCACTGCCCTGGTTTACGTGTGAGACAGGAGAGAGGGAGCCGGCTCCATGGGCGTCAGCTTGCTCTACGTATCGCACTGCCCTGGCTTACGTGTGAGACAGGAGAGAGGGAGCCGGCTTCATGGGCGTCAGCTTGCTCTCCATATTGCACTGCCCTGGCTTACGTGTGAGACAGGAGAGAGAGAGAGCCGGCTGCATGGGCGTCAGCTTGCTCTCCATATCGCACTGCCCTGACTTACGTGTGAGACAGGAGAGAGGGAGCCGGCTCCATGGGCGTCAGCTTGCTCTCCATATCGCACTGCCCTGACTTACGTGTGAGACAGGAGAGAGGGAGCCGGCTCCATGGGCGTCAGCTTGCTCTCCATATCGCACTGCCCTGGCTTAAGTGTGAGACAGGAGAGAGGGAGCCGGCTCCATGGGCGTCAGCTTGTTCTCCATATCGCACTGCCCTGGCTTACGTGTGAGACACGAGAGAGGGAGCCGGCTCCATGAGCGTCAGCTTGCTCTCCATATCGCACTGCCCTGGCTTACGTGTGAGACAGGAGAGAGCGAGCCCCCTCCATGGGCGTCAGCTTACTCTCCACATCGATCTGTCCTGGCTTACGTGTGAGAGACGAGAGAGGGAGCCGGCTCCATGGGCGTCAGCTTGTTCTCCATATCGCACTGTCCTGGCTTACGTCTGAGACAGGAGAGAGGGAGCCGGCTCCATGGTCGTCAGCTTGCTCTCCGTATCGCACTGATCTGGCTTACGTGTCAGACAGGAGAGAGGGAGCTGGCTCCATGGGCGTCAGCTTGCTCTCCACATTGCACTGCCCTGGCTTACGTGTGACACAGGAGAGAGCGAGCCGGCTTCATGGGCGTATGCTTGCTCTCCACATCGCACTGCCCTGGCTTACGTGTGACACAGGAGAGAGGGAGCCGGGTCCATGAGCGTCAGCTTGCTCTCCGTATCGCACTGCCCTGGCTTACGTGTGAGACAGGAGAGAGGGAGCCGGCTCCATCAGCGTCAGCTTGCTCTCCGCATCGAACTGCCCTGGCTTACGTGTGAGACAGGAGAGAGGGAGCCGGCTTCATGGGCGTCAGCTTGCTCTCCACATCGCACTGCCCTGGCTTACGTGATACACAGGAGAGAGGGAGCCGGCTTCATGGGCGTCTGCTTGCTCTCCACATCGCACTGCCCTGGCTTACGTGTGACACAGGAGAGAGGGAGCCGTCTTCATGGGCGTCAGCTTGCTCTCCGTATCGCACTGCCCTGGCTTACATGTGAGACAGGAGAGAGGGAGCCGGCTCCATGGGCGTCAGCTTGCTCTCCGTATAGCACAGCCCTGGCTCACATGTGAGACAGGATAGAGGGAGCCGGCTTCATGGGCGTCAGCTTGCTCTCCGTATCGCACTGCCCTGGCTTACATGTGAGACAGGAGAGAGGGAGCCGGCTCCATGGGCGTCAGCTTGCTCTCCGTATAGCACAGCCCTGGCTTACATGTGAGACAGGATAGAGGGAGCCGGCTTCATGGGCTTCAGCTTGCTCTCCATATCGCACTGCCCTGGCTTACGTGTGAGACACGAGAGCGGGAGCAGGCTCCATGGGCGTCAGCTTGCTCTCCATATCGCACTGACCTGCCTTATATGTGAGACAGGAGAGAGGGAGCCGGCTCCATGGGCGTCAGCTTGCTCTGCGCATCGAACTGCCCTGGCTTACGTCTGAGACATGAGAGAGGGTGCCCCCTCCATGGGGGTCAGCTTGCTCTCCGTATCGCACTGCCCTGGCTTACGTGTGAGACAAGAGAGAGGGAGCCGGCTCCATGGGCGTCAGCTTGCTCTCCATATCGCACTGCCCTGGCTTACGTGTGAGACAGGAGAGAGGGAGCCGGCTCCATGGCCGTCAGCTTGCTCTCCATATCGCACTGCCCTGGCTTACCTGTGAGACAGGAGAGAGGGAGCCGGCTCCATGGGCGTCAGCTTGCTCTCCATATCGCACTGCCCTGGCTTACGTGTGAGACAGGAGAGAGGGAGCCGGCTCCATGGGCGTCAGCTTGCTCTCCATATCGTACTGCCCTGGCTTACCTGTGAGACAGGAGAGAGGGAGCCGGCTCCATGGGCGTCAGCTTGCTCTCCACATCGCACTGCCCTGGCTTACGTGTGACACAGGAGAGAGAGAGCCGTCTTCATGGGCGTCAGCTTGCTCTCCGTATCGCACTGCCCTGGCTTACATGTGAGACAGGAGAGAGGGAGCCGGCTCCATGGGCGTCAGCTTGCTCTCCGTATAGCACAGCCCTGGCTTACATGTGAGACAGGATAGAGGGAGCCGGCTTCATGGGCGTCAGCTTGCTCTCCGTATCGCACTGCCCTGGCTTACATGTGAGACAGGAGAGAGGGAGCCGGCTCCATGGGCGTCAGCATGCTCTCCGTATAGCACAGCCCTGGCTTACATGTGAGACAGGATAGAGGGAGCCGGCTTCATGGGCGTCAGCTTGCTCTCCATATCGCACTGCCCTGGCTTACGTGTGAGACACGAGAGCGGGAGCAGGCTCCATGGGCGTCAGCTTGCTCTCCATATCGCACTGACCTGCCTTATATGTGAGACAGGAGAGAGGGAGCCGGCTCCATGGGCGTCAGCTTGCTCTGCGCATCGAACTGCCCTGGCTTACGTCTGAGACATGAGAGAGGGTGCCCCTCCATGGGGGTCAGCTTGCTCTCCGTATCGCACTGCCCTGGCTTACGTGTGAGACAGGAGAGAGCGAGCCCCCTCCATGGGCGTCAGCTTACTCTCCACATCGATCTGTCCTGGCTTACGTGTGAGAGACGAGAGAGGGAGCCGGCTCCATGGGCGTCAGCTTGTTCTCCATATCGCACTGTCCTTACTTACGTCTGAGACAGGAGAGAGGGAGCCGGCTCCATGGGCGTCAGCTTGCTCTCCGTATCGCACTGCCCTGGCTTACGTGTCAGACAGGAGAGAGGGAGCTGGCTCCATGGGCGTCAGCTTGCTCTCCACATCGCACTGCCCTGGCTTACGTGTGACACAGGAGAGAGGGAGCCGGCTTCATGGGCGTATGCTTGCTCTCCACATCGCACTGCCCTGGCTTACGTGTGACACAGGAGAGAGGGAGCCGGGTCCATGAGCGTCAGCTTGCTCTCCGTATCGCACTGCCCTGGCTTACGTGTGAGACAGGAGAGAGGGAGCCGGCTCCATGGGCGTCAGCTTGCTCTCCATATCGCACAGCCCTGGCTTACATGTGAGACAGGAGAGAGGGAGCCGGCTCCATGGGCGTCAGCTTGCTCTCCGCATCAAACTGCCCTGGCTTACGTGTGAGACAGGAGAGAGGGAGCCCCCTCCATGGGCGTCAGCTTGCTCTCCACATCAAACTGCCCTGGATTACGTGTGAGACATGAGAGAGGAAGCCCCCTCCATGGGCGTCAGCTTGCTCTCCATATCGCACTGCCCTGGTTTACGTGTGAGACAGGAGAGAGGGAGCCGGCTCCATGGGCGTCAGCTTGCTCTCCGTATCGCACTGCCCTGGCTTACGTGTGAGACAGGAGAGAGGGAGCCGGCTTCATGGGCGTCAGCTTGCTCTCCATATTGCACTGCCCTGGCTTACGTGTGAGACAGGAGAGAGAGAGAGCCGGCTCCATGGGCGTCAGCTTGCTCTCCATATCGCACTGCCCTGACTTACGTGTGAGACAGGAGAGAGGGAGCCGGCTCCATGGGCGTCAGCTTGCTCTCCATATCGCACTGCCCTGACTTACGTGTGAGACAGGAGAGAGGGAGCCGGCTCCATGGGCGTCAGCTTGCTCTCCATATCGCACTGCCCTGGCTTAAGTGTGAGACAGGAGAGAGGGAGCCGGCTCCATGGGCGTCAGCTTGTTCTCCATATCGCACTGCCCTGGCTTACGTGTGAGACACGAGAGAGGGAGCCGGCTCCATGAGCGTCAGCTTGCTCTCCATATCGCACTGCCCTGGCTTACGTGTGAGACAGGAGAGAGCAAGCCCCCTCCATGGGCGTCAGCTTACTCTCCACATCGATCTGTCCTGGCTTACGTGTGAGAGACGAGAGAGGGAGCCGGCTCCATGGGCGTCAGCTTGTTCTCCATATCGCACTGTCCTGGCTTACGTCTGAGACAGGAGAGAGGGAGCCGGCTCCATGGTCGTCAGCTTGCTCTCCGTATCGCACTGATCTGGCTTACGTGTCAGACAGGAGAGAGGGAGCTGGCTCCATGGGCGTCAGCTTGCTCTCCACATTGCACTGCCTTGGCTTACGTGTGACACAGGAGAGAGGGAGCCGGCTTCATGGGCGTATGCTTGCTCTCCACATCGCACTGCCCTGGCTTACGTGTGACACAGGAGAGAGGGAGCCGGGTCCATGAGCGTCAGCTTGCTCTCCGTATCGCACTGCCCTGGCTTACGTGTGAGACAGGAGAGAGGGAGCCGGCTCCATCAGCGTCAGCTTGCTCTCCGCATCGAACTGCCCTGGCTTACGTGTGAGACAGGAGAGAGGGAGCCGGCTTCATGGGCGTCAGCTTGCTCTCCACATCGCACTGCCCTGGCTTACGTGATACACAGGAGAGAGGGAGCCGGCTTCATGGGCGTCTGCTTGCTCTCCACATCGCACTGCCCTGGCTTACGTGTGACACAGGAGAGAGGGAGCCGTCTTCATGGGCGTCAGCTTGCTCTCCGTATCGCACTGCCCTGGCTTACATGTGAGACAGGAGAGAGGGAGCCGGCTCCATGGGCGTCAGCTTGCTCTCCGTATAGCACAGCCCTGGCTCACATGTGAGACAGGATAGAGGGAGCCGGCTTCATGGGCGTCAGCTTGCTCTCCGTATCGCACTGCCCTGGCTTACATGTGAGACAGGAGAGAGGGAGCCGGCTCCATGGGCGTCAGCTTGCTCTCCGTATAGCACAGCCCTGGCTTACATGTGAGACAGGATAGAGGGAGCCGGCTTCATGGGCGTCAGCTTGCTCTCCATATCGCACTGCCCTGGCTTACGTGTGAGACACGAGAGCGGGAGCAGGCTCCATGGGCGTCAGCTTGCTCTCCATATCGCACTGACCTGCCTTATATGTGAGACAGGAGAGAGGGAGCCGGCTCCATGGGCGTCAGCTTGCTCTGCGCATCGAACTGCCCTGGCTTACGTCTGAGACATGAGAGAGGGTGCCCCCTCCATGGGGGTCAGCTTGCTCTCCGTATCGCACTGCCCTGGCTTACGTGTGAGACAAGAGAGAGGGAGCCGGCTCCATGGGCGTCAGCTTGCTCTCCATATCGCACTGCCCTGGCTTACGTGTGAGACAGGAGAGAGGGAGCCGGCTCCATGGCCGTCAGCTTGCTCTCCATATCGCACTGCCCTGGCTTACCTGTGAGACAGGAGAGAGGGAGCCGGCTCCATGGGCGTCAGCTTGCTCTCCATATCGCACTGCCCTGGCTTACGTGTGAGACAGGAGAGAGGGAGCCGGCTCCATGGGCGTCAGCTTGCTCTCCATATCGTACTGCCCTGGCTTACCTGTGAGACAGGAGAGAGGGAGCCGGCTCCATGGGCGTCAGCTTGCTCTCCACATCGCACTGCCCTGGCTTACGTGTGACACAGGAGAGAGAGAGCCGTCTTCATGGGCGTCAGCTTGCTCTCCGTATCGCACTGCCCTGGCTTACATGTGAGACAGGAGAGAGGGAGCCGGCTCCATGGGCGTCAGCTTGCTCTCCGTATAGCACAGCCCTGGCTTACATGTGAGACAGGATAGAGGGAGCCGGCTTCATGGGCGTCAGCTTGCTCTCCGTATCGCACTGCCCTGGCTTACATGTGAGACAGGAGAGAGGGAGCCGGCTCCATGGGCGTCAGCATGCTCTCCGTATAGCACAGCCCTGGCTTACATGTGAGACAGGATAGAGGGAGCCGGCTTCATGGGCGTCAGCTTGCTCTCCATATCGCACTGCCCTGGCTTACGTGTGAGACACGAGAGCGGGAGCCGGCTCCATGGGCGTCAGCTTGCTCTCCATATCGCACTGCCCTGGCTTAAGTGTGAGACAGGAGAGAGGGAGCCGGCTCCATGGGCGTCAGCTTGTTCTCCATATCGCACTGCCCTGGCTTACGTGTGAGACACGAGAGAGGGAGCCGGCTCCATGAGCGACAGCTTGCTCTCCATATCGCACTGCCCTGGCTTACGTGTGAGACAGGAGAGAGCGAGCCCCCTCCATGGGCGTCAGCTTACTCTCCACATCGATCTGTCCTGGCTTACGTGTGAGAGACGAGAGAGGGAGCCGGCTCCATGGGCGTCAGCTTGTTCTCCATATCGCACTGTCCTGGCTTACGTCTGAGACAGGAGAGAGGGAGCCGGCTCCATGGTCGTCAGCTTGCTCTCCGTATCGCACTGATCTGGCTTACGTGTCAGACAGGAGAGAGGGAGCTGGCTCCATGGGCGTCAGCTTGCTCTCCACATTGCACTGCCCTGGCTTACGTGTGACACAGGAGAGAGGGAGCCGGCTTCATGGGCGTATGCTTGCTCTCCACATCGCACTGCCCTGGCTTACGTGTGACACAGGAGAGAGGGAGCCGGGTCCATGAGCGTCAGCTTGCTCTCCGTATCGCACTGCCCTGGCTTACGTGTGAGACAGGAGAGAGGGAGCCGGCTCCATCAGCGTCAGCTTGCTCTCCGCATCGAACTGCCCTGGCTTACGTGTGAGACAGGAGAGAGGGAGCCGGCTTCATGGGCGTCAGCTTGCTCTCCACATCGCACTGCCCTGGCTTACGTGATACACAGGAGAGAGGGAGCCGGCTTCATGGGCGTCTGCTTGCTCTCCACATCGCACTGCCCTGGCTTACGTGTGACACAGGAGAGAGGGAGCCGTCTTCATGGGCGTCAGCTTGCTCTCCGTATCGCACTGCCCTGGCTTACATGTGAGACAGGAGAGATGGAGCCGGCTCCATGGGCGTCAGCTTGCTCTCCGTATAGCACAGCCCTGGCTCACATGTGAGACAGGATAGAGGGAGCCGGCTTCATGGGCGTCAGCTTGCTCTCCGTATCGCACTGCCCTGGCTTACATGTGAGACAGGAGAGAGGGAGCCGGCTCCATGGGCGTCAGCTTGCTCTCCGTATAGCACAGCCCTGGCTTACATGTGAGACAGGATAGAGGGAGCCGGCTTCATGGGCGTCAGCTTGCTCTCCATATCGCACTGCCCTGGCTTACGTGTGAGACACGAGAGCGGGAGCAGGCTCCATGGGCGTCAGCTTGCTCTCCATATCGCACTGACCTGCCTTATATGTGAGACAGGAGAGAGGGAGCCGGCTCCATGGGCGTCAGCTTGCTCTGCGCATCGAACTGCCCTGGCTTACGTCTGAGACATGAGAGAGGGTGCCCCCTCCATGGGGGTCAGCTTGCTCTCCGTATCGCACTGCCCTGGCTTACGTGTGAGACAAGAGAGAGGGAGCCGGCTCCATGGGCGTCAGCTTGCTCTCCATATCGCACTGCCCTGGCTTACGTGTGAGACAGGAGAGAGGGAGCCGGCTCCATGGCCGTCAGCTTGCTCTCCATATCGCACTGCCCTGGCTTACCTGTGAGACAGGAGAGAGGGAGCCGGCTCCATGGGCGTCAGCTTGCTCTCCATATCGCACTGCCCTGGCTTACGTGTGAGACAGGAGAGAGGGAGCCGGCTCCATGGGCGTCAGCTTGCTCTCCATATCGTACTGCCCTGGCTTACCTGTGAGACAGGAGAGAGGGAGCCGGCTCCATGGGCGTCAGCTTGCTCTCCACATCGCACTGCCCTGGCTTACGTGTGACACAGGAGAGAGAGAGCCGTCTTCATGGGCGTCAGCTTGCTCTCCGTATCGCACTGCCCTGGCTTACATGTGAGACAGGAGAGAGGGAGCCGGCTCCATGGGCGTCAGCTTGCTCTCCGTATAGCACAGCCCTGGCTTACATGTGAGACAGGATAGAGGGAGCCGGCTTCATGGGCGTCAGCTTGCTCTCCGTATCGCACTGCCCTGGCTTACATGTGAGACAGGAGAGAGGGAGCCGGCTCCATGGGCGTCAGCATGCTCTCCGTATAGCACAGCCCTGGCTTACATGTGAGACAGGATAGAGGGAGCCGGCTTCATGGGCGTCAGCTTGCTCTCCATATCGCACTGCCCTGGCTTACGTGTGAGACACGAGTGCGGGAGCAGGCTCCATGGGCGTCAGCTTGCTCTCCATATCGCACTGACCTGCCTTATATGTGAGACAGGAGAGAGGGAGCCGGCTCCATGGGCGTCAGCTTGCTCTGCGCATCGAACTGCCCTGGCTTACGTCTGAGACATGAGAGAGGGTGCCCCCTCCATGGGGGTCAGCTTGCTCTCCGTATCGCACTGCCCTGGCTTACGTGTGAGACAGGAGAGAGCGAGCCCCCTCCATGGGCGTCAGCTTACTCTCCACATCGATCTGTCCTGGCTTACGTGTGAGAGACGAGAGAGGGAGCCGGCTCCATGGGCGTCAGCTTGTTCTCCATATCGCACTGTCCTTACTTACGTCTGAGACAGGAGAGAGGGAGCCGGCTCCATGGGCGTCAGCTTGCTCTCCGTATCGCACTGCCCTGGCTTACGTGTCAGACAGGAGAGAGGGAGCTGGCTCCATGGGCGTCAGCTTGCTCTCCACATCGCACTGCCCTGCCTTACGTGTGACACAGGAGAGAGGGAGCCGGCTTCATGGGCGTATGCTTGCTCTCCACATCGCACTGCCCTGGCTTACGTGTGACACAGGAGAGAGGGAGCCGGGTCCATGAGCGTCAGCTTGCTCTCCGTATCGCACTGCCCTGGCTTACGTGTGAGACAGGAGAGAGGGAGCCGGCTCCATGGGCGTCAGCTTGCTCTCCATATCGCACAGCCCTGGCTTACATGTGAGACAGGAGAGAGGGAGCCGGCTCCATGGGCGTCAGCTTGCTCTCCGCATCAAACTGCCCTGGCTTACGTGTGAGACAGGAGAGAGGGAGCCCCCTCCATGGGCGTCAGCTTGCTCTCCACATCAAACTGCCCTGGATTACGTGTGAGACATGAGAGAGGAAGCCCCCTCCATGGGCGTCAGCTTGCTCTCCATATCGCACTGCCCTGGTTTACGTGTGAGACAGGAGAGAGGGAGCCGGCTCCATGGGCGTCAGCTTGCTCTCCGTATCGCACTGCCCTGGCTTACGTGTGAGACAGGAGAGAGGGAGCCGGCTTCATGGGCGTCAGCTTGCTCTCCATATTGCACTGCCCTGGCTTACGTGTGAGACAGGAGAGAGAGAGAGCCGGCTCCATGGGCGTCAGCTTGCTCTCCATATCGCACTGCCCTGACTTACGTGTGAGACAGGAGAGAGGGAGCCGGCTCCATGGGCGTCAGCTTGCTCTCCATATCGCACTGCCCTGACTTACGTGTGAGACAGGAGAGAGGGAGCCGGCTCCATGGGCGTCAGCTTGCTCTCCATATCGCACTACCCTGGCTTAAGTGTGAGACAGGAGAGAGGGAGCCGGCTCCATGGGCGTCAGCTTGTTCTCCATATCGCACTGCCCTGGCTTACGTGTGAGACACGAGAGAGGGAGCCGGCTCCATGAGCGTCAGCTTGCTCTCCATATCGCACTGCCCTGGCTTACGTGTGAGACAGGAGAGAGCGAGCCCCCTCCATGGGCGTCAGCTTACTCTCCACATCGATCTGTCCTGGCTTACGTGTGAGAGACGAGAGAGGGAGCCGGCTCCATGGGCGTCAGCTTGTTCTCCATATCGCACTGTCCTGGCTTACGTCTGAGACAGGAGAGAGGGAGCCGGCTCCATGGTCGTCAGCTTGCTCTCCGTATCGCACTGATCTGGCTTACGTGTCAGACAGGAGAGAGGGAGCTGGCTCCATGGGCGTCAGCTTGCTCTCCACATTGCACTGCCTTGGCTTACGTGTGACACAGGAGAGAGGGAGCCGGCTTCATGGGCGTATGCTTGCTCTCCACATCGCACTGCCCTGGCTTACGTGTGACACAGGAGAGAGGGAGCCGGGTCCATGAGCGTCAGCTTGCTCTCCGTATCGCACTGCCCTGGCTTACGTGTGAGACAGGAGAGAGGGAGCCGGCTCCATCAGCGTCAGCTTGCTCTCCGCATCGAACTGCCCTGGCTTACGTGTGAGACAGGAGAGAGGGAGCCGGCTTCATGGGCGTCAGCTTGCTCTCCACATCGCACTGCCCTGGCTTACGTGATACACAGGAGAGAGGGAGCCGGCTTCATGGGCGTCTGCTTGCTCTCCACATCGCACTGCCCTGGCTTACGTGTGACACAGGAGAGAGGGAGCCGTCTTCATGGGCGTCAGCTTGCTCTCCGTATCGCACTGCCCTGGCTTACATGTGAGACAGGAGAGAGGGAGCCGGCTCCATGGGCGTCAGCTTGCTCTCCGTATAGCACAGCCCTGGCTCACATGTGAGACAGGATAGAGGGAGCCGGCTTCATGGGCGTCAGCTTGCTCTCCGTATCGCACTGCCCTGGCTTACATGTGAGACAGGAGAGAGGGAGCCGGCTCCATGGGCGTCAGCTTGCTCTCCGTATAGCACAGCCCTGGCTTACATGTGAGACAGGATAGAGGGAGCCGGCTTCATGGGCGTCAGCTTGCTCTCCATATCGCACTGCCCTGGCTTACGTGTGAGACACGAGAGCGGGAGCAGGCTCCATGGGCGTGAGCTTGCTCTCCATATCGCACTGACCTGCCTTATATGTGAGACAGGAGAGAGGGAGCCGGCTCCATGGGCGTCAGCTTGCTCTGCGCATCGAACTGCCCTGGCTTACGTCTGAGACATGAGAGAGGGTGCCCCCTCCATGGGGGTCAGCTTGCTCTCCGTATCGCACTGCCCTGGCTTACGTGTGAGACAAGAGAGAGGGAGCCGGCTCCATGGGCGTCAGCTTGCTCTCCATATCGCACTGCCCTGGCTTACGTGTGAGACAGGAGAGAGGGAGCCGGCTCCATGGCCGTCAGCTTGCTCTCCATATCGCACTGCCCTGGCTTACCTGTGAGACAGGAGAGAGGGAGCCGGCTCCATGGGCGTCAGCTTGCTCTCCATATCGCACTGCCCTGGCTTACGTGTGAGACAGGAGAGAGGGAGCCGGCTCCATGGGCGTCAGCTTGCTCTCCATATCGTACTGCCCTGGCTTACCTGTGAGACAGGAGAGAGGGAGCCGGCTCCATGGGCGTCAGCTTGCTCTCCACATCGCACTGCCCTGGCTTACGTGTGACACAGGAGAGAGAGAGCCGTCTTCATGGGCGTCAGCTTGCTCTCCGTATCGCACTGCCCTGGCTTACATGTGAGACAGGAGAGAGGGAGCCGGCTCCATGGGCGTCAGCATGCTCTCCGTATAGCACAGCCCTGGCTTACATGTGAGACAGGATAGAGGGAGCCGGCTTCATGGGCGTCAGCTTGCTCTCCATATCGCACTGCCCTGGCTTACGTGTGAGACACGAGAGCGGGAGCCGGCTCCATGGGCGTCAGCTTGCTCTCCATATCGCACTGCCCTGGCTTAAGTGTGAGACAGGAGAGAGGGAGCCGGCTCCATGGGCGTCAGCTTGTTCTCCATATCGCACTGCCCTGGCTTACGTGTGAGACACGAGAGAGGGAGCCGGCTCCATGAGCGTCAGCTTGCTCTCCATATCGCACTGCCCTGGCTTACGTGTGAGACAGGAGAGAGCGAGCCCCCTCCATGGGCGTCAGCTTACTCTCCACATCGATCTGTCCTGGCTTACGTGTGAGAGACGAGAGAGGGAGCCGGCTCCATGGGCGTCAGCTTGTTCTCCATATCGCACTGTCCTGGCTTACGTCTGAGACAGGAGAGAGGGAGCCGGCTCCATGGTCGTCAGCTTGCTCTCCGTATCGCACTGATCTGGCTTACGTGTCAGACAGGAGAGAGGGAGCTGGCTCCATGGGCGTCAGCTTGCTCTCCACATTGCACTGCCCTGGCTTACGTGTGACACAGGAGAGAGGGAGCCGGCTTCATGGGCGTATGCTTGCTCTCCACATCGCACTGCCCTGGCTTACGTGTGACAGGAGAGAGGGAGCCGGGTCCATGAGCGTCAGCTTGCTCTCCGTATCGCACTGCCCTGGCTTACGTGTGAGACAGGAGAGAGGGAGCCGGCTCCATCAGCGTCAGCTTGCTCTCCGCATCGAACTGCCCTGGCTTACGTGTGAGACAGGAGAGAGGGAGCCAGCTTCATGGGCGTCAGCTTGCTCTCCACATCGCACTGCCCTGGCTTACGTGATACACAGGAGAGAGGGAGCCGGCTTCATGGGCGTCTGCTTGCTCTCCACATCGCACTGCCCTGGCTTACGTGTGACACAGGAGAGAGGGAGCCGTCTTCATGGGCGTCAGCTTGCTCTCCGTATCGCACTGCCCTGGCTTACATGTGAGACAGGAGAGAGGGAGCCGGCTCCATGGGCGTCAGCTTGCTCTCCGTATAGCACAGCCCTGGCTCACATGTGAGACAGGATAGAGGGAGCCGGCTTCATGGGCGTCAGCTTGCTCTCCGTATCGCACTGCCCTGGCTTACATGTGAGACAGGAGAGAGGGAGCCGGCTCCATGGGCGTCAGCTTGCTCTCCGTATAGCACAGCCCTGGCTTACATGTGAGACAGGATAGAGGGAGCCGGCTTCATGGGCGTCAGCTTGCTCTCCATATCGCACTGCCCTGGCTTACGTGTGAGACACGAGAGCGGGAGCAGGCTCCATGGGCGTCAGCTTGCTCTCCATATCGCACTGACCTGCCTTATATGTGAGACAGGAGAGAGGGAGCCGGCTCCATGGGCGTCAGCTTGCTCTGCGCATCGAACTGCCCTGGCTTACGTCTGAGACATGAGAGAGGGTGCCCCCTCCATGGGGGTCAGCT
Organism: Hemitrygon akajei; assembly: GCF_048418815.1. Taxonomy (NCBI): domain Eukaryota; kingdom Metazoa; phylum Chordata; class Chondrichthyes; order Myliobatiformes; family Dasyatidae; genus Hemitrygon; species Hemitrygon akajei. The sequence continues at coordinate 38,606,383 of NC_133151.1, forward strand.
TGCTCTCCGTATCGCACTGCCCTGGCTTACGTGTGAGACAAGAGAGAGGGAGCCGGCTCCATGGGCGTCAGCTTGCTCTCCATATCGCACTGCCCTGGCTTACGTGTGAGACAGGAGAGAGGGAGCCGGCTCCATGGCCGTCAGCTTGCTCTCCATATCGCACTGCCCTGGCTTACCTGTGAGACACGAGAGAGGGAGCCGGCTCCATGGGCGTCAGCTTGCTCTCCATATCGCACTGCCCTGGCTTACGTGTGAGACAGGAGAGAGGGAGCCGGCTCCATGGGCGTCAGCTTGCTCTCCATATCGTACTGCCCTGGCTTACCTGTGAGACAGGAGAGAGGGAGCCGGCTCCATGGGCGTCAGCTTGCTCTCCACATCGCACTGCCCTGGCTTACGTGTGACACAGGAGAGAGAGAGCCGTCTTCATGGGCGTCAGCTTGCTCTCCGTATCGCACTGCCCTGGCTTACATGTGAGACAGGAGAGAGGGAGCCGGCTCCATGGGCGTCAGCTTGCTCTCCGTATAGCACAGCCCTGGCTTACATGTGAGACAGGATAGAGGGAGCCGGCTTCATGGGCGTCAGCTTGCTCTCCGTATCGCACTGCCCTGGCTTACATGTGAGACAGGAGAGAGGGAGCCGGCTCCATGGGCGTCAGCATGCTCTCCGTATAGCACAGCCCTGGCTTACATGTGAGACAGGATAGAGGGAGCCGGCTTCATGGGCGTCAGCTTGCTCTCCATATCGCACTGCCCTGGCTTACGTGTGAGACACGAGAGCGGGAGCAGGCTCCATGGGCGTCAGCTTGCTCTCCATATCGCACTGACCTGCCTTATATGTGAGACAGGAGAGAGGGAGCCGGCTCCATGGGCGTCAGCTTGCTCTGCGCATCGAACTGCCCTGGCTTACGTCTGAGACATGAGAGAGGGTGCCCCCTCCATGGGGGTCAGCTTGCTCTCCGTATCGCACTGCCCTGGCTTACGTGTGAGACAGGAGAGAGCGAGCCCCCTCCATGGGCGTCAGCTTACTCTCCACATCGATCTGTCCTGGCTTACGTGTGAGAGACGAGAGAGGGAGCCGGCTCCATGGGCGTCAGCTTGTTCTCCATATCGCACTGTCCTGGCTTACGTCTGAGACAGGAGAGAGGGAGCCGGCTCCATGGGCGTCAGCTTGCTCTCCGTATCGCACTGCCCTGGCTTACGTGTCAGACAGGAGAGAGGGAGCTGGCTCCATGGGCGTCAGCTTGCTCTCCACATCGCACTGCCCTGGCTTACGTGTGACACAGGAGAGAGGGAGCCGGCTTCATGGGCGTATGCTTGCTCTCCACATCGCACTGCCCTGGCTTACGTGTGACACAGGAGAGAGGGAGCCGGGTCCATGAGCGTCAGCTTGCTCTCCGTATCGCACTGCCCTGGCTTACGTGTGAGACAGGAGAGAGGGAGCCGGCTCCATCAGCGTCAGCTTGAACTCCGCATCGAACTGCCCTGGCTTACGTGTGAGACAGGAGAGAGGGAGCCGGCTTCATGGGCGTCAGCTTGCTCTCCACATCGCACTGCCCTGGCTTACGTGATACACAGGAGAGAGGGAGCCGGCTTCATGGGCGTCTGCTTGCTCTCCACATCGCACTGCCCTGGCTTACGTGTGACACAGCAGAGAGGGAGCCGTCTTCATGGGCGTCAGCTTGCTCTCCGTATCGCACTGCCCTGGCTTACATGTGAGACAGGAGAGAGGGAGCCGGCTCCATGGGCGTCAGCTTGCTCTCCGTATAGCACAGCCCTGGCTCACATGTGAGACAGGATAGAGGGAGCCGGCTTCATGGGCGTCAGCTTGCTTTCCTTATCGCACTGCCCTGGCTTACATGTGAGACAGGAGAGAGGGAGCCGGCTCCATGGGCGTCAGCTTGCTCTCCGTATAGCACAGCCCTGGCTTACATGTGAGACAGGATAGAGGGAGCCGGCTTCATGGGCGTCAGCTTGCTCTCCATATCGCACTGCCCTGGCTTACGTGTGAGACACGAGAGCGGGAGCAGGCTCCATGGGCGTCAGCTTGCTCTCCATATCGCACTGACCTGCCTTATATGTGAGACAGGAGAGAGGGAGCCGGCTCCATGGGCGTCAGCTTGCTCTGCGCATCGAACTGCCCTGGCTTACGTCTGAGACATGAAAGAGGGTGCCCCCTCCATGGGGGTCAGCTTGCTCTCCGTATCGCACTGCCCTGGCTTACGTGTGAGACAAGAGAGAGGGAGCCGGCTCCATGGGCGTCAGCTTGCTCTCCATATCGCACTGCCCTGGCTTACGTGTGAGACAGGAGAGAGGGAGCCGGCTCCATGGCCGTCAGCTTGCTCTCCATATCGCACTGCCCTGGCTTACCTGTGAGACAGGAGAGAAGGAGCCGGCTCCATGGGCGTCAGCTTGCTCTCCATATCGCACTGCCCTGGCTTACGTGTGAGACAGGAGAGAGGGAGCCGGCTCCATGGGCGTCAGCTTGCTCTCCATATCGTACTGCCCTGGCTTACCTGTGAGACAGGAGAGAGGGAGCCGGCTCCATGGGCGTCAGCTTGCTCTCCACATCGCACTGCCCTGGCTTACGTGTGACACAGGAGAGAGGGAGCCGTCTTCATGGGCGTCAGCTTGCTCTCCGTATCGCACTGCCCTGGCTTACATGTGAGACAGGAGAGAGGGAGCCGGCTCCATGCGCGTCAGCTTGCTCTCCGTATAGCACAGCCCTGGCTTACATGTGAGACAGGATAGAGGGAGCCGGCTTCATGGGCGTCAGCTTTCTCTCCATATCGCACTGCCCTGGCTTACGTGTGAGACACGAGAGCGGGAGCAGGCTCCATGGGCGTCAGCTTGCTCTCCATATCGCACTGACCTGCCTTATATGTGAGACAGGAGAGAGGGAGCCGGCTCCATGGGCATCAGCTTGCTCTGCGCATCGAACTGCCCTGGCTTACGTCTGAGACATGAGAGTGCCCCCTCCATGGGGGTCAGCTTGCTCTCCGTATCGCACTGCCCTGGCTTACGTGTGAGACAAGAGAGAGGGAGCCGGCTCCATGGGCATCAGCTTGCTCTCCATATCGCACTGCCCTGACTTACGTGTGAGACAGGAGAGAGGGAGCCGGCTCCATGGGCGTCAGCTTGCTCTCCATATCGCACTGCCCTGGCTTAAGTGTGAGACAGGAGAGAGGGAGCCGGCTCCATGGGCGTCAGCTTGTTCTCCATATCGCACTGCCCTGGCTTACGTGTGAGACACGAGAGAGGGAGCCGGCTCCATGAGCGTCAGCTTGCTCTCCATATCGCACTGCCCTGGCTTACGTGTGAGACAGGAGAGAGCGAGCCCCCTCCATGGGCGTCAGCTTACTCTCCACATCGATCTGTCCTGGCTTACGTGTGAGAGACGAGAGAGGGAGCCGGCTCCATGGGCGTCAGCTTGTTCTCCATATCGCACTGTCCTGGCTTACGTGTGAGACAGGAGAGAGGGAGCCGGCTCCATGGGCGTCAGCTTGCTCTCCGTATCGCACTGCCCTGGCTTACGTGTCAGACAGGAGAGAGGGAGCTGGCTCCATGGGCGTCAGCTTGCTCTCCACATCGCACTGCCCTGGCTTACGTGTGACACAGGAGAGAGGGAGCCGGCTTCATGGGCGTCTGCTTGCTCTCCACATCGCACTGCCCTGGCTTACGTGTGACACAGGAGAGAGGGAGCCGGGTCCATGAGCGTCAGCTTGCTCTCCGTATCGCACTGCCCTGGCTTACGTGTGAGACAGGAGAGAGGGAGCCGGCTCCATGAGCGTCAGCTTGCTCTCCGCATCGAACTGCCCTGGCTTACGTGTGAGACAGGAGAGAGGGAGCCGGCTTCATGGGCGTCAGCTTGCTCTCCACATCGCACTGCCCTGGCTTACGTGATACACAGGAGAGAGGGAGCCGGCTTCATGGGCGTCTGCTTGCTCTCCACATCGCACTGCCCTGGCTTACGTGTGACACAGGAGAGAGGGAGCCGTCTTCATGGGCGTCAGCTTGCTCACCGTATCGCACTGCCCTGGCTTACATGTGAGACAGGAGAGAGGGAGCCGGCTCCATGGGCGTCAGCTTGCTCTCCGTATAGCACAGCCCTGGCTTACATGTGAGACAGGATAGAGGGAGCCGGCTTCATGGGCGTCAGCTTGCTCTCCGTATCGCACTGCCCTGGCTTACATGTGAGACAGGAGAGAGGGAGCCGGCTCCATGGGCGTCAGCTTGCTCTCCATATCGCACTGCCCTGGCTTAAGTGTGAGACAGGAGAGAGGGAGCCGGCTCCATGGGCGTCAGCTTGTTCTCCATATCGCACTGCCCTGGCTTACGTGTGAGACACGAGAGAGGGAGCCGGCTCCATGAGCGTCAGCTTGCTCTCCATATCGCACTGCCCTGGCTTACGTGTGAGACAGGAGAGAGCGAGCCCCCTCCATGGGCGTCAGCTTACTCTCCACATCGATCTGTCCTGGCTTACGTGTGAGAGACGAGAGAGGGAGCCGGCTCCATGGGCGTCAGCTTGTTCTCCATATCGCACTGTCCTGGCTTACGTGTGAGACAGGAGAGAGGGAGCCGGCTCCATGGGCGTCAGCTTGCTCTCCGTATCGCACTGCCCTGGCTTACGTGTCAGACAGGAGAGAGGGAGCTGGCTCCATGGGCGTCAGCTTGCTCTCCACATCGCACTGCCCTGGCTTACGTGTGACACAGGAGAGAGGGAGCCGGCTTCATGGGCGTCTGCTTGCTCTCCACATCGCACTGCCCTGGCTTACGTGTGACACAGGAGAGAGGGAGCCGGGTCCATGAGCGTCAGCTTGCTCTCCGTATCGCACTGCCCTGGCTTACGTGTGAGACAGGAGAGAGGGAGCCGGCTCCATGAGCGTCAGCTTGCTCTCCGCATCGAACTGCCCTGGCTTACGTGTGAGACAGGAGAGAGGGAGCCGGCTTCATGGGCGTCAGCTTGCTCTCCACATCGCACTGCCCTGGCTTACGTGATACACAGGAGAGAGGGAGCCGGCTTCATGGGCGTCTGCTTGCTCTCCACATCGCACTGCCCTGGCTTACGTGTGACACAGGAGAGAGGGAGCCGTCTTCATGGGCGTCAGCTTGCTCACCGTATCGCACTGCCCTGGCTTACATGTGAGACAGGAGAGAGGGAGCCGGCTCCATGGGCGTCAGCTTGCTCTCCGTATAGCACAGCCCTGGCTTACATGTGAGACAGGATAGAGGGAGCCGGCTTCATGGGCGTCAGCTTGCTCTCCGTATCGCACTGCCCTGGCTTACATGTGAGACAGGAGAGAGGGAGCCGGCTCCATGGGCGTCAGCTTGCTCTCCGTATAGCACAGCCCTGGCTTACATGTGAGACAGGTTAGAGGGAGCCGGCTTCATGGGCGTCAGCTTACTCTCCATATCGCACTGCCTTGGCTTACGTGTGAGACACGAGAGCGGGAGCAGGCTCCATGGGCGTCAGCTTGCTCTGCGCATCGAACTGCCCTGGCTTACGTCTGAGACATGAGAGAGGGTGCCCCCTCCATGGGGGTCAGCTTGCTCTCCGTATCGCACTGCCCTGGCTTACGTGTGAGACAAGAGAGAGGGAGCCGGCTCCATGGGCATCAGTGTGCTCTCCATATCGCACTGCCCTGGCTTACGTGTGAGACAGGAGAGAGGGAGCCGGCTCCATGGCCGTCAGCTTGCTCTCCATATCGCACTGCCCTGGCTTACCTGTGAGACAGGAGAGAGGGAGCCGGCTCCATGGGCGTCAGCTTGCTCTCCATATCGCACTGCCCTGGCTTACGTGTGAGACAGGAGAGAGGGAGCCGGCTCCATGGGCGTCAGCTTGCTCTCCATATCGTACTGCCCTGGCTTACCTGTGAGACAGGAGAGAGGGAGCCGGCTCCATGGGCGTCAGCTTGCTCTCCATATCTCACTGCCCAGGCTTACGTGTGAGACAGGAGAGAGGGAGCCGGCTCCATGGGCGTCAGCTTGTTCTCCATATCGCACTGCCCTGGCTTACGTGAGAGACAGGAGAGAGCGAGCCGGCTCCATGGGCGTCAGCTTGCTCACCATATCGCAATGCCCCTGCTTACGTGTGAGACACGAGATGGAGCCGGCTCCATGGGCGTCAGCTTGCTCTCCATATCGCACAGCCCTGGCTTACATGTGAGACAGGAGAGAGGGAGCCGGCTCCATGGGCGTCAGCTTGCTCTCCGCATCAAACTGCCCTGGCTTACGTGTGAGACAGGAGAGAGGGAGCCCCCTCCATGGGCGTCAGCTTGCTCTCCACATCAAACTGCCCTGGATTACGTGTGAGACATGAGAGAGGAAGCCCCCTCCATGGGCGTCAGCTTGCTCTCCATATCGCACTGCCCTGGCTTACGTGTGAGACAGGAGAGAGGGAGCCGGCTCCATGGCTGTCAGCTTGCTCTCCGTATCGCACTGCCCTGGCTTACGTGTGAGACAGGAGAGAGGGAGCCGGCTCCATGGCTGTCAGCTTGCTCTCCGTAACGCACTGCCCTGGCTTACGTGTGAGACAGGAGATAGGGAGCTGACTCCATGGGTGTCAGCTTCCTCTCCATATCGCACTTCCCTGGCTTTCGTGTGAGACACGAGAGAGGGAGCGGGACCCATGGGCGTCAGCTTGCTCTCCGTATCGCACTGCCCTGGCTTACGTGTGAGACAGGAGAGAGGGAGCCGGCTCCATGGGCGTCAGCTTGCTCTCCATATCGCATTGCCCAGGCTTACATGTGAGACAGGAGAGAGGGAGCCGGCTCCATGGGCGTCAGCTTGCTCTCCATATCGCACTGCCCTGGCTTACGTGTGAGACACGAGAGTGGGAGCAGGCTCCATGGGCGTCAGCTTGCTCTCCATATCGCACTGACCTGCCTTACATGTGAGACAGGAGAGAGGGAGCCGGCTCCATGGGCCTCAGCTTGCTCTCCATATCGCACTGACCTGCCTTACATGTGAGACAGGAGAGAGGGAGCCCGCTCCATGGGCGTCAGCTTGCTCTGCGCATCGAACTGCCCTGGCTTACGTCTGAGACATGAGAGAGAGAGCCCCCTCCATGCGGGTCAGCTTGCTCTCCGTATCGCACTGCCCAGGCTTACGTGTGAGACAGGAGAGAGGGAGCCGGCTCCATGGGCGTCAGCTTGCTCTCCATATCGCACTGCCCTGGCTTACGTGTGAGACAGGAGAGAGGGAGCCGGCTCCATGGGCGTCAGCTTGCTCTCCATATCGCACTGCCCTGGCTTACGTGTGAGACAGGAGAGAGGGAGCCGGCTCCATGGGCGTCAGCTTGCTCTCCATATCGCACTGACCTGCCTTACATGTGAAACAGGAGAGAGGGAGCCCGCTCCATGGGCGTCAGCTTGCTCTGCGCATCAAACTGCCCTGGCTTACGTCTGAGACATGAGAGAGAGAGCCCCCTCCATGCGGGTCAGCTTGCTCTCCGTATCGCACTGCCCAGGCTTACGTGTGAGACTGGAGAGAGGGAGCCGGCTCCATGGGCGTCAGCTTGCTCTCCATATCGCACTGCCCTGGCTTACCTGTGAGACAGAAGAGAGGGAGCCGGCTCCATGGGCGTCAGCTTGCTCTCCATATTGTACTGCCCTGGCTTACGTGTGAGACAGGAGAGAGGGAGCCGGCTCCATGGGCATCAGCTTGCTCTCCATATCGTACTGCCCTGGCTTACGTGTGAGACAGGAGAGAGGGAGCCGGCTCCATGGGCATCAGCTTGCTCTCCATATCGCACTGCCCTGGCTTACGTGTGAGACAGGAGAGAGGGAGCCGGCTCCATGGGCGTCAGCTTGCTCTCCATATCGCACTGCCCTGGCTTACGTGTGAGACAGGAGAGAGGGAGCCGGCTCCATGGGCGTCAACTTGCTCTCCATATCGCACTGCCCTGGCTTACGTGTGAGACAGGAGAGAGGGAGCCGGCTCCATGGGCGTCAGCTTGCTCTCCATATCGTACTGCCCTGGCTTACCTGTGAGACAGGAGAGAGGGAGCCGGCTCCATGGGCGTCAGCTTGCTCTCCATATCTCACTGCCCAGGCTTACGTGTGAGACAGGAGAGAGGGAGCCCCCTCCATGGGCGTCAGCTTGCTCTCCATATCGCAATGCCCCTGCTTACGTGTGAGACACGAGATGGAGCCGGCTCCATGGGCGTCAGCTTGCTCTCCATATCGCACAGCCCTGGCTTACATGTGAGACAGGAGAGAGGGAGCCCCCTCCATGGGCGTCAGCATGCTCTCCACATCAAACTGCCCTGGATTACGTGTGAGACATGAGAGAGGAAGCCCCCTCCATGGGCGTCAGCTTGCTCTCCGTAACGCACTGCCCTGGCTTACGTGTGAGACAGGAGATAGGGAGCCGACTCCATGGGTGTCAGCTTCCTCTCCATATCGCACTTCCCTGGCTTTCGTGTGAGACACGAGAGAGGGAACGGGACCCATGGGCGTCAGCTTGCTCTCCGTATCGCGCTGCCCTGGCTTACGTGTGAGACAGGAGAGAGGGAGCCGGCTCCATGGGCGTCAGCTTGCTCTCCATATCGCATTGCCCAGGCTTACATGTGAGACAGGAGAGAGGGAGCCGGCTCCATGGGCGTCAGCTTGCTCTCCATATCGCACTGCCCTGGCTTACGTGTGAGACACGAGAGTGGGAGCAGGCTCCATGGGCGTCAGCTTGCTCTCCATATCGCACTGACCTGCCTTACATGTGAGACAGGAGAGAGGGAGCCGGCTCCATGGGCCTCAGCTTGCTCTCCATATCGCACTGACCTGCCTTACATGTGAGACAGGAGAGAGGGAGCCCGCTCCATGGGCGTCAGCTTGCTCTGCGCATCGAACTGCCCTGGCTTACGTCTGAGACATGAGAGAGAGAGCCCCCTCCATGCGGGTCAGCTTGCTCTCCGTATCGCACTGCCCAGGCATACGTGTGAGACAGGAGAGAGGGAGCCGGCTCCATGGGCGTCAGCTTGCTCTCCATATCGCACTGCCCTGGCTTACCTGTGAGACAGGAGAGAGGGAGCCGGCTCCATGGGCGTCAGCTTGCTCTCCATATCGCACTGCCCTGGCTTACGTGTGAGACAGGAGAGAAGGAGCCGGCTCCATGGGCGTCAACTTGCTCTCCATATCGTACAGCCCTGGCTTACCTGTGATACAGGAGAGAGGGAGCCGGCTCCATGGGCGTCAGCTTGCTCTCCATATCTCACTGCCCAGGCTTACGTGTGAGACAGGAGAGAGGGAGCCCCCTCCATGGGCGTCAGCTTGCTCTCCATATCGCAATGCCCCTGCTTACGTGTGAGACACGAGATGGAGCCGGCTCCATGGGCGTCAGCTTGCTCTCCATATCGCACAGCCCTGGCTTACATGTGAGACAGGAGAGAGGGAGCCCCCTCCATGGGCGTCAGCATGCTCTCCACATCAAACTGCCCTGGATTACGTGTGAGACATGAGAGAGGAAGCCCCCTCCATGGGCGTCAGCTTGCTCTCCGTAACGCACTGCCCTGGCTTACGTGTGAGACAGGAGATAGGGAGCCGACTCCATGGGTGTCAGCTTCCTCTCCATATCGCACTTCCCTGGCTTTCGTGTGAGACACGAGAGAGGGAACGGGACCCATGGGCGTCAGCTTGCTCTCCGTATCGCGCTGCCCTGGCTTACGTGTGAGACAGGAGAGAGGGAGCCGGCTCCATGGGCGTCAGCTTGCTCTCCATATCGCATTGCCCAGGCTTACATGTGAGACAGGAGAGAGGGAGCCGGCTCCATGGGCGTCAGCTTGCTCTCCATATCGCACTGCCCTGGCTTACGTGTGAGACACGAGAGTGGGAGCAGGCTCCATGGGCGTCAGCTTGCTCTCCATATCGCACTGACCTGCCTTACATGTGAGACAGGAGAGAGGGAGCCGGCTCCATGGGCCTCAGCTTGCTCTCCATATCGCACTGACCTGCCTTACATGTGAGACAGGAGAGAGGGAGCCCGCTCCATGGGCGTCAGCTTGCTCTGCGCATCGAACTGCCCTGGCTTACGTCTGAGACATGAGAGAGAGAGCCCCCTCCATGCGGGTCAGCTTGCTCTCCGTATCGCACTGCCCAGGCATACGTGTGAGACAGGAGAGAGGGAGCCGGCTCCATGGGCGTCAGCTTGCTCTCCATATCGCACTGCCCTGGCTTACCTGTGAGACAGGAGAGAGGGAGCCGGCTCCATGGGCGTCAGCTTGCTCTCCATATCGCACTGCCCTGGCTTACGTGTGAGACAGGAGAGAAGGAGCCGGCTCCATGGGCGTCAACTTGCTCTCCATATCGTACAGCCCTGGCTTACCTGTGATACAGGAGAGAGGGAGCCGGCTCCATGGGCGTCAGCTTGCTCTCCATATCACACTGCCCTGGCTTACGTGTGAGACAGGAGAGAGGAAGCCGTCTCCATGGGCGTCAGCTTGTTCTCCATATCGCACTGCCCTGGCTTAAGTGTGAGACATGAGAGAGGGAGCCGGCTCCATGGGCGTCAGCTTGCTCTCCGTATCGTACTGCCCTGGTTTAAGTGTGACACAGGAGAGAGGGAGCCTGCTCCATGGGCGTCAGCTTGCTCTCCATATCGCATTGCCCAGGCTTACGTGTGAGACAGGAGAAAGGGAGCCGGCTCCATGGGCGTCAGCTTGCTCTCCGTATCGCACTGCCCTGGCTTACGTGTGAGACAGGAGAGAGTGAGCCGACTCCATGGGCGTCAGCTTGCTCTCCGTATCGCACTGCCCTGACTTACGTGTGAGACAGGAGAGAGGGAGCCGGCTCCATGGGCGTCAGCTTGCTCTCCATATCGCACTGCCCTGGCTTAAGTGTGAGACAGGAGAGAGGGAGCCGGCTCCATGAGCGTCAGCTTGCTCTCCATATCGCACTGCCCTGGCTTACGTGTGAGACAGGAGAGAGCGAGCCCCCTCCATGGGCGTCAGCTTACTCTCCACATCGATCTGTCCTGGCTTACGTGTGAGAGACGAGAGAGGGAGCCGGCTCCATGGGCGTCAGCTTGTTCTCCATATCGCACTGTCCTGGCTTACGTCTGAGACAGGAGAGAGGGAGCCGGCTCCATGGGCGTCAGCTTGCTCTCCGTATCGCACTGCCCTGGCTTACGTGTCAGACAGGAGAGAGGGAGCTGGCTCCATGGGCGTCAGCTTGCTCTCCACATCGCACTGCCCTGGCTTACGTGTGACACAGGAGAGAGGGAGCCGGCTTCATGGGCGTCTGCTTGCTCTCCACATCGCACTGCCCTGGCTTACGTGTGACACAGGAGAGAGGGAGCCGGGTCCATGAGCGTCAGCTTGCTCTCCGTATCGCACTGCCCTGGCTTACGTGTGAGACAGGAGAGAGGGAGCCGGCTCCATCAGCGTCAGCTTGCTCTCCGCATCGAACTGCCCTGGCTTACGTGTGAGACAGGAGAGAGGGAGCCGGCTTCATGGGCGTCAGCTTGCTCTCCACATCGCACTGCCCTGGCTTACGTGATACACAGGAGAGAGGGAGCCGGCTTCATGGGCGTCTGCTTGCTCTCCACATCGCACTGCCCTGGCTTACGTGAGAGACAGGAGAGAGCGAGCCGGCTCCATGGGCGTCAGCTTGCTCACCATATCGCACTGTCCCTGCTTACGTGTGAGACACGAGATGGAGCCGGCTCCATGGGCGTCAGCTTGCTCTCCATATCGCACAGCCCTGGCTTACATGTGAGACAGGAGAGAGGGAGCCGGCTCCATGGGCGTCAGCTTGCTCTCCGCATCAAACAGCCCTGGCTTACGTGTGAGACAGGAGAGAGGGAGCCCCCTCCATGGGCGTCAGCTTGCTCTCCACATCAAACTGCCCTGGATTACGTGTGAGACATGAGAGAGGAAGCCCCCTCCATGGGCGTCAGCTTGCTCTCCGTAACGCACTGCCCTGGCTTACGTGTGAGACAGGAGATAGGGAGCCGACTCCATGGGTGTCAGCTTCCTCTCCATATCGCACTTCCCTGGCTTTCGTGTGAGACACGAGAGAGGGAGCGTGCCCCATGGGCGTCAGCTTGCTCTCCGTATCGCACTGCCCTGGCTTACGTGTGAGACAGGAGAGAGGGAGCCGGCTCCATGGGCGTCAGCTTGCTCTCCATATCGCATTGCCCAGGCTTACATGTGAGACAGGAGAGAGGGAGCCGGCTCCATGGGCGTCAGCTTGCTCTCCATATCGCACTGCCCTGGCTTACGTGTGAGACACGAGAGAGGGCGCAGGCTCCATGGGCGTCAGCTTGCTCTCCATATCGCACTGACCTGCCTTACATGTGAGACAGGAGAGAGGGAGCCGGCTCCATGGGCCTCAGCTTGCTCTCCATATCGCACTGACCTGCCTTACATGTGAGACAGGAGAGAGGGAGCCCGCTCCATGGGCGTCAGCTTGCTCTGCGCATCGAACTGCCCTGGCTGACATGTGGGACAAGAGAGAGGGAGCCGGCTCCATGGGCGTCAGCTTGCTCTCCATATCGCACGGCCGTGGCTTACGTGTGGGACAAGAGAGAGGGAGCCGGCTCCATGGGCGTCAGCTTGCTCTCCATATCGCACTGCCCTGGCTTACGTGTGAGACAGGAGAGAGGGAGCCGGCTCCATGGGCGTCAGCTTGCTCTCCATATCGCACTGCCCTGGCTTACCTGTGAGACAGGAGAGAGGGAGCCGGCTCCATGGGCGTCAGCTTGCTCTCCATATCGCACTGCCCTGGCTTGCGTGTGAGACAGGAGAGAAGGAGCCGGCTCCATGGGCGTCAGCTTGCTCTCCATATCGTACAGCCCTGGCTTACCTGTGAGACAGGAGAGAGGGAGCCGGCTCCATGGGCGTCAGCTTGCTCTCCATATCGCACTGCCCTGGCTTACGTGTGAGACAGGAGAGAGGAAGCCGTCTCCATGGGCGTCAGCTTGTTCTCCATATCGCACTGCCCTGGCTTAAGTGTGAGACATGAGAGAGGGAGCCGGCTCCATGGGCGTCAGCTTGTTCTCCATATCGCACTGCCCTGGCTTACGTGTGAGATAGGAGAGAGGGAGCCCCCTCCATTGGCGTCAGCTTGCTCTACATATCGCACTGCCCTGGCTTACGTGTGAGACAGGGGAGAGGGAGCCGGCTCCATGGGCGTCAGCTTGCTCTCCGTATCGTACTGCCCTGGTTTAAGTGTGACACAGGAGAGAGGGAGCCGGCTCCATGGGCGTCAGCTTGCTCTCCGTATCGCACTGCCCTGGCTTACGTGTGAGACAGGAGAGAGGGAGCCGACTCCATGGGCGTCAGCTTGCTCTCCATATCGCATTGCCCAGGCTTACATGTGAGACAGGATATAGGGAGCCGGCTTCATGTGCGTCAGCTTGCTCTCCGTATCGCACTGCCCTGGCTTACATGTGAGACAGGAGAGAGGGAGCCGGCACCATGGGCGTCAGCTTGCTCTCCGTATAGCACAGCCCTGGCTTACATGTGAGACAGGATAGAGGGAGCCGGCTTCATGGGCGTCAGCTTGCTCTCCATATCGCACTGCTCTGGCTTACGTGTGAGACACGAGAGCGGGAGAAGGCTCCATGGGCGTCAGCTTGCTCTCCATATCGCACTGACCTGCCTTACATGTGAGACAGGAGAGAGGGAGCCGGCTCCATGGGCGTCAGCTTGCTCTGCGCATCGCACTGCCCTGGCTTACCTGTGAGACAGGAGAGAGGGAGCCGGCTCCATGGGCGTCAGCTTGCTCTCCATATCGCACTGCCCTGGCTTACGTGTGAGACAGGAGAGAGGGAGCCGGCACCATGGGCGTCAGCTTGCTCTCCATATCGCACTGCCCTGGCTTACGTGTGAGACAGGAGAGTGGGAGCCGGCTCCATGGGCGTCAGCTTGCTCTCCATATCACACTGCCCAGGCTTACGTGTGAGACAGGAGAGAGGGAGCCGGCTCCATGGGCGTCAGCTTGTTCTCCATATCGCATTGCCCAGGCTTACGTGTGAGACAGGAGAGAGGGAGCCGGCTCCATGGGCGTCAGCTTGCTCTACATATCGCACTGCCCTGGTTTACGTGTGAGACAGGAGAGAGGGAGCCGGCTCCATGGGCGTCAGCTTGCTCTCCATATCGCACTGCCCTGTCTTACGTGTGAGACACGAGAGAGGGAGACAGCTCCATGGGCGTCAGCTTGCTCTCCATATCACACTGCCCTGGCTTACGTGTGAGACAGGAGAGAGCGAGCCCCCTCCATGGGCGTCAGCTTGCTCTCCATATCGCACTGCCCTGGCTTAACTGTGAGACAGGAGAGAGGGAGCCGGCTCCATGGGCGTCAGCTTGTTCTCCATATCGCACTGCCCTGGCTTACGTGTGAGACACGAGAGAGGGAGCCGGCTCCATGAGCGTCAGCTTGCTCTCCATATCGCACTGCCCTGGCTTACGTGTGAGACAGGAGAGAGCGAGCCCCCTCCATGGGCGTCAGCTTACTCTCCACATCGATCTGTCCTGGCTTACGTGTGAGAGACGAGAGAGGGAGCCGGCTCCATGGGCGTCAGCTTGTTCTCCATATCGCACTGTCCTGGCTTACGTGTGAGACAGGAGAGAGGGAGCCGGCTCCATGGGCGTCAGCTTGCTCTCCGTATCGCACTGCCCTAACTTACGTGTCAGACAGGAGAGAGGGAGCTGGCTCCATGGGCGTCAGCTTGCTCTCCACATCGCACTGCCCTGGCTTACGTGTGACACAGGAGAGAGGGAGCCGGCTTCATGGGCGTCTGCTTGCTCTCCACATCGCACTGCCCTGGCTTACGTGTGACACAGGAGAGAGGGAGCCGGGTCCATGAGCGTCAGCTTGCTCTCCGTATCGCACTGCCCTGGCTTACGTGTGAGACAGGAGAGAGGGAGCCGGCTCCATGAGCGTCAGCTTGCTCTCCGCATCGAACTGCCCTGGCTTACGTGTGAGACAGGAGAGAGGGAGCCGGCTTCATGGGCGTCAGCTTGCTCTCCACATCGCACTGCCCTGGCTTACGTGATACACAGGAGAGAGGGAGCCGGCTTCATGGGCGTCTGCTTGCTCTCCACATCGCACTGCCCTGGCTTACGTGTGACACAGGAGAGAGGGAGCCGTCTTCATGGGCGTCAGCTTGCTCTCCGTATCGCACTGCCCTGGCTTACATGTGAGACAGGAGAGAGGGAGCCGGCTCCATGGGCGTCAGCTTGCTCTCCGTATAGCACAGCCCTGGCTTACATGTGAGACAGGATAGAGGGAGCCGGCTTCATGGGCGTCAGCTTGCTCTCCGTATCGCACTGCCCTGGCTTACATGTGAGACAGGAGAGAGGGAGCCGGCTCCATGGGCATCAGCTTGCTCTCCGTATAGCACAGCCCTGGCTTACATGTGAGACATGAGAGAGGGTGCCCCCTCCATGGGGGTCAGCTTGCTCTCCGTATCGCACTGCCCTGGCTTACGTTTGAGACAAGAGAGAGGGAGCCGGCTCCATGGGCATCAGCTTGCTCTCCATATCGCACTGCCCTGGCTTACGTGTGAGACAGGAGAGAGGGAGCCGGCTCCATGGCCGTCAGCTTGCTCTCCATATCGCACTGCCCTGGCTTACCTGTGAGACAGGAGAGAGGGAGCCGGCTCCATGGGCGTCAGCTTGCTCTCCATATCGCACTGCCCTGGCTTACGTGTGAGACAGGAGAGAGGGAGCCGGCTCCATGGGCGTCAGCTTGCTCTCCATATCGTACTGCCCTGGCTTACCTGTGAGACAGGAGAGAGGGAGCCGGCTCCATGGGCGTCAGCTTGCTCTCCATATCTCACTGCCCAGGCTTACGTGTGAGACAGGAGAGAGGGAGCCGGCTCCATGGGCGTCAGCTTGTTCTCAATATCGCACTGCCCTGGCTTACGTGTGAGACACGAGATGGAGCCGGCTCCATGGGCGTCAGCTTGCTCTCCATATCGCACAGCCCTGGCTTACATGTGAGACAGGAGAGAGGGAGCCGGCTCCATGGGCGTCAGCTTGCTCTCCGCATCAAACTGCCCTGGCTTACGTGTGAGACAGGAGAGATGGAGCCCCCTCCATGGGCGTCAGCTTGCTCTCCACATCAAACTGCCCTGGATTACGTGTGAGACATGAGAGAGGAAGCCCCCTCCATGGGCGTCAGCTTGCTCTCCATATCGCGCTGCCCTGGTTTACGTGTGAGACAGGAGAGAGGGAGCCGGCTCCATGGGCGTCAGCTTGCTCTCCGTATCGCACTGCCCTGGCTTACGTGTGAGACAGGAGAGAGGGAGCCGGCTTCATGGGCGTCAGCTTGCTCTCCATATTGCACTGCCCTGGCTTACGTGTGAGACAGGAGAGAGAGAGCCGGCTCCATGGGCGTCAGCTTGCTCTCCATATCGCACTGCCCTGACTTACGTGTGAGACAGGAGAGAGTGAGCCGGCTCCATGGGCGTCAGCTTGCTCTCCATATCGCACTGCCCTGACTTACGTGTGAGACAGGAGAGAGGGAGCCGGCTCCATGGGCGTCAGCTTGCTCTCCATATCGCACTGCCCTGGCTTAAGTGTGAGACAGGAGAGAGGGAGCCGGCTCCATGGGCGTCAGCTTGTTCTCCATATCGCACTGCCCTGGCTTACGTGTGAGACACGAGAGAGGGAGCCGGCTCCATGAGCGTCAGCTTGCTCTCCATATCGCACTGCCCTGGCTTACGTGTGAGACAGGAGAGAGCGAGCCCCCTCCATGGGCGTCAGCTTACTCTCCACATCGATCTGTCCTGGCTTACGTGTGAGAGACGAGAGAGGGAGCCGGCTCCATGGGCGTCAGCTTGTTCTCCATATCGCACTGTCCTGGCTTACGTCTGAGACAGGAAAGAGGGAGCCGGCTCCATGGGCGTCAGCTTTCTCTCCGTATCGCACTGCCCTGGCTTACGTGTCAGACAGGAGAGAGGGAGCTGGCTCCATGGGCGTCAGCTTGCTCTCCACATCGCACTGCCCTGGCTTACGTGTGACACAGGAGAGAGGGAGCCGGCTTCATGGGCGTCTGCTTGCTCTCCACATCGCACTGCCCTGGCTTACGTGTGACACAGGAGAGAGGGAGCCGGCTTCATGGGCGTCTGCTTGCTCTCCACATCGCACTGCCCTGGCTTACGTGTGACACAGGAGAGAGGGAGCCGGGTCCATGAGCGTCAGCTTGCTCTCCGTATCGCACTGCCCTGGCTTACGTGTGAGACAGGAGAGAGGGAGCCGGCTCCATGAGCGTCAGCTTGCTCTCCGCATCGAACTGCCCTGGCTTACGTGTGAGACAGGAGAGAGGGAGCCGGCTTCATGGGCGTCAGCTTGCTCTCCACATCTCACTGCCCTGGCTTACGTGATACACAGGAGAGAGGGAGCCGGCTTCATGGGCGTCTGCTTGCTCTCCACATCGCACTGCCCTGGCTTACGTGTGACACAGGAGAGAGGGAGCCGTCTTCATGGGCGTCAGCTTGCTCTCCGTATCGCACTGCCCTGGCTTACATGTGAGACAGGAGAGAGGGAGCCGGCTCCATGGGCGTCAGCTTGCTCTCCGTATAGCACAGCCCTGGCTTACATGTGAGACAGGATAGAGGGAGCCGGCTTCATGGGCGTCAGCTTGCTCTCCGTATCGCACTGCCCTGGCTTACATGTGAGACAGGAGAGAGGGAGCCGGCTCCATGGGCGTCAGCTTGCTCTCCGTATAGCACAGCCCTGGCTTACATGTGAGACAGGATAGAGGGAGCCGGCTTCATGGGCGTCAGCTTGCTCTCCATATCGCACTGCCCTGGCTTACGTGTGAGACACGAGAGCGGGAGCAGGCTCCATGGGCGTCAGCTTGCTCTCCATATCGCACTGACCTGCCTTATATGTGAGACAGGAGAGAGGGAGCCGGCTCCATGGGCGTCAGCTTGCTCTGCGCATCGAACTGCCCTGCCTTACGTCTGAGACATGAGAGAGGGTGCCCCCTCCATGGGGGTCAGCTTGCTCTCCGTATCGGACTGCCCAGGCTTACGTGTGAGACAAGAGAGAGGGAGCCGTCTCCATGGGCGTCAGCTTGCTCTCCATATCGCACTGCCCTGGCTTACGTGTGAGACAGGAGAGAGGGAGCCGGCTCCATGGCCGTCAGCTTGCTCTCCATATCGCACTGCCCTGGCTTACCTGTGAGACAGGAGAGAGGGAGCCGGCTCCATGAGCGTCAGCTTGCTCTCCATATCGCACTGCCCTGGCTTACGTGTGAGACAGGAGAGAGGGAGCCGGCTCCATGGGCGTCAGCTTGCTCTCCATATCGTACTGCCCTGGCTTACCTGTGAGACAGGAGAGAGGGAGCCGGCTCCATGGGCGTCAGCTTGCTCTCCATATCTCACTGCCCAGGCTTACGTGTGAGACAGGAGAGAGGGAGCCGGCTCCATGCGGGTCAGCTTGCTCACCATATCGCACTGCCCCTGCTTACGTGTGAGACACGAGATGGAGCCGGCTCCATGGGCGTCAGCTTGCTCTCCATATCGCACAGCCCTGGCTTACATGTGAGACAGGAGAGAGGGAGCCGGCTCCATGGGCGTCAGCTTGCTCTCCGCATCAAACTGCCCTGGCTTACGTGTGAGACAGGAGAGAGGGAGCCCCCTCCATGGGCGTCAGCTTGCTCTCCACATCAAACTGCCCTGGATTACGTGTGAGACATGAGAGAGGAAGCCCCCTCCATGGGCGTCAGCTTGCTCTCCATATCGCACTGCCCTTGTTTACGTGTGAGACAGGAGAGAGGGAGCCGGCTCCATGGGCGTCAGCTTGCTCTCCGTATCGCACTGCCCTGGCTTACGTGTGAGACAGGAGAGAGGGAGCCGGCTTCATGGGCGTCAGCTTGCTCTCCATATTGCACTGCCCTGGCTTACGTGTGAGACAGGAGAGAGAGAGCCGGCTCCATGGGCGTCAGCTTGCTCTCCATATCGCACTGCCCTGACTTACGTGTGAGACAGGAGAGAGGGAGCCGGCTCCATGGGCGTCAGCTTGCTCTCCATATCGCACTGCCCTGACCTACGTGTGAGACAGGAGAGAGGGAGCCGGCTCCATTGGCGTCAGCTTGCTCTCCATATCGCACTGCCCTGGCTTAAGTGTGAGACAGGAGAGAGGGAGCCGGCTCCATGGGCGTCAGCTTGCTCTCCATATCGCACTGCCCTGGCTTACGTGTGAGACACGAGAGAGGGAGCCGGCTCCATGAGCGTCAGCTTGCTCTCCATATCGCACTGCCCTGGCTTACATGTGAGACAGGAGAGAGCGAACCCCTCCATGGGCGTCAGCTTACTCTCCACATCGATCTGTCCTGGCTTACGTGTGAGACAGGAGAGAGGGAGCCGGCTCCATGGGCGTCAGCTTGTTCTCCATATCGCACTGTCCTGGCTTACGTGTGAGACAGGAGAGAGGGAGCCGGCTCCATGGGTGTCAGCTTGCTCTCCATATCTCACTGCCCAGGCTTACGTGTGAGACAGGAGAGAGGGAGCCGGCTCCATGGGCGTCAGCTTGTTCTCCATATCGCACTGCCCTGGCTTACGTGAGAGACAGGAGAGAGCGAGCCGGCTCCATGGGCGTCAGCTTGCTCACCATATCGCACTGCCCCTGCTTACGTGTGAGACACGAGATGGAGCCGGCTCCATGGGCGTCAGCTTGCTCTCCATATCGCACAGCCCTGGCTTACATGTGAGACAGGAGAGAGGGAGCCGGCTCCATGGGCGTCAGCTTGCTCTCCGCATCAATCTGCCCTGGCTTACGTGTGAGACAGGAGAGAGGGAGCCCCCTCCATGGGCGTCAGCTTGCTCTCCACATAAAAACTGCCCTGGATTACGTGTGAGACATGAGAGAGGAAGCCCCCTCCATGGGCGTCAGCTTGCTCTCCGTAACGCACTGCCCTGGCTTACGTGTGAGACAGGAGATAGGGAGCCGACTCCATGGGTGTCAGCTTCCTCTCCATATCGCACTTCCCTGGCTTTCGTGTGAGACACGAGAGAGGGAGCGGGCCCCATGGGCGTCAGCTTGCTCTCCGTATCGCACTGCCCTGGCTTACGTGTGAGACAGGAGAGAGGGAGCCGGCTCCATGGGCGTCAGCTTGCTCTCCATATCGCATTGCCCAGGCTTACATGTGAGACAGGAGAGAGGGAGCCGGCTCCATGGGCGTCAGCTTGCTCTCCATATCGCACTGCCCTGGCTTACGTGTGAGACACGAGAGTGGGAGCAGGCTCCATGGGCGTCAGCTTGCTCTCCATATCGCACTGACCTGCCTTACATGTGAGACAGGAGAGAGGGAGCCGGCTCCATGGGCCTCAGCTTGCTCTCCATATCGCACTGACCTGCCTTACATGTGAGACAGGAGAGAGGGAGCCGGCTCCATGGGCGTCAGCTTGCTCTGCGCATCGAACTGCCCTGGCTTACGTCTGAGACATGAGAGAGGGTGCCCCCTCCATGGGGGTCAGCTTGCTCTCCGTATCGCACTGCCCTGGCTTACGTTTGAGACAAGAGAGAGGGAGCCGGCTCCATGGGCATCAGCTTGCTCTCCATATCGCACTGCCCTGGCTTACGTGTGAGACAGGAGAGAGGGAGCCGGCTCCATGGCCGTCAGCTTGCTCTCCATATCGCACTGCCCTGGCTTACCTGTGAGACAGGAGAGAGGGAGCCGGCTCCATGGGCGTCAGCTTGCTCTCCATATCGCACTGCCCTGGCTTACGTGTGAGACAGGAGAGAGGGAGCCGGCTCCATGGGCGTCAGCTTGCTCTCCATATCGTACTGCCCTGGCTTACCTGTGAGACAGGAGAGAGGGAGCCGGCTCCATGGGCGTCAGCTTGCTCTCCATATCTCACTGCCCTGACTTACGTGTGAGACAGGAGAGAGTGAGCCGGCTCCATGGGCGTCAGCTTGCTCTCCATATCGCACTGCCCTGACTTACGTGTGAGACAGGAGAGAGGGAGCCGGCTCCATGGGCGTCAGCTTGCTCTCCATATCGCACTGCCCTGGCTTAAGTGTGAGACAGGAGAGAGGGAGCCGGCTCCATGGGCGTCAGCTTGTTCTCCATATCGCACTGCCCTGGCTTACGTGTGAGACACGAGAGAGGGAGCCGGCTCCATGAGCGTCAGCTTGCTCTCCATATCGCACTGCCCTGGCTTACGTGTGAGACAGGAGAGAGCGAGCCCCCTCCATGGGCGTCAGCTTACTCTCCACATCGATCTGTCCTGGCTTACGTGTGAGAGACGAGAGAGGGAGCCGGCTCCATGGGCGTCAGCTTGTTCTCCATATCGCACTGTCCTGGCTTACATCTGAGACAGGAGAGAGGGAGCCGGCTCCATGGGCGTCAGCTTTCTCTCCGTATCGCACTGCCCTGGCTTACGTGTCAGACAGGAGAGAGGGAGCTGGCTCCATGGGCGTCAGCTTGCTCTCCACATCGCACTGCCCTGGCTTACGTGTGACACAGGAGAGAGGGAGCCGGCTTCATGGGCGTCTGCTTGCTCTCCACATCGCACTGCCCTGGCTTACGTGTGACACAGGAGAGAGGGAGCCGGCTTCATGGGCGTCTGCTTGCTCTCCACATCGCACTGCCCTGGCTTACGTGTGACACAGGAGAGAGGGAGCCGGCTTCATGGGCGTCTGCTTGCTCTCCACATCGCACTGCCCTGGCTTACGTGTGACACAGGAGAGAGGGAGCCGGCTTCATGGGCGTCTGCTTGCTCTCCACATCGCACTGCCCTGGCTTACGTGTGACACAGGAGAGAGGGAGCCGGGTCCATGAGCGTCAGCTTGCTCTCCGTATCGCACTGCCCTGGCTTACGTGTGAGACAGGAGAGAGGGAGCCGGCTCCATGAGCGTCAGCTTGCTCTCCGCATCGAACTGCCCTGGCTTACGTGTGAGACAGGAGAGAGGGAGCCGGCTTCATGGGCGTCAGCTTGCTCTCCACATCTCACTGCCCTGGCTTACGTGATACACAGGAGAGAGGGAGCCGGCTTCATGGGCGTCTGCTTGCTCTCCACATCGCACTGCCCTGGCTTACGTGTGACACAGGAGAGAGGGAGCCGTCTTCATGGGCGTCAGCTTGCTCTCCGTATCGCACTGCCCTGGCTTACATGTGAGACAGGAGAGAGGGAGCCGGCTCCATGGGCGTCAGCTTGCTCTCCGTATAGCACAGCCCTGGCTTACATGTGAGACAGGATAGAGGGAGCCGGCTTCATGGGCGTCAGCTTGCTCTCCGTATCGCACTGCCCTGGCTTACATGTGAGACAGGAGAGAGGGAGCCGGCTCCATGGGCGTCAGCTTGCTCTCCGTATAGCACAGCCCTGGCTTACATGTGAGACAGGATAGAGGGAGCCGGCTTCATGGGCGTCAGCTTGCTCTCCATATCGCACTGCCCTGGCTTACGTGTGAGACACGAGAGCGGGAGCAGGCTCCATGGGCGTCAGCTTGCTCTCCATATCGCACTGACCTGCCTTATATGTGAGACAGGAGAGAGGGAGCCGGCTCCATGGGCGTCAGCTTGCTCTGCGCATCGAACTGCCCTGCCTTACGTCTGAGACATGAGAGAGGGTGCCCCCTCCATGGGGGTCAGCTTGCTCTCCGTATCGCACTGCCCTGGCTTACGTGTGAGACAAGAGAGAGGGAGCCGTCTCCATGGGCGTCAGCTTGCTCTCCATATCGCACTGCCCAGGCTTACGTGTGAGACAGGAGAGAGGGAGCCGGCTCCATGGCCGTCAGCTTGCTCTCCATATCGCACTGCCCTGGCTTACCTGTGAGACAGGAGAGAGGGAGCCGGCTCCATGGGCGTCAGCTTGCTCTCCATATCGCACTGCCCTGGCTTACGTGTGAGACAGGAGAGAGGGAGCCGGCTCCATGGGCGTCAGCTTGCTCTCCATATCGTACTGCCCTGGCTTACCTGTGAGACAGGAGAGAGGGAGCCGGCTCCATGGGCGTCAGCTTGCTCTCCATATCTCACTGCCCAGGCTTACGTGTGAGACAGGAGAGAGGGAGCCGGCTCCATGCGGGTCAGCTTGCTCACCATATCGCACTGCCCCTGCTTACGTGTGAGACACGAGATGGAGCCGGCTCCATGGGCGTCAGCTTGCTCTCCATATCGCACAGCCCTGGCTTACATGTGAGACAGGAGAGAGGGAGCCGGCTCCATGGGCGTCAGCTTGCTCTCCGCATCAAACTGCCCTGGCTTACGTGTGAGACAGGAGAGAGGGAGCCCCCTCCATGGGCGTCAGCTTGCTCTCCACATCAAACTGCCCTGGATTACGTGTGAGACATGAGAGAGGAAGCCCCCTCCATGGGCGTCAGCTTGCTCTCCATATCGCACTGCCCTTGTTTACGTGTGAGACAGGAGAGAGGGAGCCGGCTCCATGGGCGTCAGCTTGCTCTCCGTATCGCACTGCCCTGGCTTACGTGTGAGACAGGAGAGAGGGAGCCGGCTTCATGGGCGTCAGCTTGCTCTCCATATTGCACTGCCCTGGCTTACGTGTGAGACAGGAGAGAGAGAGCCGGCTCCATGGGCGTCAGCTTGCTCTCCATATCGCACTGCCCTGACTTACGTGTGAGAAAGGAGAGAGGGAGCCGGCTCCATGGGCGTCAGCTTGCTCTCCATATCGCACTGCCCTGACCTACGTGTGAGACAGGAGAGAGGGAGCCGGCTCCATGGGCGTCAGCTTGCTCTCCATATCGCACTGCCCTGGCTTACGTGTGAGACAGGAGAGAGAGAGCCGGCTCCATGGGCGTCAGCTTGCTCTCCATATCGCACTGCCCTGACTTACGTGTGAGAAAGGAGAGAGGGAGCCGGCTCCATGGGCGTCAGCTTGCTCTCCATATCGCACTGCCCTGACCTACGTGTGAGACAGGAGAGAGGGAGCCGGCTCCATGGGCGTCAGCTTGCTCTCCATATCGCACTGCCCTGGCTTAAGTGTGAGACAGGAGAGAGGGAGCCGGCTCCATGGGCGTCAGCTTGTTCTCCATATCGCACTGCCCTGGCTTACGTGTGAGACACGAGAGAGGGAGCCGGCTCCATGAGCGTCAGCTTGCTCTCCATATCGCACTGCCCTGGCTTACGTGTGAGACAGGAGAGAGCGAACCCCTCCATGGGCGTCAGCTTACTCTCCACATCGATCTGTCCTGGCTTACGTGTGAGACAGGAGAGAGGGAGCCGGCTCCATGGGCGTCAGCTTGTTCTCCATATCGCACTGTCCTGTCTTACGTGTGAGACAGGAGAGAGGGAGCCGGCTCCATGGGCGTCAGCTTGCTCTCCATATCTCACTGCCCAGGCTTACGTGTGAGACAGGAGAGAGGGAGCCGGCTCCATGGGCGTCAGCTTGTTCTCCATATCGCACTGCCCTGGCTTACGTGAGAGACAGGAGAGAGCGAGCCGGCTCCATGGGCGTCAGCTTGCTCACCATATCGCACTGCCCCTGCTTACGTGTGAGACACGAGATGGAGCCGGCTCCATGGGCGTCAGCTTGCTCTCCATATCGCACAGCCCTGGCTTACATGTGAGACAGGAGAGAGGGAGCCGGCTCCATGTGCGTCAGCTTGCTCACCGCATCAAACTGCCCTGGCTTACGTGTGAGACAGGAGAGAGGGAGCCCCCTCCATGGGCGTCAGCTTGCTCTCCACATCAAACTGCCCTGGATTACGTGTGAGACATGAGAGAGGAAGCCCCCTCCATGGGCGTCAGCTTGCTCTCCGTAACGCACTGCCCTGGCTTACGTGTGAGACAGGAGATAGGGAGCCGACTCCATGGGTGTCAGCTTCCTCTCCATATCGCACTTCCCTGGCTTTCGTGTGAGACACGAGAGAGGGAGCGGGCCCCATGGGCGTCAGCTTGCTCTCCGTATCGCACTGCCCTGGCTTACGTGTGAGACAGGAGAGAGGGAGCCGGCTCCATGGGCGTCAGCTTGCTCTCCATATCGCATTGCCCAGGCTTACATGTGAGACAGGAGAGAGGGAGCCGGCTCCATGGGCGTCAGCTTGCTCTCCATATCGCACTGCCCTTGCTTACGTGTGAGACACGAGAGTGGGAGCCGGCTCCATGGGCGTCAGCTTGCTCTCCATATCGCACTGCCCTGGCTTACGTGTGAGACAGGAGAGAGGGAGCCGGCTCCATGGGCGTCAGCTTGCTCTCCATATCGTACTGCCCTGGCTTACCTGTGAGACAGGAGAGAGGGAGCCGGCTCCATGGGCGTCAGCTTGCTCTCCATATCTCACTGCCCTGACTTACGTGTGAGACAGGAGAGAGTGAGCCGGCTCCATGGGCGTCAGCTTGCTCTCCATATCGCACTGCCCTGACTTACGTGTGAGACAGGAGAGAGGGAGCCGGCTCCATGGGCGTCAGCTTGCTCTCCATATCGCACTGCCCTGGCTTAAGTGTGAGACAGGAGAGAGGGAGCCGGCTCCATGGGCGTCAGCTTGTTCTCCATATCGCACTGCCCTGGCTTACGTGTGAGACACGAGAGAGGGAGCCGGCTCCATGAGCGTCAGCTTGCTCTCCATATCGCACTGCCCTGGCTTACGTGTGAGACAGGAGAGAGCGAGCCCCCTCCATGGGCGTCAGCTTACTCTCCACATCGATCTGTCCTGGCTTACGTGTGAGAGACGAGAGAGGGAGCCGGCTCCATGGGCGTCAGCTTGTTCTCCATATCGCACTGTCCTGGCTTACATCTGAGACAGGAGAGAGGGAGCCGGCTCCATGGGCGTCAGCTTTCTCTCCGTATCGCACTGCCCTGGCTTACGTGTCAGACAGGAGAGAGGGAGCTGGCTCCATGGGCGTCAGCTTGCTCTCCACATCGCACTGCCCTGGCTTACGTGTGACACAGGAGAGAGGGAGCCGGCTTCATGGGCGTCTGCTTGCTCTCCACATCGCACTGCCCTGGCTTACGTGTGACACAGGAGAGAGGGAGCCGGCTTCATGGGCGTCTGCTTGCTCTCCACATCGCACTGCCCTGGCTTACGTGTGACACAGGAGAGAGGGAGCCGGCTTCATGGGCGTCTGCTTGCTCTCCACATCGCACTGCCCTGGCTTACGTGTGACACAGGAGAGAGGGAGCCGGCTTCATGGGCGTCTGCTTGCTCTCCACATCGCACTGCCCTGGCTTACGTGTGACACAGGAGAGAGGGAGCCGGGTCCATGAGCGTCAGCTTGCTCTCCGTATCGCACTGCCCTGGCTTACGTGTGAGACAGGAGAGAGGGAGCCGGCTCCATGAGCGTCAGCTTGCTCTCCGCATCGAACTGCCCTGGCTTACGTGTGAGACAGGAGAGAGGGAGCCGGCTTCATGGGCGTCAGCTTGCTCTCCACATCTCACTGCCCTGGCTTACGTGATACACAGGAGAGAGGGAGCCGGCTTCATGGGCGTCTGCTTGCTCTCCACATCGCACTGCCCTGGCTTACGTGTGACACAGGAGAGAGGGAGCCGTCTTCATGGGCGTCAGCTTGCTCTCCGTATCGCACTGCCCTGGCTTACATGTGAGACAGGAGAGAGGGAGCCGGCTCCATGGGCGTCAGCTTGCTCTCCGTATAGCACAGCCCTGGCTTACATGTGAGACAGGATAGAGGGAGCCGGCTTCATGGGCGTCAGCTTGCTCTCCGTATCGCACTGCCCTGGCTTACATGTGAGACAGGAGAGAGGGAGCCGGCTCCATGGGCGTCAGCTTGCTCTCCGTATAGCACAGCCCTGGCTTACATGTGAGACAGGATAGAGGGAGCCGGCTTCATGGGCGTCAGCTTGCTCTCCATATCGCACTGCCCTGGCTTACGTGTGAGACACGAGAGCGGGAGCAGGCTCCATGGGCGTCAGCTTGCTCTCCATATCGCACTGACCTGCCTTATATGTGAGACAGGAGAGAGGGAGCCGGCTCCATGGGCGTCAGCTTGCTCTGCGCATCGAACTGCCCTGCCTTACGTCTGAGACATGAGAGAGGGTGCCCCCTCCATGGGGGTCAGCTTGCTCTCCGTATCGCACTGCCCTGGCTTACGTGTGAGACAAGAGAGAGGGAGCCGTCTCCATGGGCGTCAGCTTGCTCTCCATATCGCACTGCCCAGGCTTACGTGTGAGACAGGAGAGAGGGAGCCGGCTCCATGGCCGTCAGCTTGCTCTCCATATCGCACTGCCCTGGCTTACCTGTGAGACAGGAGAGAGGGAGCCGGCTCCATGGGCGTCAGCTTGCTCTCCATATCGCACTGCCCTGGCTTACGTGTGAGACAGGAGAGAGGGAGCCGGCTCCATGGGCGTCAGCTTGCTCTCCATATCGTACTGCCCTGGCTTACCTGTGAGACAGGAGAGAGGGAGCCGGCTCCATGGGCGTCAGCTTGCTCTCCATATCTCACTGCCCAGGCTTACGTGTGAGACAGGAGAGAGGGAGCCGGCTCCATGCGGGTCAGCTTGCTCACCATATCGCACTGCCCCTGCTTACGTGTGAGACACGAGATGGAGCCGGCTCCATGGGCGTCAGCTTGCTCTCCATATCGCACAGCCCTGGCTTACATGTGAGACAGGAGAGAGGGAGCCGGCTCCATGGGCGTCAGCTTGCTCTCCGCATCAAACTGCCCTGGCTTACGTGTGAGACAGGAGAGAGGGAGCCCCCTCCATGGGCGTCAGCTTGCTCTCCACATCAAACTGCCCTGGATTACGTGTGAGACATGAGAGAGGAAGCCCCCTCCATGGGCGTCAGCTTGCTCTCCATATCGCACTGCCCTTGTTTACGTGTGAGACAGGAGAGAGGGAGCCGGCTCCATGGGCGTCAGCTTGCTCTCCGTATCGCACTGCCCTGGCTTACGTGTGAGACAGGAGAGAGGGAGCCGGCTTCATGGGCGTCAGCTTGCTCTCCATATTGCACTGCCCTGGCTTACGTGTGAGACAGGAGAGAGAGAGCCGGCTCCATGGGCGTCAGCTTGCTCTCCATATCGCACTGCCCTGACTTACGTGTGAGAAAGGAGAGAGGGAGCCGGCTCCATGGGCGTCAGCTTGCTCTCCATATCGCACTGCCCTGACCTACGTGTGAGACAGGAGAGAGGGAGCCGGCTCCATGGGCGTCAGCTTGCTCTCCATATCGCACTGCCCTGGCTTAAGTGTGAGACAGGAGAGAGGGAGCCGGCTCCATGGGCGTCAGCTTGTTCTCCATATCGCACTGCCCTGGCTTACGTGTGAGACACGAGAGAGGGAGCCGGCTCCATGAGCGTCAGCTTGCTCTCCATATCGCACTGCCCTGGCTTACGTGTGAGACAGGAGAGAGCGAACCCCTCCATGGGCGTCAGCTTACTCTCCACATCGATCTGTCCTGGCTTACGTGTGAGACAGGAGAGAGGGAGCCGGCTCCATGGGCGTCAGCTTGTTCTCCATATCGCACTGTCCTGGCTTACGTGTGAGACAGGAGAGAGGGAGCCGGCTCCATGGGCGTCAGCTTGCTCTCCATATCTCACTGCCCAGGCTTACGTGTGAGACAGGAGAGAGGGAGCCGGCTCCATGGGCGTCAGCTTGTTCTCCATATCGCACTGCCCTGGCTTACGTGAGAGACAGGAGAGAGCGAGCCGGCTCCATGGGCGTCAGCTTGCTCACCATATCGCACTGCCCCTGCTTACGTGTGAGACACGAGATGGAGCCGGCTCCATGGGCGTCAGCTTGCTCTCCATATCGCACAGCCCTGGCTTACATGTGAGACAGGAGAGAGGGAGCCGGCTCCATGTGCGTCAGCTTGCTCACCGCATCAAACTGCCCTGGCTTACGTGTGAGACAGGAGAGAGGGAGCCCCCTCCATGGGCGTCAGCTTGCTCTCCACATCAAACTGCCCTGGATTACGTGTGAGACATGAGAGAGGAAGCCCCCTCCATGGGCGTCAGCTTGCTCTCCGTAACGCACTGCCCTGGCTTACGTGTGAGACAGGAGATAGGGAGCCGACTCCATGGGTGTCAGCTTCCTCTCCATATCGCACTTCCCTGGCTTTCGTGTGAGACACGAGAGAGGGAGCGGGCCCCATGGGCGTCAGCTTGCTCTCCGTATCGCACTGCCCTGGCTTACGTGTGAGACAGGAGAGAGGGAGCCGGCTCCATGGGCGTCAGCTTGCTCTCCATATCGCATTGCCCAGGCTTACATGTGAGACAGGAGAGAGGGAGCCGGCTCCATGGGCGTCAGCTTGCTCTCCATATCGCACTGCCCTGGCTTACGTGTGAGACACGAGAGTGGGAGCAGGCTCCATGGGCGTCAGCTTGCTCTCCATATCGCACTGACCTGCCTTACATGTGAGACAGGAGAGAGGGAGCCGGCTCCATGGGCCTCAGCTTGCTCTCCATATCGCACTGACCTGCCTTACATGTGAGACAGGAGAGAGGGAGCCCGCTCCATGGGCGTCAGCTTGCTCTGCGCATCGAACTGCCCTGGCTTACGTCTGAGACATGAGAGAGAGAGCCCCCTCCATGCGGGTCAGCTTGCTCTCCGTATCGCACGGCCCTGGCTTACGTGTGGGACAAGAGAGAGGGAGCCGGCTCCATGGGCGTCAGCTTGCTCTCCATATCGCACTGCCCTGGCTTACGTGTGAGACAGGAGAGAGGGAGCCGGCTCCATGGGCGTCAGCTTGCTCTCCATATCGCACTGCCCTGGCTTGCGTGTGAGACAGGAGAGAAGGAGCCGGCTCCATGGGCGTCAGCTTGCTCTCCATATCGTACAGCCCTGGCTTACCTGTGAGACAGGAGAGAGGGAGCCGGCTCCATGGGCGTCAGCTTGCTCTCCATATCGCACTGCCCTGGCTTACGTGTGAGACAGGAGAGAGGAAGCCGTCTCCATGGGCGTCAGCTTGTTCTCCATATCGCACTGCCCTGGCTTAAGTGTGAGACATGAGAGAGGGAGCCGGCTCCATGGGCGTCAGCTTGCTCTCCATATCGCACTGCCCTGGCTTAAGTGTGAGACAGGAGAGAGGGAGCCGGCTCCATGGGCGTCAGCTTGTTCTCCATATCGCACTGCCCTGGCTTACGTGTGAGACACGAGAGAGGGAGCCGGCTCCATGAGCGTCAGCTTGCTCTCCATATCGCACTGCCCTGGCTTACGTGTGAGACAGGAGAGAGCGAACCCCTCCATGGGCGTCAGCTTACTCTCCACATCGATCTGTCCTGGCTTACGTGTGAGACAGGAGAGAGGGAGCCGGCTCCATGGGCGTCAGCTTGTTCTCCATATCGCACTGTCCTGGCTTACGTGTGAGACAGGAGAGAGGGAGCCGGCTCCATGGGCGTCAGCTTGCTCTCCATATCTCACTGCCCAGGCTTACGTGTGAGACAGGAGAGAGGGAGCCGGCTCCATGGGCGTCAGCTTGTTCTCCATATCGCACTGCCCTGGCTTACGTGAGAGACAGGAGAGAGCGAGCCGGCTCCATGGGCGTCAGCTTGCTCACCATATCGCACTGCCCCTGCTTACGTGTGAGACACGAGATGGAGCCGGCTCCATGGGCGTCAGCTTGCTCTCCATATCGCACAGCCCTGGCTTACATGTGAGACAGGAGAGAGGGAGCCGGCTCCATGTGCGTCAGCTTGCTCACCGCATCAAACTGCCCTGGCTTACGTGTGAGACAGGAGAGAGGGAGCCCCCTCCATGGGCGTCAGCTTGCTCTCCACATCAAACTGCCCTGGATTACGTGTGAGACATGAGAGAGGAAGCCCCCTCCATGGGCGTCAGCTTGCTCTCCGTAACGCACTGCCCTGGCTTACGTGTGAGACAGGAGATAGGGAGCCGACTCCATGGGTGTCAGCTTCCTCTCCATATCGCACTTCCCTGGCTTTCGTGTGAGACACGAGAGAGGGAGCGGGCCCCATGGGCGTCAGCTTGCTCTCCGTATCGCACTGCCCTGGCTTACGTGTGAGACAGGAGAGAGGGAGCCGGCTCCATGGGCGTCAGCTTGCTCTCCATATCGCATTGCCCAGGCTTACATGTGAGACAGGAGAGAGGGAGCCGGCTCCATGGGCGTCAGCTTGCTCTCCATATCGCACTGCCCTGGCTTACGTGTGAGACACGAGAGTGGGAGCAGGCTCCATGGGCGTCAGCTTGCTCTCCATATCGCACTGACCTGCCTTACATGTGAGACAGGAGAGAGGGAGCCGGCTCCATGGGCCTCAGCTTGCTCTCCATATCGCACTGACCTGCCTTACATGTGAGACAGGAGAGAGGGAGCCCGCTCCATGGGCGTCAGCTTGCTCTGCGCATCGAACTGCCCTGGCTTACGTCTGAGACATGAGAGAGAGAGCCCCCTCCATGCGGGTCAGCTTGCTCTCCGTATCGCACGGCCCTGGCTTACGTGTGGGACAAGAGAGAGGGAGCCGGCTCCATGGGCGTCAGCTTGCTCTCCATATCGCACTGCCCTGGCTTACGTGTGAGACAGGAGAGAGGGAGCCGGCTCCATGGGCGTCAGCTTGCTCTCCATATCGCACTGCCCTGGCTTGCGTGTGAGACAGGAGAGAAGGAGCCGGCTCCATGGGCGTCAGCTTGCTCTCCATATCGTACAGCCCTGGCTTACCTGTGAGACAGGAGAGAGGGAGCCGGCTCCATGGGCGTCAGCTTGCTCTCCATATCGCACTGCCCTGGCTTACGTGTGAGACAGGAGAGAGGAAGCCGTCTCCATGGGCGTCAGCTTGTTCTCCATATCGCACTGCCCTGGCTTAAGTGTGAGACATGAGAGAGGGAGCCGGCTCCATGGGCGTCAGCTTGTTCTCCATATCGCACTGCCCTGGCTTACGTGTGAGATAGGAGAGAGTGAGCCCCCTCAATTGGCGTCAGCTTGCTCTACATATCGCACTGCCCTGGCTTACGTGTGAGACAGGGGAGAGGGAGCCGGCTCCATGGGCGTCAGCTTGCTCTCCGTATCGTACTGCCCTGGTTTAAGTGTGACACAGGAGAGAGGGAGCCGGCTCCATGGGCGTCAGCTTGCTCTCCGTATCGCACTGCCCTGGCTTACGTGTGAGACAGGAGAGAGGGAGCCGACTCCATGGGCGTCAGCTTGCTCTCCATATCGCATTGCC
This sequence comes from Hemitrygon akajei, assembly GCF_048418815.1. Classification (NCBI taxonomy): domain Eukaryota; kingdom Metazoa; phylum Chordata; class Chondrichthyes; order Myliobatiformes; family Dasyatidae; genus Hemitrygon; species Hemitrygon akajei. The sequence continues at coordinate 38,638,347 of NC_133151.1, forward strand.
CAGGCTTACATGTGAGACAGGATAGAGGGAGCCGGCTTCATGTGCGTCAGCTTGCTCTCCGTATCGCACTGCCCTGGCTTACATGTGAGACAGGAGAGAGGGAGCCGGCACCATGGGCGTCAGCTTGCTCTCCGTATAGCACAGCCCTGGCTTACATGTGAGACAGGATAGAGGGAGCCGGCTTCATGGGCGTCAGCTTGCTCTCAATATCGCACTGCTCTGGCTTACGTGTGAGACACGAGAGCGGGAGAAGGCTCCATGGGCGTCAGCTTGCTCTCCATATCGCACTGACCTGCCTTACATGTGAGACAGGAGAGAGGGAGCCGGCTCCATGGGCGTCAGCTTGCTCTGCGCATCGAACTGCCCTGGCTTACGTCTGAGACATGAGAGAGGGAGCCCGCTCCATGGGGGTCAGCTTGCTCTCCGTATCGCACTGCCCTGGCTTACGTGTGAGACAAGAGAGAGGGAGCCGGCTCCATGGGCGTCAGCTTGCTCTCCATATCGCACTGCCCTGGCTTACGTGTGAGACAGGAGAGAGGGAGCCGGCTCCATGGGCGTCAGCTTGCTCTCCATATCGCACTGCCCTGGCTTACCTGTGAGACAGGAGAGAGGGAGCCGGCTCCATGGGCGTCAGCTTGCTCTCCATATCGCACTGCCCTGGCTTACGTGTGAGACAGGAGAGAGGGAGCCGGCACCATGGGCGTCAGCTTGCTCTCCATATCGCACTGCCCTGGCTTACGTGTGAGACAGGAGAGTGGGAGCCGGCTCCATGGGCGTCAGCTTGCTCTCCATATCACACTGCCCAGGCTTACGTGTGAGACAGGAGAGAGGGAGCCGGCTCCATGGGCGTCAGCTTGTTCTCCATATCGCATTGCCCAGGCTTACGTGTGAGACAGGAGAGAGGGAGCCGGCTCCATGGGCGTCAGCTTGCTCTACATATCGCACTGCCCTGGTTTACGTGTGAGACAGGAAAGAGGGAGCCGGCTCCATGGGCGTCAGCTTGCTCTCCATATCGCACTGCCCTGTCTTACGTGTGAGACACGAGAGAGGGAGACAGCTCCATGGGCGTCAGCTTGCTCTCCATATCACACTGCCCTGGCTTACGTGTGAGACAGGAGAGAGCGAGCCCCCTCCATGGGCGTCAGCTTGCTCTCCATATCGCACTGCCCTGGCTTAAGTGTGAGACAGGAGAGAGGGAGCCGGCTCCATGGGCGTCAGCTTGTTCTCCATATCGCACTGCCCTGGCTTACGTGTGAGACACGAGAGAGGGAGCCGGCTCCATGAGCGTCAGCTTGCTCTCCATATCGCACTGCCCTGGCTTACGTGTGAGACAGGAGAGAGCGAGCCCCCTCCATGGGCGTCAGCTTACTCTCCACATCGATCTGTCCTGGCTTACGTGTGAGAGACGAGAGAGGGAGCCGGCTCCATGGGCGTCAGCTTGTTCTCCATATCGCACTGTCCTGGCTTACGTGTGAGACAGGAGAGAGGGAGCTGGCTCCATGGGCGTCATCTTGCTCTCCACATCGCACTGCCCTGGCTTACGTGTGACACAGGAGAGAGGGAGCCGGCTTCATGGGCCTCTGCTTGCTCTCCACATCGCACTGCCCTGGCTTACGTGTGACACAGGAGAGAGGGAGCCGGGTCCATGAGCGTCAGCTTGCTCTCCGTATCGCACTGCCCTGGCTTACGTGTGAGACAGGAGAGAGGGAGCCGGCTCCATGAGCGTCAGCTTGCTCTCCGCATCGAACTGCCCTGGCTTACGTGTGAGACAGGAGAGAGGGAGCCGGCTTCATGGGCGTCAGCTTGCTCTCCACATCGCACTGCCCTGGCTTACGTGATACACATGAGAGAGGGAGCCGGCTTCATGGGCGTCTGCTTGCTCTCCACATCGCACTGCCCTGGCTTACGTGTGACACAGGAGAGAGGGAGCCGTCTTCATGGGCGTCAGCTTGCTCTCCGTATCGCACTGCCCTGGCTTACATGTGAGACAGGAGAGAGGGAGCCGGCTCCATGGGCGTCAGCTTGCTCTCCGTATAGCACAGCCCTGGCTTACATGTGAGACAGGATAGAGGGAGCCGGCTTCATGGGCGTCAGCTTGCTCTCCGTATCGCACTGCCCTGGCTTACATGTGAGACAGGAGAGAGGGAGCCGGCTCCATGGGCGTCAGCTTGCTCTCCGTATAGCACAGCCCTGGCTTACATGTGAGACAGGATAGAGGGAGCCGGCTTCATGGGCGTCAGCTTGCACTCCATATCGCACTGCCCTGGCTTACGTGTGAGACACGAGAGCGGGAGCAGGCTCCATGGGCGTCAGCTTGCTCTCCATATCGCACTGACCTGCCTTATATGTGAGACAGGAGAGAGGGAGCCGGCTCCATGGGCGTCAGCTTGCTCTGCGCATCGAACTGCCCTGGCTTACGTCTGAGACATGAGAGAGGGTGCCCCCTCCATGGGGGTCAGCTTGCTCTCCGTATCGCACTGACCTGGCTTACGTGTGAGACAAGAGAGAGGGAGCCGGCTCCATGGGCATCAGCTTGCTCTCCATATCGCACTGCCCTGGCTTACGTGTGAGACAGGAGAGAGGGAGCCGGCTCCATGGCCGTCAGCTTGCTCTCCATATCGCACTGCCCTGGCTTACCTGTGAGACAGGAGAGAGGGAGCCGGCTCCATGGGCGTCAGCTTGCTCTCCATATCGCACTGCCCTGGCTTACGTGTGAGACAGGAGAGAGGGAGCCGGCTCCATGGGCATCAGCTTGCTCTCCATATCGTACTGCCCAGGCTTACCTGTGAGACAGGAGAGAGGGAGCCGGCTCCATGGGCGTCAGCTTTCTCTCCATATCTCACTGCCCAGGCTTACGTGTGAGACAGGAGAGAGGGAGCCGGCTCCATGGGCGTCAGCTTGTTCTCAATATCGCACTGCCCTGGCTTACGTGTGAGACACGAGATGGAGCCGGCTCCATGGGCGTCAGCTTGCTCTCCATATCGCACAGCCCTGGCTTACATGTGTGACAGGAGAGAGGGAGCCGGCTCCATGGGCGTCAGCTTACTCTCCGCATCAAACTGCCCTGGCTTACGTGTGAGACAGGAGAGATGGAGCCCCCTCCATGGGCGTCAGCTTGCTCTCCACATCAAACTGCCCTGGATTACGTGTGAGACATGAGAGAGGAAGCCCCCTCCATGGGCGTCAGCTTGCTCTCCATATCGCGCTGCCCTGGTTTACGTGTGAGACAGGAGAGAGGGAGCCGGCTCCATGGGCGTCAGCTTGCTCTCCGTATCGCACTGCCCTGGCTTACGTGTGAGACAGGAGAGAGGGAGCCGGCTTCATGGGCGTCAGCTTGCTCTCCATATCGCACTGCCCTGACTTACGTGTGAGACAGGAGAGAGGGAGCCGGCTCCATGGGCGTCAGCTTGCTCTCCATATCGCACTGCCCTGGCTTAAGTGTGAGACAGGAGAGAGGGAGCCGGCTCCATGGGCGTCAGCTTGTTCTCCATATCGCACTGCCCTGGCTTACGTGTGAGACACGAGAGAGGGAGCCGGCTCCATGAGCGTCAGCTTGCTCTCCATATCGCACTGCCCTGGCTTACGTGTGAGACAGGAGAGAGCGAGCCCCCTCCATGGGCGTCAGCTCACTCTCCACATCGATCTGTCCTGGCTTACGTGTGAAAGACGAGAGAGGGAGCCGGCTCCATGGGCGTCAGCTTGTTCTCCATATCGCACTGTCCTGGCTTACATGTGAGACAGGAGAGAGGGAGCCGGCTCCATGGGCGTCAGCTTGCTCTCCGTATCGCACTGCCCTGGCTTACGTGTCAGACAGGAGAGAGGGAGCTGGCTCCATGGGCGTCAGCTTGCTCTCCACATCGCACTGCCCTGGCTTACGTGTGACACAGGAGAGAGGGAGCCGGCTTCATGGGCGTCTGCTTGCTCTCCACATCGCACTGCCCTGGCTTACGTGTGACACAGGAGAGAGGGAGCCGGCTTCATGGGTGTCTGCTTGCTCTCCACATCGCACTGCCCTGGCTTACGTGTGACACAGGAGAGAGGGAGCCGGGTCCATGAGCGTCAGCTTGCTCTCCGTATCGCACTGCCCTGGCTTACGTGTGAGACAGGAGAGAGGGAGCCGGCTCCATGAGCGTCAGCTTGCTCTCCGCATCGAACTGCCCTGGCTTACGTGTGAGACAGGAGAGAGGGAGCCGGCTTCATGGGCGTCAGCTTGCTCTCCACATCTCACTGCCCTGGCTTACGTGATACACAGGAGAGAGGGAGCCGGCTTCATGGGCGTCTGCTTGCTCTCCACATCGCACTGCCCTGGCTTACGTGTGACACAGGAGAGAGGGAGCCGTCTTCATGGGCGTCAGCTTGCTCTCCGTATCGCACTGCCCTGGCTTACATGTGAGACAGGAGAGAGGGAGCCGGCTCCATGGGCGTCAGCTTGCTCTCCGTATAGCACAGCCCTGGCTTACATGTGAGACAGGATAGAGGGAGCCGGCTTCATGGGCGTCAGCTTGCTCTCCGTATCGCACTGCCCTGGCTTACATGTGAGACAGGAGAGAGGGAGCCGGCTCCATGGGCGTCAGCTTGCTCTCCGTATAGCACAGCCCTGGCTTACATGTGAGACAGGATAGAGGGAGCCGGCTTCATGGGCGTCAGCTTGCTCTCCATATCGCACTGCCCTGGCTTACGTGTGAGACACGAGAGCGGGAGCAGGCTCCATGGGCGTCAGCTTGCTCTCCATATCGCACTGACCTGCCTTATATGTGAGACAGGAGAGAGGGAGCCGGCTCCATGGGCGTCAGCTTGCTCTGCGCATCGAACTGCCCTGCCTTACGTCTGAGACATGAGAGAGGGTGCCCCCTCCATGGGGGTCAGCTTGCTCTCCGTATCGCACTGCCCTGGCTTACGTGTGAGACAAGAGAGAGGGAGCCGGCTCCACGGGCGTCAGCTTGCTCTCCATATCGCACTGCCCTGGCTTACGTGTGAGACAGGAGAGAGGGAGCCGGCTCCATGGCCGTCAGCTTGCTCTCCATATCGCACTGCCCTGGCTTACCTGTGAGACAGGAGAGAGGGAGCCGCCTCCATGGGCGTCAGCTTGCTCTCCATATCGCACTGCCCTGGCTTACGTGTGAGACAGGAGAGAGGGAGCCGGCTCCATGGGCGTCAGCTTGCTCTCCATATCGTACTGCCCTGGCTTACCTGTGAGACAGGAGAGAGGGAGCCGGCTCCATGGGCGTCAGCTTGCTCTCCATATCTCACTGCCCAGGCTTACGTGTGAGACAGGAGAGAGGGAGCCGGCTCCATGGGCGTCAGCTTGTTCTCCATATCGCACTGCCCTGGCTTACGTGAGAGACAGGAGAGAGCGAGCCGGCTCCATGGGCGTCAGCTTGCTCACCATATCGCACTGCCCTGGCTTACGTGAGAGACAGGAGTGAGCGAGCCGGCTCCATGGGCGTCAGCTTGCTCACCATATCGCACTGCCCCTGCTTACGTGTGAGACACGAGATGGAGCCGGCTCCATGGGCGTCAGCTTGCTCTCCATATCGCACAGCCCTGGCTTACATGTGAGACAGGATAGAGGGAGCCGGCTCCATGGGCGTCAGCTTGCTCTCCGCATGAAACTGCCCTGGCTTACGTGTGAGACAGGAGAGAGGGAGCCCCCTCCATGGGCGTCAGCTTGCTCTCCACATCAAACTGCCCTGGATTACGTGTGAGACATGAGAGAGGAAGCCCCCTCCATGGGCGTCAGCTTGCTCTCCATATCGCACTGCCCTGGTTTACGTGTGAGACAGGAGAGAGGGAGCCGGCTCCATGGGCGTCAGCTTGCTCTCCGTATCGCACTGCCCTGGCTTACGTGTGAGACAGGAGAGAGGGAGCCGGCTTCATGGGCGTCAGCTTGCTCTCCATATTGCACTGCCCTGGCTTACGTGTGAGACAGGAGAGAGAGAGCCGGCTCCATGGGCGTCAGCTTGCTCTCCATATCGCACTTCCCTGACTTACGTGTGAGACAGGAGAGAGGGAGCCGGCTCCATGGGCGTCAGCTTGCTCTCCATATTGCACTGCCCTGACTTACGTGTGAGACAGGAGAGAGGGAGCCGGCTCCATGGGCGTCAGCTTGCTCTCCATATCGCACTGCCCTGGCTTAAGTGTGAGACAGGAGAGAGGGAGCCGGCTCCATGGGCGTCAGCTTGTTCTCCATATCGCACTGCCCTGGCTTACGTGTGAGACACGAGAGAGGGAGCCGGCTCCATGAGCCTCAGCTTGCTCTCCATATCGCACTGCCCTGGCTTACGTGTGAGACAGGAGAGAGCGAACCCCTCCATGGGCGTCAGCTTACTCTCCACATCGATCTGTCCTGGCTTACGTGTGAGAGACGAGAGAGGGAGCCGGCTCCATGGGCGTCAGCTTGTTCTCCATATCGCACTGTCCTGGCTTACGTGTGAGACAGGAGAGAGGGAGCCGGCTCCATGGGCGTCAGCTTGCTCTCCGTATCGCACTGCCCTGGCTTACGTGTCAGACAGGAGAGAGGGAGCTGGCTCCATGGGCGTCAGCTTGCTCTCCACATCGCACTGCCCTGGCTTACGTGTGACACAGGAGAGAGGGAGCCGGCTTCATGGGCGTCTGCTTGCTCTCCACATCGCACTGCCCTGGCTTACGTGTGACACAGGAGAGAGGGAGCCGGGTCCATGAGCGTCAGCTTGCTCTCCGTATCGCACTGCCCTGGCTTACGTGTGAGACAGGAGAGAGGGAGCCGGCTCCATCAGCGTCAGCTTGCTCTCCGCATCGAACTGCCCTGGCTTACTTGTGAGACAGGAGAGAGGGAGCCGGCTTCATGGGCGTCAGCTTGCTCTCCACATCTCACTGCCCTGGCTTACGTGATACACAGGAGAGAGGGAGCCGGCTTCATGGGCGTCTGCTTGCTCTCCACATCGCACTGCCCTGGCTTACGTGTGACACAGGAGAGAGGGAGTCGTCTTCATGGGCGTCAGCTTGCTCTCCGTATAGCACAGCCCTGGCTTACATGTGAGACAGGATAGAGGGAGCCGGCTTCATGGGCGTCAGCTTGCTCTCCGTATCGCACTGCCCTGGCTTACATGTGAGACAGGAGAGAGGGAGCCGGCTCCATGGGCGTCAGCTTGCTCTCCGTATAGCACAGCCCTGGCTTACATGTGAGACAGGATAGAGGGAGCCGGCTTCATGGGCGTCAGCTTGCTCTCCATATCGCACTGCCCTGGCTTACGTGTGAGACACGAGAGCGGGAGCAGGCTCCATGGGCGTCAGCTTGCTCTCCATATCGCACTGACCTGCCTTATATGTGAGACAGGAGAGAGGGAGCCGGCTCCATGGGCGTCAGCTTGCTCTGCGCATCGAACTGCCCTGGCTTACGTCTGAGACATGAGAGAGGGTGCCCCCTCCATGGGGGTCAGCTTGCTCTCCGTATCGCACTGCCCTGGCTTACGTGTGAGACAAGAGAGAGGGAGCCGGCTCCATGGGCGTCAGCTTGCTCTCCATATCGCACTGCCCTGGCTTACCTGTGAGACAGGAGAGAGGGAGCCGGCTCCATGGCCGTCAGCTTGCTCTTCATATCGCACTGCCCTGGCTTACCTGTGAGACAGGAGAGAGGGAGCCGGCTCCATGGGCGTCAGCTTGCTCTCCATATCTCACTGCCCAGGCTTACGTGTGAGACAGGAGAGAGGGAGCCGGCTCCATGGGCGTCAGCTTGTTCTCCATATCGCACTGCCCTGGCTTACGTGAGAGACAGGAGAGAGCGAGCCGGCTCCATGGGCGTCAGCTTGCTCACCATATCGCACTGCCCCTGCTTACGTGTGAGACACGAGATGGAGCCGGCTCCATGGGCGTCAGCTTGCTCTCCATATCGCACAGCCCTGGCTTACATGTGAGACAGGAGAGAGGGAGCCGGCTCCATGGGCGTCAGCTTGCTCTCCGCATCAAACTGCCCTGGCTTACATGTGAGACAGGAGAGAGGGAGCCCCCTCCATGGGCGTCAGCTTGCTCTCCACATCAAACTGCCCTGGATTACGTGTGAGACATGAGAGAGGAAGCCCCCTCCATGGGCGTCAGCTTGCTCTCCATATCGCACTGCCCTGGTTTACGTGTGAGACAGGAGAGAGTGAGCCGGCTCCATGGGCGTCAGCTTGCTCTCCGTATCGCACTGCCCTGGCTTACGTGTGAGACAGGAGAGAGGGAGCCGGCTTCATGGGCGTCAGCTTGCTCTCCATATTGCACTGCCCTGGCTTACGTGTGAGACAGGAGAGTGGGAGCCGGCTCCATGGGCGTCAGCTTGCTCTCCATATCACACTGCCCAGGCTTACGTGTGAGACAGGAGAGAGGGAGTCGGCTCCATGGGCGTCAGCTTGTTCTCCATATCGCATTGCCCAGGCTTACGTGTGAGACAGGAGAGAGGGAGCCGGCTCCATGGGCGTCAGCTTGCTCTACATATCGCACTGCCCTGGTTTACGTGTGAGACAGGAGAGAGGGAGCCGGCTCCATGGGCGTCAGCTTGCTCTCCATATCGCACTGCCCTGTCTTACGTGTGAGACACGAGAGAGGGAGACAGCTCCATGGGCGTCAGCTTGCTCTCCATATCACACTGCCCTGGCTTACGTGTGAGACAGGAGAGAGCGAGCCCCCTCCATGGGCGTCAGCTTGCTCTCCATATCGCACTGCCCTGGCTTAAGTGTGAGACAGGAGAGAGGGAGCCGGCTCCATGGGCGTCAGCTTGTTCTCCATATCGCACTGCCCTGGCTTACGTGTGAGACACGAGAGAGGGAGCCGGCTCCATGAGCGTCAGCTTGCTCTCCATATCGCACTGCCCTGGCTTACGTGTGAGACAGGAGAGAGCGAGCCCCCTCCATGGGCGTCAGCTTACTCTCCACATCGATCTGTCCTGGCTTACGTGTGAGAGACGAGAGAGGGAGCCGGCTCCATGGGCGTCAGCTTGTTCTCCATATCGCACTGTCCTGGCTTACGTGTGAGACAGGAGAGAGGGAGCCGGCTCCATGGGCGTCAGCTTGCTCTCCGTATCGCACTGCCCTGGCTTACGTGTCAGACAGGAGAGAGGGAGCTGGCTCCATGGGCGTCAGCTTGCTCTCCACATCGCACTGCCCTGGCTTACGTGTGACACAGGAGAGAGGGAGCCGGGTCCATGAGCGTCAGCTTGCTCTCCGTATCGCACTGCCCTGGCTTACGTGTGAGACAGGAGAGAGGGAGCCGGCTCCATGAGCGTCAGCTTGCTCTCCGCATCGAACTGCCCTGGCTTAAGTGTGAGACAGGAGAGAGGGAGCCGGCTTCATGGGCGTCAGCTTGCTCTCCACATCGCACTGCCCTGGCTTACGTGTGACACAGGAGAGAGGGAGCCGTCTTCATGGGCGTCAGCTTGCTCTCCGTATCGCACTGCCCTGGCTTACATGTGAGACAGGAGAGAGGGAGCCGGCTCCATCGGCGTCAGCTTGCTCTCCGTATAGCACAGCCCTGGCTTACATGTGAGACAGGATAGAGGGAGCCGGCTTCATGGGCGTCAGCTTGCTCTCCGTATCGCACTGCCATGGCTTACATGTGAGACAGGAGAGAGGGAGCCGGCTCCATGGGCGTCAGCTTGCTCTCCGTATAGCACAGCCCTGGCTTACATGTGAGACAGGATAGAGGGAGCCGGCTTCATGGGCGTCAGCTTGCTCTCCATATCGCACTGCCCTGGCTTACGTGTGAGACACGAGAGCGGGAGGAGGCTCCATGGGCGTCAGCTTGCTCTCCATATCGCACTGACCTGCCTTATATGTGAGACAGGAGAGAGGGAGCCGGCTCCATGGGCGTCAGCTTGCTCTGCGCATCGAACTGCCCTGGCTTACGTCTGAGACATGAGAGAGGGTGCCCCCTCCATGGGGGTCAGCTTGCTCTCCGTATCGCACTGCCCTGGCTTACGTGTGAGACAAGAGAGAGGGAGCCGGCTCCATGGGCGTCAGCTTGCCCTCCATATCGCACTGCCCTGGCTTACGTGTGAGACAGGAGAGAGGGAGCCGGCTCCATGGCCGTCAGCTTGCTCTCCATATCGCACTGCCCTGGCTTACCTGTGAGACAGGAGAGAGGGAGCCGGCTCCATGGGCGTCAGCTTGCTCTCCATATCGCACTGCCCTGGCTTACGTGTGAGACAGGAGAGAGGGAGCCGGCTCCATGGGCGTCAGCTTGCTCTCCATATCGTAGTGCCCTGGCTTACCTGTGAGACAGGAGAGAGGGAGCCGGCTCCATGGGCGTCAGCTTGCTCTCCATATCTCACTGCCCAGGCTTACGTGTGAGACAGGAGAGAGGGAGCCGGCTCCATGGGCGTCAGCTTGTTCTCCATATCGCACTGCCCTGGCTTACGTGAGAGACAGGAGAGAGCGAGCCGGCTCCATGGGCGTCAGCTTGCTCACCATATCGCACTGCCCCTGCTTACGTGTGAGACACGAGATTGAGCCGGCTCCATGGGCGTCAGCTTGCTCTCCATATCGCACAGCCCTGGCTTACATGTGAGACAGGAGAGAGGGAGCCGGCTCCATGGGCGTCAGCTTGCTCTCCGCATCAAACTGCCCTGGCTTACGTGTGAGACAGGAGAGAGGGAGCCCCCTCCATGGGCGTCAGCTTGCTCTCCACATCAAACTGCCCTGGATTACGTGTGAGACATGAGAGAGGAAGCCCCCTCCATGGGCGTCAGCTTGCTCTCCGTATCGCACTGCCCTGGTTTACGTGTGAGACAGGAGAGAGGGAGCCGGCTCCATGGGCGTCAGCTTGCTCTCCGTATCGCACTGCCCTGGCTTACGTGTGAGACAGGAGAGAGGGAGCCGGCTTCATGGGCGTCAGCTTGCTCTCCATATTGCACTGCCCTGGCTTACGTGTGAGACAGGAGAGAGAGAGCCGGCTCCATGGGCGTCAGCTTGCTCTCCATATCGCACTGCCCTGACTTACGTGTGAGACAGGAGAGAGGGAGCCGGCTCCATGGGCGTCAGCTTGCTCTCCATATCGCACTGCCCTGGCTTAAGTGTGAGACAGGAGAGAGGGAGCCGGCTCCATGGGCGTCAGCTTGTTCTCCATATCGCACTGCCCTGGCTTACGTGTGAGACACGAGAGAGGGAGCCGGCTCCATGAGCGTCAGCTTGCTCTCCATATCGCACTGCCCTGGCTTACGTGTGAGACAGGAGAGAGCGAGCCCCCTCCATGGGCGTCAGCTTGCTCTCCATATTGCACTGCCCTGGCTTACGTGTGAGAGACGAGAGAGGGAGCCGGCTCCATGGTCGTCAGCTTGTTCTCCATATCGCACTGTCCTGGCTTACGTGTGAGACAGGAGAGAGGGAGCCGGCTCCATGGGCGTCAGCTTGCTCTCCGCATCGAACTGCCCTGGCTTACGTGTGAGACAGGAGAGAGGGAGCCGGCTTCATGGGCGTCAGCTTGCTCTCCACATCGCACTGCCCTGGCTTACGTGTGACACAGGAGAGAGGGAGCCGTCTTCATGGGCGTCAGCTTGCTCTCCGTATCGCACTGCCCTGGCTTACATGTGAGACAGGAGAGAGGGAGCCGGCTCCATGGGCGTCAGCTTGCTCTCCGTATAGCACAGCCCTGGCTTACATGTGAGACAGGATAGAGGGAGCCGGCTTCATGGGCGTCAGCTTGCTCTCCGTATCGCACTGCCCTGGCTTACATGTGAGACAGGAGAGAGGGAGCCGGCTCCATGGGCGTCAGCTTGCTCTCCATATCGCACTGACCTGCCTTATATGTGAGACAGGAGAGAGGGAGCCGGCTCCATGGGCGTCAGCTTGCTCTGCGCATCGAACTGCCCTGGCTTACGTCTGAGACATGAGAGAGGGTGCCCCCTCCATGGGCGTCTGCTTGGTCTCCACATCGCACTGCCCTGGCTTACGTGTGACACTGGAGAGAGGGAGCCGGGTCCATGAGCGTCAGCTTGCTCTCCGTATCGCACTGCCCTGGCTTACGTGTGAGACAGGAGAGAGGGAGCCGGCTCCATGAGCGTCAGCTTGCTCTCCGCATCGAACTGCCCTGGCTTAAGTGTGAGACAGGAGAGAGGGAGCCGGCTTCATGGGCGTCAGCTTGCTCTCCACATCGCACTGCCCTGGCTTACGTGATACACAGGAGAGAGGGAGCCGGCTTCATGGGCGTCTGCTTGCTCTCCACATCGCACTGCCCTGGCTTACGTGTGACACAGGAGAGAGGGAGCCGTCTTCATGGGCGTCAGCTTGCTCTCCGTATCGCACTGCCCTGGCTTACATGTGAGACAGGAGAGAGGGAGCCGGCTCCATGGGCGTCAGCTTGCTCTCCGTATAGCACAGCCCTGGCTTACATGTGAGACAGGATAGAGGGAGCCGGCTTCATGGGCGTCAGCTTGCTCTCCGTATCGCACTACCCTGGCTTACATGTGAGACAGGAGAGAGGGAGCCGGCTCCATGGGCGTCAGCTTGCTCTCCGTATAGCACAGCCCTGGCTTACATGTGAGACAGGATAGAGGGAGCCGGCTTCATGGGCGTCAGCTTGCTCTCCATATCGCACTGCCCTGGCTTACGTGTGAGACACGAGAGCGGGAGCAGGCTCCATGGGTGTCAGCTTGCTCTCCATATCGCACTGACCTGCCTTATATGTGAGACAGGAGAGAGGGAGCCGGCTCCATGGGCTTCAGCTTGCTCTGCGCATCGAACTGCCCTGGCTTACGTCTGAGACATGAGAGAGGGTGCCCCCTCCATGGGGGTCAGCTTGCTCTCCGTATCGCACTGCCCTGGCTTACGTGTGAGACAAGAGAGAGGGAGCCGGCTCCATGGGCGTCAGCTTGCTCTCCATATCGCACTGCCCTGGCTTACGTGTGAGACAGGAGAGAGGGAGCCGGCTCCATGGCCGTCAGCTTGCTCTCCATATCGCACTGCCCTGGCTTACCTGTGAGACAGGAGAGAGGGAGCCGGCTCCATGGGCGTCAGCTTGCTCTCCATATCGCACTGCCCTGGCTTACGTGTGAGACAGGAGAGAGGGAGCCGGCTCCATGGGCGTCAGCTTGCTCTCCATATCGTACTGCCCTGGCTTACCTGTGAGACAGGAGAGAGGGAGCCGGCTCCATGGGCGTCAGCTTGCTCTCCATATCTCACTGCCCAGGCTTACGTGTGAGACAGGAGAGAGGGAGCCGGCTCCATGGGCGTCAGCTTGTTCTCCATATCGCACTGCCCTGGCTTACGTGAGAGACAGGAGAGAGCGAGCCGGCTCCATGGGCGTCAGCTTGCTCACCATATCGCACTGCCCCTGCTTACGTGTGAGACACGAGATGGAGCCGGCTCCATGGGCGTCAGCTTGCTCTCCATATCGCACAGCCCTGGCTTACATGTGAGACAGGAGAGAGGGAGCCGGCTCCATGGGCGTCAGCTTGCTCTGCGCATCGAACTGCCCTGGCTTACGTCTGAGACATGAGAGAGGGTGCCCCCTCCATGGGCGTCTGCTTGCTCTCCACATCGCACTGCCCTGGCTTACGTGTGACACAGGAGAGAGGGAGCCGGGTCCATGAGCGTCAGCTTGCTCTCCGCATCGAACTGCCCTGGCTTAAGTGTGAGACAGGAGAGAGGGAGCCGGCTTCATGGGGGTCAGCTTGCTCTCCACATCGCACTGCCCTGGCTTACGTGATACACAGGAGAGAGGGAGCCGGCTTCATGGGCGTCTGCTTGCTCTCCACATCGCACTGCCCTGGCTTACGTGTGACACAGGAGAGAGGGAGCCGTCTTCATGGGCGTCAGCTTGCTCTCCGTATCGCACTGCCCTGGCTTACATGTGAGACAGGAGAGAGGGAGCCGGCTCCATGGGCGTCAGCTTGCTCTCCGTATAGCACAGCCCTGGCTTACATGTGAGACAGGATAGAGGGAGCCGGCTTCATGGGCGTCAGCTTGCTCTCCGTATCGCACTGCCCTGGCTTACATGTGAGACAGGAGAGAGGGAGCCGGCTCCATGGGCGTCAGCTTGCTCTCCGTATAGCAGAGCCCTGGCTTACATGTGAGACAGGATAGAGGGAGCCGGCTTCATGGGCGTCAGCTTGCTCTCCATATCGCACTGCCCTGGCTTACGTGTGAGACACGAGAGCGGGAGCAGGCTCCATGGGCGTCAGCTTGCTCTCCATATCGCACTGACCTGCCTTATATGTGAGACAGGAGAGAGGGAGCCGGCTCCATGGGCGTCAGCTTGCTCTGCGCATCGAACTGCCCTGGCTTACATCTGAGACATGAGAGAGGGTGCCCCCTCCATGGGGGTCAGCTTGCTCTCCGTATCGCACTGCCCTGGCTTACGTGTGAGACAAGAGAGAGGGAGCCGGCTCTATGGGCGTCAGCTTGCTCTCCATATCGCACTGCCCTGGCTTACGTGTGAGACAGGAGAGAGGGAGCCGGCTCCATGGCCGTCAGCTTGCTCTCCATATCGCACTGCCCTGGCTTACCTGTGAGACAGGAGAGAGGGAGCCGGCTCCATGGGCGTCAGCTTGCTCTCCATATCGCACTGCCCTGGCTTACGTGTGAGACAGGAGAGAGGGAGCCGGCTCCATGGGCGTCAGCTTGCTCTCCATATCGTACTGCCCTGGCTTAACTGTGAGACAGGAGAGAGGGAGCCGGCTCCATGGGCGTCAGCTTGCTCTCCATATCTCACTGCCCAGGCTTACGTGTGAGACAGGAGAGAGGGAGCCGGCTCCATGGGCGTCAGCTTGTTCTCCATATCGCACTGCCCTGGCTTACGTGAGAGACAGGAGAGAGCGAGCCGGCTCCATGGGCGTCAGCTTGCTCACCATATCGCACTGCCCCTGCTTACGTGTGAGACACGAGATGGAACCGGCTCCATGGGCGTCAGCTTGCTCTCCATATCGCACAGCCCTGGCTTACATGTGAGACAGGAGAGAGGGAGCCGGCTCCATGGGCGTCAGCTTGCTCTCCGCATCAAACTGCCCTGGCTTACGTGTGAGACAGGAGAGAGGGAGCCCCCTCCATGGGCGTCAGCTTGCTCTCCACATCAAACTGCCCTGGATTACGTGTGAGACATGAGAGAGGAAGCCCCCTCCATGGGCGTCAGCTTGCTCTCCATATCGCACTGCCCTGGTTTACGTGTGAGACAGGAGAGAGGGAGCCGGCTCCATGGGCGTCAGCTTGCTCTCCGTATCGCACTGCCCTGGCTTACGTGTGAGACAGGAGAGAGGGAGCCGGCTTCATGGGCGTCAGCTTGCTCTCCATATCGCACTGCCCTGACTTACGTGTGAGACAGGAGAGAGGGAGCCGGCTCCATGGGCGTCAGCTTGCTCTCCATATCGCACTGCCCTGACTTACGTGTGAGACAGGAGAGAGGGAGCCGGCTCCATGGGCGTCAGCTTGCTCTCCATATCGCACTGCCCTGGCTTAAGTGTGAGACAGGAGAGAGGGAGCCGGCTCCATGGGCGTCAGCTTGTTCTCCATATCGCACTGCCCTGGCTTACGTGTGAGACACGAGAGAGGGAGCCGGCTCCATGAGCGTCAGCTTGCTCTCCATATCGCACTGCCCTGGCTTACGTGTGAGACAGGAGAGAGCGAGCCCCCTCCATGGGCGTCAGCTTGCTCTCCATATTGCACTGCCCTGGCTTACGTGTGAGAGACGAGAGAGGGAGCCGGCTCCATGGGCGTCAGCTTGTTCTCCATATCGCACTGTCCTGGCTTACGTGTGAGACAGGAGAGAGGGAGCCGGCTCCATGGGCGTCAGCTTGCTCTCCGTATCGCACTGCCCTGGCTTACGTGTCAGACAGGAGAGAGGGAGCTGGCTCCATGGGCGTCAGCTTGCTCTCCACATCGCACTGCCCTGGCTTACGTGTGACACAGGAGAGAGGGAGCCGGCTTCATGGGCGTCTGCTTGCTCTCCACATCGCACTGCCCTGGCTTACGTGTGACACAGGAGAGAGGGAGCCGGGTCCATGAGCGTCAGCTTGCTCTCCGTATCGCACTGCCCTGGCTTACGTGTGAGACAGGAGAGAGGGAGCCGGCTCCATGAGCGTCAGCTTGCTCTCCGCATCGAACTGCCCTGGCTTACGTGTGAGACAGGAGAGAGGGAGCCGGCTTCATGGGCGTCAGCTTGCTCTCCACATCGCACTGCCCTGGCTTACGTGTGACACAGGAGAGAGGGAGCCGTCTTCATGGGCGTCAGCTTGCTCTCCGTATCGCACTGCCCTGGCTTACATGTGAGACAGGAGAGAGGGAGCCGGCTCCATGGGCGTCAGCTTGCTCTCCGTATAGCACAGCCCTGGCTTACATGTGAGACAGGATAGAGGGAGCCGGCTCCATGGGCGTCAGCTTGCTCTCCGTATAGCACAGCCCTGGCTTACATGTGAGACAGGATAGAGGGAGCCGGCTTCATGGGCGTCAGCTTGCTCTCCATATCGCACTGCCCTGGCTTACGTGTGAGACACGAGAGCGGGAGCAGGCTCCATGGGCGTCAGCTTGCTCTCCATATCGCACTGACCTGCCTTATATGTGAGACAGGAGAGAGGGAGCCGGCTCCATGGGCGTCAGCTTGCTCTGCGCATCGAACTGCCCTGGCTTACGTCTGAGACATGAGAGAGGGTGCCCCCTCCATGGGGGTCAGCTTGCTCTCCGTATCGCACTGCCCTGGCTTACGTGTGAGACAAGAGAGAGGGAGCCGGCTCCATGGGCGTCAGCTTGCTCTCCATATCGCACTGCCCTGGCTTACGTGTGAGACACGAGAGAGGGAGCCGGCTCCATGAGCGTCAGCTTGCTCTCCATATCGCACTGCCCTGGCTTACGTGTGAGACAGGAGAGAGCGAGCCCCCTCCATGGGCGTCAGCTTGCTCTCCATATTGCACTGCCCTGGCTTACGTGTGAGAGACGAGAGAGGGAGCCGGCTCCATGGGCGTCAGCTTGTTCTCCATATCGCACTGTCCTGGCTTACGTGTGAGACAGGAGAGAGGGAGCCGGCTCCATGGGCGTCAGCTTGCTCTCCGTATCGCACTGCCCTGGCTTACGTGTCAGACAGGAGAGAGGGAGCTGGCTCCATGGGCGTCAGCTTGCTCTCCACATCGCACTGCCCTGGCTTACGTGTGACACAGGAGAGAGGGAGCCGGCTTCATGGGCGTCTGCTTGCTCTCCACATCGCACTGCCCTGGCTTACGTGTGACACAGGAGAGAGGGAGCCGGGTCCATGAGCGTCAGCTTGCTCTCCGTATCGCACTGCCCTGGCTTACGTGTGAGACAGGAGAGAGGGAGACGGCTCCATGAGCGTCAGCTTGCTCTCCGCATCGAACTGCCCTGGCTTACGTGTGAGACAGGAGAGAGGGAGCCGGCTTCATGGGCGTCAGCTTGCTCTCTACATCGCACTGCCCTGGCTTACGTGTGACACAGGAGAGAGGGAGCCGTCTTCATGGGCGTCAGCTTGCTCTCCGTATCGCACTGCCCTGGCTTACATGTGAGACAGGAGAGAGGGAGCCGGCTCCATGGGCGTCAGCTTGCTCTCCGTATAGCACAGCCCTGGCTTACATGTGAGACAGGATAGAGGGAGCCGGCTTCATGGGCGTCAGCTTGCTCTCCGTATCGCACTGCCCTGGCTTACATGTGAGACAGGAGAGAGGGAGCCGGCTCCATGGGCGTCAGCTTGCTCTCCGTATAGCACAGCCCTGGCTTACATGTGAGACAGGATAGAGGGAGCCGGCTTCATGGGCGTCAGCTTGCTCTCCATATCGCACTGACCTGCCTTATATGTGAGACAGGAGAGAGGGAGCCGGCTCCATGGGCGTCAGCTTGCTCTGCGCATCGAACTGCCCTGGCTTACGTCTGAGACATGAGAGAGGGTGCCCCCTCCATGGGGGTCAGCTTGCTCTCCGTATCGCACTGCCCTGGCTTACGTGTGAGACAAGAGAGAGGGAGCCGGCTCCATGGGCGTCAGCTTGCTCTCCATATCGCACTGCCCTGGCTTACGTGTGAGACAGGAGAGAGGGAGCCGGCTCCATGGCCGTCAGCTTGCTCTCCATATCGCACTGCCCTGGCTTACCTGTGAGACAGGAGAGAGGGAGCCGGCTCCATGGGCGTCAGCTTGCTCTCCATATCGCAATGCCCTGGCTTACGTGTGAGACAGGAGAGAGGGAGCCGGCTCCATGGGCGTCAGCTTGCTCTCCATATCGTACTGCCCCGGCTTACCTGTGAGACAGGAGAGAGGGAGCCGGCTCCATGGGCGTCAGCTTGCTCTCCATATCTCACTGCCCAGGCTTACGTGTGAGACAGGAGAGAGGGAGCCGGCTCCATGGGCGTCAGCTTGCTCTCCATATCTCACTGCCCAGGCTTACGTGTGAGACAGGAGAGAGGGAGCCGGCTCCATGAGCGTCAGCTTGCTCTCCGCATCGAACTGCCCTGGCTTACGTGTGAGACAGGAGAGAGGGAGCCGGCTTCATGGGCGTCAGCTTGCTCTCCACATCGCACTGCCCTGGCTTACGTGTGACACAGGAGAGAGGGAGCCGTCTTCATGGGCGTCAGCTTGCTCTCCGTATCGCACTGCCCTGGCTTACATGTGAGACAGGAGAGAGGGAGCCGGCTCCATGGGCGTCAGCTTGCTCTCCGTATAGCACAGCCCTGGCTTACATGTGAGACAGGATAGAGGGAGCCGGCTTCATGGGTGTCAGCTTGCTCTCCGTATCGCACTGCCCTGGCTTACATGTGAGACAGGAGAGAGGGAGCCGGCTCCATGGGCGTCAGCTTGCTCTCCATATCGCACTGACCTGCCTTATATGTGAGACAGGAGAGAGGGAGCCGGCTCCATGGGCGTCAGCTTGCTCTGCGCATCGAACTGCCCTGGCTTACGTCTGAGACATGAGAGAGGGTGCCCCCTCCATGGGCGTCTGCTTGGTCTCCACATCGCACTGCCCTGGCTTACGTGTGACACAGGAGAGAGGGAGCCGGGTCCATGAGCGTCAGCTTGCTCTCCGTATCGCACTGCCCTGGCTTACGTGTGAGACAGGAGAGAGGGAGCCGGCTCCATGAGCGTCAGCTTGCTCTCCGCATCGAACTGCCCTGGCATAAGTGTGAGACAGGAGAGAGGGAGCCGGCTTCATGGGCGTCAGCTTGCTCTCCACATCGCACTGCCCTGGCTTACGTGATACACAGGAGAGAGGGAGCCGGCTTCATGGGCGTCTGCTTGCTCTCCACATCGCACTGCCCTGGCTTACGTGTGACACAGGAGAGAGGGAGCCGTCTTCATGGGCGTCAGCTTGCTCTCCGTATCGCACTGCCCTGGCTTACATGTGAGACAGGAGAGAGGGAGCCGGCTCCATGGGCGTCAGCTTGCTCTCCGTATAGCACAGCCCTGGCTTACATGTGAGACAGGATAGAGGGAGCCGGCTTCATGGGCGTCAGCTTGCTCTCCGTATCGCACTACCCTGGCTTACATGTGAGACAGGAGAGAGGGAGCCGGCTCCATGGGCGTCAGCTTGCTCTCCGTATAGCACAGCCCTGGCTTACATGTGAGACAGGATAGAGGGAGCCGGCTTCATGGGCGTCAGCTTGCTCTCCATATCGCACTGCCCTGGCTTACGTGTGAGACACGAGAGCGGGAGCAGGCTCCATGGGTGTCAGCTTGCTCTCCATATCGCACTGACCTGCCTTATATGTGAGACAGGAGAGAGGGAGCCGGCTCCATGGGCTTCAGCTTGCTCTGCGCATCGAACTGCCCTGGCGTACGTCTGAGACATGAGAGAGGGTGCCCCCTCCATGGGGGTCAGCTTGCTCTCCGTATCGCACTGCCCTGGCTTACGTGTGAGACAAGAGAGAGGGAGCCGGCTCCATGGGCGTCAGCTTGCTCTCCATATCGCACTGCCCTGGCTTACGTGTGAGACAGGAGAGAGGGAGCCGGCTCCATGGCCGTCAGCTTGCTCTCCATATCGCACTGCCCTGGCTTACCTGTGAGACAGGAGAGAGGGAGCCGGCTCCATGGGCGTCAGCTTGCTCTCCATATCGCACTGCCCTGGCTTACGTGTGAGACAGGAGAGAGGGAGCCGGCTCCATGGGCGTCAGCTTGCTCTCCATATCGTACTGCCCTGGCTTACCTGTGAGACAGGAGAGAGGGAGCCGGCTCCATGGGCGTCAGCTTGCTCTCCATATCTCACTGCCCAGGCTTACGTGTGAGACAGGAGAGAGGGAGCCGGCTCCATGGGCGTCAGCTTGTTCTCCATATCGCACTGCCCTGGCTTACGTGAGAGACAGGAGAGAGCGAGCCGGCTCCATGGGCGTCAGCTTGCTCACCATATCGCACTGCCCCTGCTTACGTGTGAGACACGAGATGGAGCCGGCTCCATGGGCGTCAGCTTGCTCTCCATATCGCACAGCCCTGGCTTACATGTGAGACAGGAGAGAGGGAGCCGGCTCCATGGGCGTCAGCTTGCTCTGCGCATCGAACTGCCCTGGCTTACGTCTGAGACATGAGAGAGGGTGCCCCCTCCATGGGCGTCTGCTTGCTCTCCACATCGCACTGCCCTGGCTTACGTGTGACACAGGAGAGAGGGAGCCGGGTCCATGAGCGTCAGCTTGCTCTCCGCATCGAACTGCCCTGGCTTAAGTGTGAGACAGGAGAGAGGGAGCCGGCTTCATGGGGGTCAGCTTGCTCTCCACATCGCACTGCCCTGGCTTACGTGATACACAGGAGAGAGGGAGCCGGCTTCATGGGCGTCTGCTTGCTCTCCACATCGCACTGCCCTGGCTTACGTGTGACACAGGAGAGAGGGAGCCGTCTTCATGGGCGTCAGCTTGCTCTCCGTATCGCACTGCCCTGGCTTACATGTGAGACAGGAGAGAGGGAGCCGGCTCCATGGGCGTCAGCTTGCTCTCCGTATAGCACAGCCCTGGCTTACATGTGAGACAGGATAGAGGGAGCCGGCTTCATGGGCGTCAGCTTGCTCTCCGTATCGCACTGCCCTGGCTTACATGTGAGACAGGAGAGAGGGAGCCGGCTCCATGGGCGTCAGCTTGCTCTCCGTATAGCAGAGCCCTGGCTTACATGTGAGACAGGATAGAGGGAGCCGGCTTCATGGGCGTCAGCTTGCTCTCCATATCGCACTGCCCTGGCTTACGTGTGAGACACGAGAGCGGGAGCAGGCTCCATGGGCGTCAGCTTGCTCTCCATATCGCACTGACCTGCCTTATATGTGAGACAGGAGAGAGGGAGCCGGCTCCATGGGCGTCAGCCTGCTCTGCGCATCGAACTGCCCTGGCTTACATCTGAGACATGAGAGAGGGTGCCCCCTCCATGGGGGTCAGCTTGCTCTCCGTATCGCACTGCCCTGGCTTACGTGTGAGACAAGAGAGAGGGAGCCGGCTCTATGGGCGTCAGCTTGCTCTCCATATCGCACTGCCCTGGCTTACGTGTGAGACAGGAGAGAGGGAGCCGGCTCCATGGCCGTCAGCTTGCTCTCCATATCGCACTGCCCTGGCTTACCTGTGAGACAGGAGAGAGGGAGCCGGCTCCATGGGCGTCAGCTTGCTCTCCATATCGCACTGCCCTGGCTTACGTGTGAGACAGGAGAGAGGGAGCCGGCTCCATGGGCGTCAGCTTGCTCTCCATATCGTACTGCCCTGGCTTAACTGTGAGACAGGAGAGAGGGAGCCGGCTCCATGGGCGTCAGCTTGCTCTCCATATCTCACTGCCCAGGCTTACGTGTGAGACAGGAGAGAGGGAGCCGGCTCCATGGGCGTCAGCTTGTTCTCCATATCGCACTGCCCTGGCTTACGTGAGAGACAGGAGAGAGCGAGCCGGCACCATGGGCGTCAGCTTGCTCACCATATCGCACTGCCCCTGCTTACGTGTGAGACACGAGATGGAACCGGCTCCATGGGCGTCAGCTTGCTCTCCATATCGCACAGCCCTGGCTTACATGTGAGACAGGAGAGAGGGAGCCGGCTCCATGGGCGTCAGCTTGCTCTCCGGATCAAACTGCCCTGGCTTACGTGTGAGACAGGAGAGAGGGAGCCCCCTCCATGGGCGTCAGCTTGCTCTCCACATCAAACTGCCCTGGATTACGTGTGAGACATGAGAGAGGAAGCCCCCTCCATGGGCGTCAGCTTGCTCTCCATATCGCACTGCCCTGGTTTACGTGTGAGACAGGAGAGAGGGAGCCGGCTCCATGGGCGTCAGCTTGCTCTCCGTATCGCACTGCCCTGGCTTACGTGTGAGACAGGAGAGAGGGAGCCGGCTTCATGGGCGTCAGCTTGCTCTCCATATCGCACTGCCCTGACTTACGTGTGAGACAGGAGAGAGGGAGCCGGCTCCATGGGCGTCAGCTTGCTCTCCATATCGCACTGCCCTGACTTACGTGTGAGACAGGAGAGAGGGAGCCGGCTCCATGGGCGTCAGCTTGCTCTCCATATCGCACTGCCCTGGCTTAAGTGTGAGACAGGAGAGAGGGAGCCGGCTCCATGGGCGTCAGCTTGTTCTCCATATCGCACTGCCCTGGCTTACGTGTGAGACACGAGAGAGGGAGCCGGCTCCATGAGCGTCAGCTTGCTCTCCATATCGCACTGCCCTGGCTTACGTGTGAGACAGGAGAGAGCGAGCCCCCTCCATGGGCGTCAGCTTGCTCTCCATATTGCACTGCCCTGGCTTACGTGTGAGAGACGAGAGAGGGAGCCGGCTCCATGGGCGTCAGCTTGTTCTCCATATCGCACTGTCCTGGCTTACGTGTGAGACAGGAGAGAGGGAGCCGGCTCCATGGGCGTCAGCTTGCTCTCCGTATCGCACTGCCCTGGCTTACGTGTCAGACAGGAGAGAGGGAGCTGGCTCCATGGGCGTCAGCTTGCTCTCCACATCGCACTGCCCTGGCTTACGTGTGACACAGGAGAGAGGGAGCCGGCTTCATGGGCGTCTGCTTGCTCTCCACATCGCACTGCCCTGGCTTACGTGTGACACAGGAGAGAGGGAGCCGGGTCCATGAGCGTCAGCTTGCTCTCCGTATCGCACTGCCCTGGCTTACGTGTGAGACAGGAGAGAGGGAGCCGGCTCCATGAGCGTCAGCTTGCTCTCCGCATCGAACTGCCCTGGCTTACGTGTGAGACAGGAGAGAGGGAGCCGGCTTCATGGGCGTCAGCTTGCTCTCCACATCGCACTGCCCTGGCTTACGTGTGACACAGGAGAGAGGGAGCCGTCTTCATGGGCGTCAGCTTGCTCTCCGTATCGCACTGCCCTGGCTTACATGTGAGACAGGAGAGAGGGAGCCGGCTCCATGGGCGTCAGCTTGCTCTCCGTATAGCACAGCCCTGGCTTACATGTGAGACAGGATAGAGGGAGCCGGCTCCATGGGCGTCAGCTTGCTCTCCGTATAGCACAGCCCTGGCTTACATGTGAGACAGGATAGAGGGAGCCGGCTTCATGGGCGTCAGCTTGCTCTCCATATCGCACTGCCCTGGCTTACGTGTGAGACACGAGAGCGGGAGCAGGCTCCATGGGCGTCAGCTTGCTCTCCATATCGCACTGACCTGCCTTATATGTGAGACAGGAGAGAGGGAGCCGGCTCCATGGGCGTCAGCTTGCTCTGCGCATCGAACTGCCCTGGCTTACGTCTGAGACATGAGAGAGGGTGCCCCCTCCATGGGGGTCAGCTTGCTCTCCGTATCGCACTGCCCTGGCTTACGTGTGAGACAAGAGAGAGGGAGCCGGCTCCATGGGCGTCAGCTTGCTCTCCATATCGCACTGCCCTGGCTTAAGTGTGAGACAGGAGAGAGGGAGCCGGCTCCATGGGCGTCAGCTTGTTCTCCATATCGCACTGCCCTGGCTTACGTGTGAGACACGAGAGAGGGAGCCGGCTCCATGAGCGTCAGCTTGCTCTCCATATCGCACTGCCCTGGCTTACGTGTGAGACAGGAGAGAGCGAGCCCCCTCCATGGGCGTCAGCTTGCTCTCCATATTGCACTGCCCTGGCTTACGTGTGAGAGACGAGAGAGGGAGCCGGCTCCATGGGCGTCAGCTTGTTCTCCATATCGCACTGTCCTGGCTTACGTGTGAGACAGGAGAGAGAAAGCCGGCTCCATGGGCGTCAGCTTGCTCTCCGTATCGCACTGCCCTGGCTTACGTGTCAGACAGGAGAGAGGGAGCTGGCTCCATGGGCGTCAGCTTGCTCTCCACATCGCACTGCCCTGGCTTACGTGTGACACAGGAGAGAGGGAGCCGGCTTCATGGGCGTCTGCTTGCTCTCCACATCGCACTGCCCTGGCTTACGTGTGACACAGGGGAGAGGGAGCCGGGTCCATGAGCGTCAGCTTGCTCTCCGTATCGCACTGCCCTGGCTTACGTGTGAGACAGGAGAGAGGGAGACGGCTCCATGAGCGTCAGCTTGCTCTCCGCATCGAACTGCCCTGGCTTACGTGTGAGACAGGAGAGAGGGAGCCGGCTTCATGGGCGTCAGCTTGCTCTCCACATCGCACTGCCCTGGCTTACGTGTGACACAGGAGAGAGGGAGCCGTCTTCATGGGCGTCAGCTTGCTCTCCGTATCGCACTGCCCTGGCTTACATGTGAGACAGGAGAGAGGGAGCCGGCTCCATGGGCGTCAGCTTGCTCTCCGTATAGCACAGCCCTGGCTTACATGTGAGACAGGATAGAGGGAGCCGGCTTCATGGGCGTCAGCTTGCTCTCCGTATCGCACTGCCCTGGCTTACATGTGAGACAGGAGAGAGGGAGCCGGCTCCATGGGCGTCAGCTTGCTCTCCGTATAGCACAGCCCTGGCTTACATGTGAGACAGGATAGAGGGAGCCGGCTTCATGGGCGTCAGCTTGCTCTCCATATCGCACTGACCTGCCTTATATGTGAGACAGGAGAGAGGGAGCCGGCTCCATGGGCGTCAGCTTGCTCTGCGCATCGAACTGCCCTGGCTTACGTCTGAGACATGAGAGAGGGTGCCCCCTCCATGGGGGTCAGCTTGCTCTCCGTATCGCACTGCCCTGGCTTACGTGTGAGACAAGAGAGAGGGAGCCGGCTCCATGGGCGTCAGCTTGCTCTCCATATCGCACTGCCCTGGCTTACGTGTGAGACAGGAGAGAGGGAGCCGGCTCCATGGCCGTCAGCTTGCTCTCCATATCGCACTGCCCTGGCTTACCTGTGAGACAGGAGAGAGGGAGCCGGCTCCATGGGCGTCAGCTTGCTCTCCATATCGCAATGCCCTGGCTTACGTGTGAGACAGGAGAGAGGGAGCCGGCTCCATGGGCGTCAGCTTGCTCTCCATATCGTACTGCCCCGGCTTACCTGTGAGACAGGAGAGAGGGAGCCGGCTCCATGGGCGTCAGCTTGCTCTCCATATCTCACTGCCCAGGCTTACGTGTGAGACAGGAGAGAGGGAGCCGGATCCATGGGCGTCAGCTTGTTCTCCATATCGCACTGCCCTGGCTTACGTGTGACACAGGAGAGAGGGAGCCAGCTCCATGGGCGTCAGCTTGCTCTACATATTGCACTGCCCTGGCTTACGTGTGAGACAGGAGAGAGGGAGCCGGCTTCATGGGCGTCAGCTTGCTCTCCATATTGCACTGCCCTGGCTTACGTGTGAGACAGGAGAGAGGGAGCCGGCTTCATGGGCGTCAGCTTGCACTCCACATCGCAATGTCCTGGCTTACGTGTGTCACAGGAGAGAGGGAGCCGGCTCCATGGGCATCAGCTTGCTCTCCATATTGCACTGCCCTGGCTTACGTGTGAGACGGGAGAGCGGGAGCCGGCTCCATGGGCGTCAGCTTGCTCTCAATATCGCACTGACCTGCCTTATATGTGAGACAGGAGAGAGGGAGCCGGCTCCATGGGCGTCAGCTTGCTCTGCGCATCGAACTGCCCTGGCTTACGTCTGAGACAGGAGAGAGGGTGCCCCCTCCATGGGGGTCAGCTTGCTCTCCGTATCGCACTGCCCTGGCTTACGTGTGAGACAAGAGAGAGGGAGCCGGCTCCATGGGCGTCAGCTTGCTCTCCATATCGCACTGCCCTGGCTTACGTGTGAGACAGGAGAGAGGGAGCCGGCTCCATGGCCGTCAGCTTGCTCTCCATATCGCACTGCCCTGGCTTACCTGTGAGACAGGAGAGAGGGAGCCGGCTCCATGGGCGTCAGCTTGCTCTCCATATCGCAATGCCCTGGCTTACGTGTGAGACAGGAGAGAGGGAGCCGGCTCCATGGGCGTCAGCTTGCTCTCCATATCGTACTGCCCTGGCTTACCTGTGAGACAGGAGAGAGGGAGCCGGCTCCATGGGCGTCAGCTTGCTCTCCATATCTCACTGCCCAGTCTTACGTATGAGACAGGAGAGAGGGAGCCGGCTCCATGGGCGTCAGCTTGTTCTCCATATCGCACTGCCCTGGCTTACGTGAGAGACAGGAGAGAGCGAGCCGGCTCCATGGGCGTCAGCTTGCTCACCATATCGCACTGCCCCTGCTTACGTGTGAGACACGAGATGGAGCCGGCTCCATGGGCGTCAGCTTGCTCTCCATATCGCACAGCCCTGGATTACATGTGAGACAGGAGAGAGGGAGCCGGCTCCATTGGCGTCAGCTTGCTCTCCGCATCAAACTGCCCTGGCTTACGTGTGAGACAGGAGAGAGGGAGCCCCCTCCATGGGTGTCAGCTTGCTCTCCACATCAAACTGCCCTGGATTACGTGTGAGACATGAGAGAGGAAGCCCCCTCCATGGGCGTCAGCTTGCTCTCCATATCGCACTGCCCTGGTTTACGTGTGACACAGGAGAGAGGGAGCCGTCTCCATGGGCGTCAGCTTGCTCTCCGTATCGCACTGCCCTGGCTTACGTGTGAGACAGGAGAGAGGGAGCCGGCTTCATAGGCGTCAGCTTGCTCTCCATATTGCACTGCCCTGGCTTACGTGTGAGACAGGAGAGAGAGAGCCGGCTCCATGGGCGTCAGCTTGCTCTCCATATCGCACTGCCCTGACTTACGTGTGAGACAGGAGAGAGGGAGCCGGCTCCATGGGCGTCAGCTTGCTCTCCATATCGCACTGCCCTGACTTACGTGTGAGACAGGAGAGAGGGAGCCGGCTCCATGGGCGTCAGCTTGCTCTCCGTATCACACTGCCCTGGCTTACGTGTGAGACAGGAGAGAGGGAGCCGGCTTCATGGGCGTCAGCTTGCACTCCACATCGCAATGTCCTGGCTTACGTGTGTCACAGGAGAGAGGGAGCCGGCTCCATGGGCATCAGCTTGCTCTCCATATTGCACTGCCCTGGCTTACGTGTGAGACGGGAGAGCGGGAGCCGGCTCCATGGGCGTCAGCTTGCTCTCAATATCGCACTGACCTGCCTTACATGTGAGACAGGAGATTGGGAGCCGGCTCCATGGGCGTCAGCTTGCTCTCCACATCGCACTGCCCTGGCTTACGTGTGAGACAGGAGAGAGAGAGCCGGCTCCATGGGCGTCAGCTTGCTCTCCATATCGCACTGCCCTGGCTTACCTGGGAGACAGGAGAGAGGAAGCCGGCTCCATGGGCGTCAGCTTGCTCTCCGTATAGCACAGCCCTGGCTTACATGTGAGACATGAGAGAGGGTGCCCCCTCCATGGGGGTCAGCTTGCTCTCCGTATCGCACTGCCCTGGCTTACGTGTGAGACAAGAGAGAGGGAGCCGGCTCCATGGGCGTCAGCTTGCTCTCCATATCGCACTGCCCTGGCTTAAGTGTGAGACAGGAGAGAGGGAGCCGGCTCCATGGGCGTCAGCTTGTTCTCCATATTGCACTGCCCTGGCTTACGTGTGAGACACGAGAGAGGGAGCCGGCTCCATGAGCGTCAGCTTGCTCTCCATATCGCACTGCCCTGGCTTACGTGTGAGACAGGAGAGAGCGTGCCCCCTCCATGGGCGTCAGCTTGCTCTCCATATTGCACTGCCCTGGCTTACGTGTGAGAGACGAGAGAGGGAGCCGGCTCCATGGGCGTCAGCTTGTTCTCCATATCGCACTGTCCTGGCTTACGTGTGAGACAGGAGAGAGGGAGCCGGCTCCATGGGCGTCAGCTTGCTCTCCGTATCGCACTGCCCTGGCTTACGTGTCAGACAGGAGAGAGGGAGCTGGCTCCATGGGCGTCAGCTTGCTCTCCACATCGCACTGCCCTGGCTTACGTGTGACACAGGAGAGAGGGAGCCGGGTCCATGAGCGTCAGCTTGCTCTCCGTATCGCACTGCCCTGGCTTACGTGTGAGACAGGAGAGAGGGAGCCGGCTCCATGAGCGTCAGCTTGCTCTCCGCATCGAACTGCCCTGGCTTACGTGTGAGACAGGAGAGAGGGAGCCGGCTTCATGGGCGTCAGTTTGCTCTCCACATCGCACTGCCCTGGCTTACGTGTGACACAGGAGAGAGGGAGCCGTCTTCATGGGCGTCAGCTTGCTCTCCGTATCGCACTGCCCTGGCTTACATGTGAGACAGGAGAGAGGGAGCCGGCTCCATGGGCGTCAGCTTGCTCTCCGTATAGCACAGCCCTGGCTTACATGTGAGACAGGATAGAGGGAGCCGGCTTCATGGGCGTCAGCTTGCTCTCCGTATCGCACTGCCCTGGCTTACATGTGAGACAGGAGAGAGGGAGCCGGCTCCATGGGCGTCAGCTTGCTCTCCGTATAGCACAGCCCTGGCTTACATGTGAGACAGGATAGAGGGAGCCGGCTTCATGGGCGTCAGCTTGCTCTCCATATCGCACTGACCTGCCTTATATGTGAGACAGGAGAGAGGGAGCCGGCTCCATGGGCGTCAGCTTGCTCTGCGCATCGAACTGCCCTGGCTTACGTCTGAGACATGAGAGAGGGTGCCCCCTCCATGGGGGTCAGCTTGCTCTCCATATCGCACTGCCCTGGTTTACGTGTGAGACAGGAGAGAGGGAGCCGGCTCCATGGGCGTCAGCTTGCTCTCCGTATCGCACTGCCCTGGCTTACGTGTGAGACAGGAGAGAGGGAGCCGGCTTCATGGGCGTCAGCTTGCTCTCCATATCGCACTGCCCTGACTTACGTGTGAGACAGGAGAGAGGGAGCCGGCTCCATGGGCGTCAGCTTGCTCTCCATATCGCACTGCCCTGACTTACGTGTGAGACAGGAGAGAGGGAGCCGGCTCCATGGGCGTCAGCTTGCTCTCCATATCGCACTGCCCTGGCTTAAGTGTGAGACAGGAGAGAGGGAGCCGGCTCCATGGGCGTCAGCTTGTTCTCCATATCGCACTGCCCTGGCTTACGTGTGAGACACGAGAGAGGGAGCCGGCTCCATGAGCGTCAGCTTGCTCTCCATATCGCACTGCCCTGGCTTACGTGTGAGACAGGAGAGAGCGAGCCCCCTCCATGGGCGTCAGCTTGCTCTCCATATTGCACAGCCCTGGCTTACGTGTGAGAGACGAGAGAGGGAGCCGGCTCCATGGGCGTCAGCTTGTTCTCCATATCGCACTGTCCTGGCTTACGTGTGAGACAGGAGAGAGGGAGCCGGCTCCATGGGCGTCAGCTTGCTCTCCGTATCGCACTGCCCTGGCTTACGTGTCAGACAGGAGAGAGGGAGCTGGCTCCATGGGCGTCAGCTTGCTCTCCACATCGCACTGCCCTGGCTTACGTGTGACACAGGAGAGAGGGAGCCGGCTTCATGGGCGTCTGCTTGCTCTCCACATCGCACTGCCCTGGCTTACGTGTGACACAGGAGAGAGGGAGCCGGGTCCATGAGCGTCAGCTTGCTCTCCGTATCGCACTGCCCTGGCTTACGTGTGAGACAGGAGAGAGGGAGCCGGCTCCATGAGCGTCAGCTTGCTCTCCGCATCGAACTGCCCTGGCTTACGTGTGAGACAGGAGAGAGGGAGCCGGCTTCATGGGCGTCAGCTTGCTCTCCACATCGCACTGCCCTGGCTTACGTGTGACACAGGAGAGAGGGAGCCGTCTTCATGGGCGTCAGCTTGCTCTCCGTATCGCACTGCCCTGGCTTACATGTGAGACAGGAGAGAGGGAGCCGGCTCCATGGGCGTCAGCTTGCTCTCCGTATAGCACAGCCCTGGCTTACATGTGAGACAGGATAGAGGGAGCCGGCTCCATGGGCGTCAGCTTGCTCTCCGTATAGCACAGCCCTGGCTTACATGTGAGACAGGATAGAGGGAGCCGGCTTCATGGGCGTCAGCTTGCTCTCCATATCGCACTGCCCTGGCTTACGTGTGAGACACGAGAGCGGGAGCAGGCTCCATGGGCGTCAGCTTGCTCTCCATATCGCACTGACCTGCCTTATATGTGAGACAGGAGAGAGGGAGCCGGCTCCATGGGCGTCAGCTTGCTCTGCGCATCGAACTGCCCTGGCTTACGTCTGAGACATGAGAGAGGGTGCCCCCTCCATGGGGGTCAGCTTGCTCTCCGTATCGCACTGCCCTGGCTTACGTGTGAGACAAGAGAGAGGGAGCCGGCTCCATGGGCGTCAGCTTGCTCTCCATATCGCACTGCCCTGGCTTAAGTGTGAGACAGGAGAGAGGGAGCCGGCTCCATGGGCGTCAGCTTGTTCTCCATATCGCACTGCCCTGGCTTACGTGTGAGACACGAGAGAGGGAGCCGGCTCCATGAGCGTCAGCTTGCTCTCCATATCGCACTGCCCTGGCTTACGTGTGAGACAGGAGAGAGCGAGCCCCCTCCATGGGCATCAGCTTGCTCTCCATATTGCACTGCCCTGGCTTACGTGTGAGAGACGAGAGAGGGAGCCGGCTCCATGGGCGTCAGCTTGTTCTCCATATCGCACTGTCCTGGCTTACGTGTGAGACAGGAGAGAGGGAGCCGGCTCCATGGGCGTCAGCTTGCTCTCCGTATCGCACTGCCCTGGCTTACGTGTCAGACAGGAGAGAGGGAGCTGGCTCCATGGGCGTCAGCTTGCTCTCCACATCGCACTGCCCTGGCTTACGTGTGACACAGGAGAGACGGAGCCGGCTTCATGGGCGTCTGCTTGCTCTCCACATCGCACTGCCCTGGCTTACGTGTGACACAGGAGAGAGGGAGCCGGGTCCATGAGCGTCAGCTTGCTCTCCGTATCGCACTGCCCTGGCTTACGTGTGAGACAGGAGAGAGGGAGACGGCTCCATGAGCGTCAGCTTGCTCTCCGCATCGAACTGCCCTGGCTTACGTGTGAGACAGGAGAGAGGGAGCCGGCTTCATGGGCGTCAGCTTGCTCTCCACATCGCACTGCCCTGGCTTACGTGTGACACAGGAGAGAGGGAGCCGTCTTCATGGGCGTCAGCTTGCTCTCCGTATCGCACTGCCCTGGCTTACATGTGAGACAGGAGAGAGGGAGCCGGCTCCATGGGCGTCAGCTTGCTCTCCGTATAGCACAGCCCTGGCTTACATGTGAGACAGGATAGAGGGAGCCGGCTTCATGGGCGTCAGCTTGCTCTCCGTATCGCACTGCCCTGGCTTACATGTGAGACAGGAGAGAGGGAGCCGGCTCCATGGGCGTCAGCTTGCTCTCCGTATAGCACAGCCCTGGCTTACATGTGAGACAGGATAGAGGGAGCCGGCTTCATGGGCGTCAGCTTGCTCTCCATATCGCACTGACCTGCCTTATATGTGAGACAGGAGAGAGGGAGCCGGCTCCATGGGCGTCAGCTTGCTCTGCGCATCGAACTGCCCTGGCTTACGTCTGAGACATGAGAGAGGGTGCCCCCTCCATGGGGGTCAGCTTGCTCTCCGTATCGCACTGCCCTGGCTTACGTGTGAGACAAGAGAGAGGGAGCCGGCTCCATGGGCGTCAGCTTGCTCTCCATATCGCACTGCCCTGGCTTACGTGTGAGACAGGAGAGAGGGAGCCGGCTCCATGGGCGTCAGCTTGCTCTCCATATCGCACTGCCCTGGCTTACCTGTGAGACAGGAGAGAGGGAGCCGGCTCCATGGGCGTCAGCTTGCTCTCCATATCGCAATGCCCTGGCTTACGTGTGAGACAGGAGAGAGGGAGCCGGCTCCATGGGCGTCAGCTTGCTCTCCATATCGTACTGCCCCGGCTTACCTGTGAGACAGGAGAGAGGGAGCCGGCTCCATGGGCGTCAGCTTGCTCTCCATATCTCACTGCCCAGGCTTACGTGTGAGACAGGAGAGAGGGAGCCGGATCCATGGGCGTCAGCTTGTTCTCCATATCGCACTGCCCTGGCTTACGTGTGACACAGGAGAGAGGGAGCCAGCTCCATGGGCGTCAGCTTGCTCTACATATTGCACTGCCCTGGCTTACGTGTGAGACAGGAGAGAGGGAGCCGGCTTCATGGGCGTCAGCTTGCTCTCCATATTGCACTGCCCTGGCTTACGTGTGAGACAGGAGAGAGGGAGCCGGCTTCATGGGCGTCAGCTTGCACTCCACATCGCAATGTCCTGGCTTACGTGTGTCACAGGAGAGAGGGAGCCGGCTCCATGGGCATCAGCTTGCTCTCCATATTGCACTGCCCTGGCTTACGTGTGAGACGGGAGAGCGGGAGCCGGCTCCATGGGCGTCAGCTTGCTCTCAATATCGCACTGACCTGGCTTACATGTGAGACAGGATAGAGGGAGCCGGCTTCATGGGCGTCAGCTTGCTCTCCGTATCGCACTGCCCTGGCTTACATGTGAGACAGGAGAGAGGGAGCCGGCTCCATGGGCGTCAGCTTGCTCTCCGTATAGCACAGCCCTGGCTTACATGTGAGACAGGATAGAGGGAGCCGGCTTCATGGGCGTCAGCTTGCTCTCCATATCGCACTGCCCTGGCTTACGTGTGAGACACGAGAGCGGGAGCAGGCTCCATGGGCGTCAGCTTGCTCTCCATATCGCACTGACCTGCCTTATATGTGAGACAGGAGAGAGGGAGCCGGCTCCATGGGCGTCAGCTTGCTCTGCGCATCGAACTGCCCTGGCTTACGTCTGAGACAGGAGAGAGGGTGCCCCCTCCATGGGGGTCAGCTTGCTCTCCGTATCGCACTGCCCTGGCTTACGTGTGAGACAAGAGAGAGGGAGCCGGCTCCATGGGCGTCAGCTTGCTCTCCATATCGCACTGCCCTGGCTTACGTGTGAGACAGGAGAGAGGGAGCCGGCTCCATGGCCGTCAGCTTGCTCTCCATATCGCACTGCCCTGGCTTACCTGTGAGACAGGAGAGAGGGAGCCGGCTCCATGGGCGTCAGCTTGCTCTCCATATCGCAATGCCCTGGCTTACGTGTGAGACAGGAGAGAGGGAGCCGGCTCCATGGGCGTCAGCTTGCTCTCCATATCGTACTGCCCTGGCTTACCTGTGAGACAGGAGAGAGGGAGCCGGCTCCATGGGCGTCAGCTTGCTCTCCATATCTCACTGCCCAGTCTTACGTATGAGACAGGAGAGAGGGAGCCGGCTCCATGGGCGTCAGCTTGTTCTCCATATCGCACTGCCCTGGCTTACGTGAGAGACAGGAAAGAGCGAGCCGGCTCCATGGGCGTCAGCTTGCTCACCATATCGCACTGCCCCTGCTTACGTGTGAGACACGAGATGGAGCCGGCTCCATGGGCGTCAGCTTGCTCTCCATATCGCACAGCCCTGGATTACATGTGAGACAGGAGAGAGGGAGCCGGCTCCATTGGCGTCAGCTTGCTCTCCGCATCAAACTGCCCTGGCTTACGTGTGAGACAGGAGAGAGGGAGCCCCCTCCATGGGTGTCAGCTTGCTCTCCACATCAAACTGCCCTGGATTACGTGTGAGACATGAGAGAGGAAGCCCCCTCCATGGGCGTCAGCTTGCTCTCCATATCGCACTGCCCTGGTTTACGTGTGACACAGGAGAGAGGGAGCCGGCTCCATGGGCGTCAGCTTGCTCTCCGTATCGCACTGCCCTGGCTTACGTGTGAGACAGGAGAGAGGGAGCCGGCTTCATAGGCGTCAGCTTGCTCTCCATATTGCACTGCCCTGGCTTACGTGTGAGACAGGAGAGAGAGAGCCGGCTCCATGGGCGTCAGCTTGCTCTCCATATCGCACTGCGCTGACTTACGTGTGAGACAGGAGAGAGGGAGCCGGCTCCATGGGCGTCAGCTTGCTCTCCATATCGCACTGCCCTGACTTACGTGTGAGACAGGAGAGAGGGAGCCGGCTCCATGGGCGTCAGCTTGCTCTCCGTATCACACTGCCCTGGCTTACGTGTGAGACAGGAGAGAGGGAGCCGGCTTCATGGGCGTCAGCTTGCACTCCACATCGCAATGTCCTGGCTTACGTGTGTCACAGGAGAGAGGGAGCCGGCTCCATGGGCATCAGCTTGCTCTCCATATTGCACTGCCCTGGCTTACGTGTGAGACGGGAGAGCGGGAGCCGGCTCCATGGGCGTCAGCTTGCTCTCAATATCGCACTGACCTGCCTTACATGTGAGACAGGAGATTGGGAGCCGGCTCCATGGGCGTCAGCTTGCTCTCCACATCGCACTGCCCTGGCTTACGTGTGAGACAGGAGAGAGAGAGCCGGCTCCATGGGCGTCAGCTTGCTCTCCATATCGCACTGCCCTGGCTTACCTGGGAGACAGGAGAGAGGAAGCCGGCTCCATGGGCGTCAGCTTGCTCTCCGTATAGCACAGCCCTGGCTTACATGTGAGACATGAGAGAGGGTGCCCCCTCCATGGGGGTCAGCTTGCTCTCCGTATCGCACTGCCCTGGCTTACGTGTGAGACAAGAGAGAGGGAGCCGGCTCCATGGGCGTCAGCTTGCTCTCCATATCGCACTGCCCTGGCTTAAGTGTGAGACAGGAGAGAGGGAGCCGGCTCCATGGGCGTCAGCTTGTTCTCCATATTGCACTGCCCTGGCTTACGTGTGAGACACGAGAGAGGGAGCCGGCTCCATGAGCGTCAGCTTGCTCTCCATATCGCACTGCCCTGGCTTACGTGTGAGACAGGAGAGAGCGTGCCCCCTCCATGGGCGTCAGCTTGCTCTCCATATTGCACTGCCCTGGCTTACGTGTGAGAGACGAGAGAGGGAGCCGGCTCCATGGGCGTCAGCTTGTTCTCCATATCGCACTGTCCTGGCTTACGTGTGAGACAGGAGAGAGGGAGCCGGCTCCATGGGCGTCAGCTTGCTCTCCGTATCGCACTGCCCTGGCTTACGTGTCAGACAGGAGAGAGGGAGCTGGCTCCATGGGCGTCAGCTTGCTCTCCACATCGCACTGCCCTGGCTTACGTGTGACACAGGAGAGAGGGAGCCGGGTCCATGAGCGTCAGCTTGCTCTCCGTATCGCACTGCCCTGGCTTACGTGTGAGACAGGAGAGAGGGAGCCGGCTCCATGAGCGTCAGCTTGCTCTCCGCATCGAACTGCCCTGGCTTACGTGTGAGACAGGAGAGAGGGAGCCGGCTTCATGGGCGTCAGTTTGCTCTCCACATCGCACTGCCCTGGCTTACGTGTGACACAGGAGAGAGGGAGCCGTCTTCATGGGCGTCAGCTTGCTCTCCGTATCGCACTGCCCTGGCTTACATGTGAGACAGGAGAGAGGGAGCCGGCTCCATGGGCGTCAGCTTGCTCTCCGTATAGCACAGCCCTGGCTTACATGTGAGACAGGATAGAGGGAGCCGGCTTCATGGGCGTCAGCTTGCTCTCCGTATCGCACTGCCCTGGCTTACATGTGAGACAGGAGAGAGGGAGCCGGCTCCATGGGCGTCAGCTTGCTCTCCGTATAGCACAGCCCCGGCTTACATGTGAGACAGGATAGAGGGAGCCGGCTTCATGGGCGTCAGCTTGCTCTCCATATCGCACTGACCTGCCTTATATGTGAGACAGGAGAGAGGGAGCCGGCTCCATGGGCGTCAGCTTGCTCTGCGCATCGAACTGCCCTGGCTTACGTCTGAGACATGAGAGAGGGTGCCCCCTCCATGGGGGTCAGCTTGCTCTCCGTATCGCACTGCCCTGGCTTACGTGTGAGACGGGAGAGCGGGAGCCGGCTCCATGGGCGTCAGCTTGCTCTCAATATCGCACTGACCTGCCTTACATGTGAGACAGGAGATTGGGAGCCGGCTCCATGGGCGTCAGCTTGCTCTCCACATCGCACTGCCCTGGCTTACGTGTGAGACAGGAGAGAGAGAGCCGGCTCCATGGGCGTCAGCTTTCTCTCCATATCGCACTGCCCTGGCTTACCTGGGAGACAGGAGAGAGGAAGCCGGCTCCATGGGCGTCAGCTTGCTCTCCGTATAGCACAGCCCTGGCTTACATGTGAGACAGGATAGAGGGAGCCGGCTTCATGGGCGTCAGCTTGCTCTCCGTATCGCACTGCCCTGGCTTACCTGTGAGACAGGAGAGTGGGAGCCGGCTCCATGGGCGTCAGTTTGCTCTCCATATCACACTGCCCAGGCTTACGTGTGAGACAGGAGAGAGGGAGCCCTCTCCATGGGCGTCAGCTTGCTCTCCATATCGTACTGCCCTGGCTTACCTGTGAGACAGGAGAGAGGGAGCCGGCTCCATGGGCGTCAGCTTGTTCTCCATATTGCACTGCCCTGGCTTACGTGTGAGACACGAGAGAGGGAGCCGGCTCCATGAGCGTCAGCTTGCTCTCCATATCGCACTGCCCTGGCTTACGTGTGAGACAGGAGAGAGCGTGCCCCCTCCATGGGCGTCAGCTTGCTCTCCATATTGCACTGCCCTGGCTTACGTGTGAGAGACGAGAGAGGGAGCCGGCTCCATGGGCGTCAGCTTGTTCTCCATATCGCACTGTCCTGGCTTACGTGTGAGACAGGAGAGAGGGAGCCGGCTCCACGGGCGTCAGCTTGCTCTCCGTATCGCACTGCCCTGGCTTACGTGTCAGACAGGAGAGAGGGAGCTGGCTCCATGGGCGTCAGCTTGCTCTCCACATCGCACTGCCCTGGCTTACGTGTGACACAGGAGAGAGGGAGCCGGGTCCATGAGCGTCAGCTTGCTCTCCGTATCGCACTGCCCTGGCTTACGTGTGAGACAGGAGAGAGGGAGCCGGCTCCATGAGCGTCAGCTTGCTCTCCGCATCGAACTGCCCTGGCTTACGTGTGAGACAGGAGAGAGGGAGCCGGCTTCATGGGCGTCAGTTTGCTCTCCACATCGCACTGCCCTGGCTTACGTGTGACACAGGAGAGAGGGAGCCGTCTTCATGGGCGTCAGCTTGCTCTCCGTATCGCACTGCCCTGGCTTACATGTGAGACAGGAGAGAGGGAGCCGGCTCCATGGGCGTCAGCTTGCTCTCCGTATAGCACAGCCCTGGCTTACATGTGAGACAGGATAGAGGGAGCCGGCTTCATGGGCGTCAGCTTGCTCTCCGTATCGCACTGCCCTGGCTTACATGTGAGACAGGAGAGAGGGAGCCGGCTCCATGGGCGTCAGCTTGCTCTCCGTATAGCACAGCCCTGGCTTACATGTGAGACAGGATAGAGGGAGCCGGCTTCATGGGCGTCAGCTTGCTCTCCATATCGCACTGACCTGCCTTATATGTGAGACAGGAGAGAGGGAGCCGGCTCCATGGGCGTCAGCTTGCTCTGCGCATCGAACTGCCCTGGCTTACGTCTGAGACATGAGAGAGGGTGCCCCCTCCATGGGGGTCAGCTTGCTCTCCGTATCGCACTGCCCTGGCTTACGTGTGAGACGGGAGAGCGGGAGCCGGCTCCATGGGCGTCAGCTTGCTCTCAATATCGCACTGACCTGCCTTACATGTGAGACAGGAGATTGGGAGCCGGCTCCATGGGCGTCAGCTTGCTCTCCACATCGCACTGCCCTGGCTTACGTGTGAGACAGGAGAGAGAGAGCCGGCTCCATGGGCGTCAGCTTTCTCTCCATATCGCACTGCCCTGGCTTACCTGGGAGACAGGAGAGAGGAAGCCGGCTCCATGGGCGTCAGCTTGCTCTCCGTATAGCACAGCCCTGGCTTACATGTGAGACAGGATAGAGGGAGCCGGCTTCATGGGCGTCAGCTTGCTCTCCGTATCGCACTGCCCTGGCTTACCTGTGAGACAGGAGAGTGGGAGCCGGCTCCATGGGCGTCAGCTTGCTCTCCATATCACACTGCCCAGGCTTACGTGTGAGACAGGAGAGAGGGAGACCTCTCCATGGGCGTCAGCTTGTTCTCCATATCGCATTGCCCAGGCTTACGTGTGAGACAGGAGCGAGGGAGCCGGCTCCATGGGCGTCAGCTTGCTCTACATATCGCACTGCCCTGGTTTACGTGTGAGACAGGAGAGAGGGAGCCGGCCCCATGGGCGTCAGCTTGCTCTCCATATCGCACTGCCCTGGCTTACGTGTGAGACACGAGAGAGGGAGACAGCTCCATGGGCGTCAGCTTGCTCTCCATATCACACTGCCCTGGCTTACGTGTGAGACAGGAGAGAGGAAGCCGGCTCCATGGGCGTCAGCTTGTTCTCCATATCGCACTGCCCTGGCTTAAGTGTGAGACAGGAGAGAGGGAGCCGGCTCCATGGGCGTCAGCTTGTTCTCCATATCGCACTGCCCTGGCTTACGTGTGAGACACGAGAGAGGGAGCCGGCTCCATGAGCGTCAGCTTGCTCTCCATATCGCACTGCCCTGGCTTACGTGTGAGACAGGAGAGAGCGAGCCCCCTCCATGGGCGTCAGCTTACTCTCCACATCGATCTGTCCTGGCTTACGTG
Organism: Hemitrygon akajei; assembly: GCF_048418815.1. Classification (NCBI taxonomy): domain Eukaryota; kingdom Metazoa; phylum Chordata; class Chondrichthyes; order Myliobatiformes; family Dasyatidae; genus Hemitrygon; species Hemitrygon akajei. Next base: position 38,676,882 of record NC_133151.1, read on the forward strand.
TGAGAGACGAGAGAGGGAGCCGGCTCCATGGGCGTCAGCTTGTTCTCCATATCGCACTGTCCTGGCTTACGTGTGAGACAGGAGAGAGGGAGCCGGCTCCATGGGCGTCAGCTTGCTCTCCGTATCGCACTGCCCTGGCTTACGTGTCAGACAGGAGAGAGGGAGCCGGCTCCATGGGCGTCAGCTTGCTCTCCGCATCAAACTGCCCTGGCTTACGTGTGAGACAGGAGAGAGGGAGCCCCCTCCATGGGCGTCAGCTTGCTCTCCATATCGCACTGCCCTGGTTTACGTGTGAGACAGGAGAGAGGGAGCCGGCTCCATGGGCGTCAGCTTGCTCTCCGTATCGCACTGCCCTGGCTTACGTGTGAGACAGGAGAGAGGGAGCCGGCTCCATGGGCGTCAGCTTGCACTCCACATCGCAATGTCCTGGCTTACGTGTGACACAGGAGAGAGGGAGCCGGCTCCATGGGCGTCAGCTTGCTCTACATATTGCACTGCCCTGGCTTACGTGTGAGACAGGAGAGAGGGAGCCGGCTTCATGGGCGTCAGCTTGCTCTCCATATTGCACTGCCCTGGCTTACGTTTGAGACAGGAGAGAGGGAGCCGGCTTCATGGGCGTCAGCTTGCACTCCACATCGCAATGTCCTGGCTTACGTGTGTCACAGGAGAGAGGGAGCCGGCTCCATGGGCATCAGCTTGCTCTCCATATTGCACTGCCCTGGCTTACGTGTGAGACGGGAGAGCGGGAGCCGGCTCCATGGGCGTCAGCTTGCTCTCAATATCGCACTGACCTGGCTTACATGTGAGACAGGATAGAGGGAGCCGGCTTCATGGGCGTCAGCTTGCTCTCCGTATCGCACTGCCCTGGCTTACATGTGAGACAGCAGAGAGGGAGCCGGCTCCATGGGCGTCAGCTTGCTCTCCGTATAGCACAGCCCTGGCTTACATGTGAGACAGGATAGAGGGAGCCGGCTTCATGGGCGTCAGCTTGCTCTCCATATCGCACTGCCCTGGCTTACGTGTGAGACAGGAGAGAGGGAGCCGGCTCCATGGGCGTCAGCTTGCTCTCCGTATCGCACTGCCCTGGCTTACGTGTGAGACAGGAGAGAGGGAGCCGGCTCCATGGGCGTCAGCTTGCACTCCACATCGCAATGTCCTGGCTTACGTGTGACACAGGAGAGAGGGAGCCGGCTCCATGGGCGTCAGCTTGCTCTACATATTGCACTGCCCTGGCTTACGTGTGAGACAGGAGAGAGGGAGCCGGCTTCATGGGCGTCAGCTTGCTCTCCATATTGCACTGCCCTGGCTTACGTTTGAGACAGGAGAGAGGGAGCCGGCTTCATGGGCGTCAGCTTGCACTCCACATCGCAATGTCCTGGCTTACGTGTGTCACAGGAGAGAGGGAGCCGGCTCCATGGGCATCAGCTTGCTCTCCATATTGCACTGCCCTGGCTTACGTGTGAGACGGGAGAGCGGGAGCCGGCTCCATGGGCGTCAGCTTGCTCTCAATATCGCACTGACCTGGCTTACATGTGAGACAGGATAGAGGGAGCCGGCTTCATGGGCGTCAGCTTGCTCTCCGTATCGCACTGCCCTGGCTTACATGTGAGACAGCAGAGAGGGAGCCGGCTCCATGGGCGTCAGCTTGCTCTCCGTATAGCACAGCCCTGGCTTACATGTGAGACAGGATAGAGGGAGCCGGCTTCATGGGCGTCAGCTTGCTCTCCATATCGCACTGCCCTGGCTTACGTGTGAGACACGAGAGCGGGAGCCGGCTCCATGAGCGTCAGCTTGCTCTCCATATCGCACTGCCCTGGCTTACGTGTGAGACAGGAGAGAGCGTGCCCCCTCCATGGGCGTCAGCTTGCTCTCCATATTGCACTGCCCTGGCTTACGTGTGAGAGACGAGAGAGGGAGCCGGCTCCATGGGCGTCAGCTTGTTCTCCATATCGCACTGTCCTGGCTTACGTGTGAGACAGGAGAGAGGGAGCCGGCTCCATGGGCGTCAGCTTGCTCTCCGTATCGCACTGCCCTGGCTTACGTGTCAGACAGGAGAGAGGGAGCTGGCTCCATGGGCGTCAGCTTGCTCTCCACATCGCACTGCCCTGGCTTACGTGTGACACAGGAGAGAGGGAGCCGGGTCCATGAGCGTCAGCTTGCTCTCCGTATCGCACTGCCCTGGCTTACGTGTGAGACAGGAGAGAGGGAGCCGGCTCCATGAGCGTCAGCTTGCTCTCCGCATCGAACTGCCCTGGCTTACGTGTGAGACAGGAGAGAGGGAGCCGGCTTCATGGGCGTCAGTTTGCTCTCCACATCGCACTGCCCTGGCTTACGTGTGACACAGGAGAGAGGGAGCCGTCTTCATGGGCGTCAGCTTGCTCTCCGTATCGCACTGCCCTGGCTTACATGTGAGACAGGAGAGAGGGAGCCGGCTCCATGGGCGTCAGCTTGCTCTCCGTATAGCACAGCCCTGGCTTACATGTGAGACAGGATAGAGGGAGCCGGCTTCATGGGCGTCAGCTTGCTCTCCGTATCGCACTGCCCTGGCTTACATGTGAGACAGGAGAGAGGGAGCCGGCTCCATGGGCGTCAGCTTGCTCTCCGTATAGCACAGCCCTGGCTTACATGTGAGACAGGATAGAGGGAGCCGGCTTCATGGGCGTCAGCTTGCTCTCCATATCGCACTGACCTGCCTTATATGTGAGACAGGAGAGAGGGAGCCGGCTCCATGGGCGTCAGCTTGCTCTGCGCATCGAACTGCCCTGGCTTACGTCTGAGACATGAGAGAGGGTGCCCCCTCCATGGGGGTCAGCTTGCTCTCCGTATCGCACTGCCCTGGCTTACGTGTGAGACGGGAGAGCGGGAGCCGGCTCCATGGGCGTCAGCTTGCTCTCAATATCGCACTGACCTGCCTTACATGTGAGACAGGAGATTGGGAGCCGGCTCCATGGGCGTCAGCTTGCTCTCCACATCGCACTGCCCTGGCTTACGTGTGAGACAGGAGAGAGAGAGCCGGCTCCATGGGCGTCAGCTTTCTCTCCATATCGCACTGCCCTGGCTTACCTGGGAGACAGGAGAGAGGAAGCCGGCTCCATGGGCGTCAGCTTGCTCTCCGTATAGCACAGCCCTGGCTTACATGTGAGACAGGATAGAGGGAGCCGGCTTCATGGGCGTCAGCTTGCTCTCCGTATCGCACTGCCCTGGCTTACCTGTGAGACAGGAGAGTGGGAGCCGGCTCCATGGGCGTCAGCTTGCTCTCCATATCACACTGCCCAGGCTTACGTGTGAGACAGGAGAGAGGGAGACCTCTCCATGGGCGTCAGCTTGTTCTCCATATCGCATTGCCCAGGCTTACGTGTGAGACAGGAGCGAGGGAGCCGGCTCCATGGGCGTCAGCTTGCTCTACATATCGCACTGCCCTGGTTTACGTGTGAGACAGGAGAGAGGGAGCCGGCCCCATGGGCGTCAGCTTGCTCTCCATATCGCACTGCCCTGGCTTACGTGTGAGACACGAGAGAGGGAGACAGCTCCATGGGCGTCAGCTTGCTCTCCATATCACACTGCCCTGGCTTACGTGTGAGACAGGAGAGAGGAAGCCGGCTCCATGGGCGTCAGCTTGTTCTCCATATCGCACTGCCCTGGCTTAAGTGTGAGACAGGAGAGAGGGAGCCGGCTCCATGGGCGTCAGCTTGTTCTCCATATCGCACTGCCCTGGCTTACGTGTGAGACACGAGAGAGGGAGCCGGCTCCATGAGCGTCAGCTTGCTCTCCATATCGCACTGCCCTGGCTTACGTGTGAGACAGGAGAGAGCGAGCCCCCTCCATGGGCGTCAGCTTACTCTCCACATCGATCTGTCCTGGCTTACGTGTGAGAGACGAGAGAGGGAGCCGGCTCCATGGGCGTCAGCTTGTTCTCCATATCGCACTGTCCTGGCTTACGTGTGAGACAGGAGAGAGGGAGCCGGCTCCATGGGCGTCAGCTTGCTCTCCGTATCGCACTGCCCTGGCTTACGTGTCAGACAGGAGAGAGGGAGCCGGCTCCATGGGCGTCAGCTTGCTCTCCGCATCAAACTGCCCTGGCTTACGTGTGAGACAGGAGAGAGGGAGCCCCCTCCATGGGCGTCAGCTTGCTCTCCATATCGCACTGCCCTGGTTTACGTGTGAGACAGGAGAGAGGGAGCCGGCTCCATGGGCGTCAGCTTGCTCTCCGTATCGCACTGCCCTGGCTTACGTGTGAGACAGGAGAGAGGGAGCCGGCTCCATGGGCGTCAGCTTGCACTCCACATCGCAATGTCCTGGCTTACGTGTGACACAGGAGAGAGGGAGCCGGCTCCATGGGCGTCAGCTTGCTCTACATATTGCACTGCCCTGGCTTACGTGTGAGACAGGAGAGAGGGAGCCGGCTTCATGGGCGTCAGCTTGCTCTCCATATTGCACTGCCCTGGCTTACGTTTGAGACAGGAGAGAGGGAGCCGGCTTCATGGGCGTCAGCTTGCACTCCACATCGCAATGTCCTGGCTTACGTGTGTCACAGGAGAGAGGGAGCCGGCTCCATGGGCATCAGCTTGCTCTCCATATTGCACTGCCCTGGCTTACGTGTGAGACGGGAGAGCGGGAGCCGGCTCCATGGGCGTCAGCTTGCTCTCAATATCGCACTGACCTGGCTTACATGTGAGACAGGATAGAGGGAGCCGGCTTCATGGGCGTCAGCTTGCTCTCCGTATCGCACTGCCCTGGCTTACATGTGAGACAGCAGAGAGGGAGCCGGCTCCATGGGCGTCAGCTTGCTCTCCGTATAGCACAGCCCTGGCTTACATGTGAGACAGGATAGAGGGAGCCGGCTTCATGGGCGTCAGCTTGCTCTCCATATCGCACTGCCCTGGCTTACGTGTGAGACACGAGAGCGGGAGCAGGCTCCATGGGCGTCAGCTTGCTCTCCATATCGCACTGACGTGCCTTATATGTGAGACAGGAGAGAGGGAGCCGGCTCCATGGGCGTCAGCTTGCTCTGCGCATCGAACTGCCCTGGCTTACGTCTGAGACAGGAGAGAGGGTGCCCCCTCCATGGGGGTCAGCTTGCTCTCCGTATCGCACTGCCCTGGCTTACGTGTGAGACAAGAGAGAGGGAGCCGGCTCCATGGGCATCAGCTTGCTCTCCATATCGCACTGCCCTGGCTTACGTGTGAGACAGGAGAGAGGGAGCCGGCTCCATGGGCGTCAGCTTGCTCTCCATATCGCACTGCCCTGGCTCACCTGTGAGACAGGAGAGAGGGAGCCGGCTCCATGGGCGTCAGCTTGCTCTCCATATCACACTGCCCAGGCTTAAGTGTGAGACAGGAGAGAGGGAGCCGGCTCCATGGGCGTCAGCTTGTTCTCCATATCGCACTGCCCTGGCTTACGTGAGAGACAGGAGAGAGCGAGCCGGCTCCATGGGCGTCAGCTTGCTCACCATATCGCACTGCCCCTGCTTATGTGTGAGACACAAGATGGAGCCGGCTCCATGGGCGTCAGCTTGCTCTCCATATCGCACAGCCCTGGCTTACATGTGAGACAGGAGAGAGGGAGCCGGCTCAATGGGCGTCAGCTTGCTCTCCGCATCAAACTGCCCTGGCTTACGTGTGAGACATGAGAGAGGAAGCCCCCTCCATGGGCGTCAGCTTGCTCTCCATATCGCACTGCCCTGGTTTACGTGTGAGGTTGGAGAGAGGGAGCCGGCTCCATGGGCGTCAGCTTGCTCTCCGTATCGCACTGCCCTGGCTTACGTGTGAGACAGGAGAGAGGGAGCCGGCTCCATGGGCGTCAGCTTGCACTCCACATCGCAATGTCCTGGCTTACGTGTGACACAGTAGAGAGGGAGCCGGCTCCATGGGCGTCAGCTTGCTCTCCATATTGCACTGCCCTGGCTTACGTGTGAGACAGGAGAGAGGGAGCCGGCTTCATGGGCGTCAGCTTGCTCTCCATATTGCACTGCCCTGGCTTACGTGTGAGACAGGAGAGAGGGAGCCGGCTCCATGGGCGTCAGCTTGCTCTCCGTATCGCACTGCCCTGGCTTACGTGTCAGACAGGAGAGAGGGAGCTGGCTCCATGGGCGTCAGCTTGCTCTCCACATCGCACTGCCCTGGCTTACGTGTGACACAGGAGAGAGGGAGCCGGCTTCATGCGCGTCTGCTTGCTCTCTGTATCGCACTGCCCTGGCTTACGTGTGAGACAGGAGAGAGGGAGCCGGCTCCATGAGCGTCAGCTTGCTCTCCGCATCGAACTGCCCTGGCTTACGTGTGAGACAGGAGAGAGGGAGCCGGCTTCATGGGCGTCAGCTTGCTCTCCACATCGCACTGCCCTGGCTTACGTGATACACAGGAGAGAGGGAGCCGGCTTCATGGGCGTCTGCTTGCTCTCCACATCGCACTGCCCTGGCTTACGTGTGACACAGGAGAGAGGGAGCCGTCTTCATGGGCGTCAGCTTGCTCTCCGTATCGCACTGCCCTGGCTTACATGTGAGACAGGAGAGAGGGAGCCGGCTCCATGGGCGTCAGCTTGCTCTCCGTATAGCACAGCCCTGGCTTACATGTGAGACAGGATAGAGGGAGCCGGCTTCATGGGCGTCAGCTTGCTCTCCATATCGCACTGCCCTGGCTTACGTGTGAGACGGGAGAGCGGGAGCCGGCTCCATGGGCGTCAGCTTGCTCTCAATATCGCACTGACCTGCCTTACATGTGAGACAGGAGATTGGGAGCCGGCTCCATGGGCGTCAGCTTGCTCTCCACATCGCACTGCCCTGGCTTACGTGTGAGACAGGAGAGAGAGAGCCGGCTCCATGGGCGTCAGCTTTCTCTCCATATCGCACTGCCCTGGCTTACCTGGGAGACAGGAGAGAGGAAGCCGGCTCCATGGGCGTCAGCTTGCTCTCCGTATAGCACAGCCCTGGCTTACATGTGAGACAGGATAGAGGGAGCCGGCTTCATGGGCGTCAGCTTGCTCTCCGTATCGCACTGCCCTGGCTTACCTGTGAGACAGGAGAGTGGGAGCCGGCTCCATGGGCGTCAGCTTGCTCTCCATATCACACTGCCCAGGCTTACGTGTGAGACAGGAGAGAGGGAGCCCTCTCCATGGGCGTCAGCTTGTTCTCCATATCGCATTGCCCAGGCTTACGTGTGAGACAGGAGCGAGGGAGCCGGCTCCATGGGCGTCAGCTTGCTCTACATATCGCACTGCCCTGGTTTACGTGTGAGACAGGAGAGAGGGAGCCGGCCCCATGGGCGTCAGCTTGCTCTCCATATCGCACTGCCCTGGCTTACGTGTGAGACACGAGAGAGGGAGACAGCTCCATGGGCGTCAGCTTGCTCTCCATATCACACTGCCCTGGCTTACGTGTGAGACAGGAGAGAGGAAGCCGGCTCCATGGGCGTCAGCTTGTTCTCCATATCGCACTGCCCTGGCTTAAGTGTGAGACAGGAGAGAGGGAGCCGGCTCCATGGGCGTCAGCTTGTTCTCCATATCGCACTGCCCTGGCTTACGTGTGAGACACGAGAGAGGGAGCCGGCTCCATGAGCGTCAGCTTGCTCTCCATATCGCACTGCCCTGGCTTACGTGTGAGACAGGAGAGAGCGAGCCCCCTCCATGGGCGTCAGCTTACTCTCCACATCGATCTGTCCTGGCTTACGTGTGAGAGACGAGAGAGGGAGCCGGCTCCATGGGCGTCAGCTTGTTCTCCATATCGCACTGTCCTGGCTTACGTGTGAGACAGGAGAGAGGGAGCCGGCTCCATGGGCGTCAGCTTGCTCTCCGTATCGCACTGCCCTGGCTTACGTGTCAGACAGGAGAGAGGGAGCCGGCTCCATGGGCGTCAGCTTGCTCTCCGCATCAAACTGCCCTGGCTTACGTGTGAGACAGGAGAGAGGGAGCCCCCTCCATGGGCGTCAGCTTGCTCTCCATATCGCACTGCCCTGGTTTACGTGTGAGACAGGAGAGAGGGAGCCGGCTCCATGGGCGTCAGCTTGCTCTCCGTATCGCACTGCCCTGGCTTACGTGTGAGACAGGAGAGAGGGAGCCGGCTCCATGGGCGTCAGCTTGCACTCCACATCGCAATGTCCTGGCTTACGTGTGACACAGGAGAGAGGGAGCCGGCTCCATGGGCGTCAGCTTGCTCTACATATTGCACTGCCCTGGCTTACGTGTGAGACAGGAGAGAGGCAGCCGGCTTCATGGGCGTCAGCTTGCTCTCCATATTGCACTGCCCTGGCTTACGTTTGAGACAGGAGAGAGGGAGCCGGCTTCATGGGCGTCAGCTTGCACTCCACATCGCAATGTCCTGGCTTACGTGTGTCACAGGAGAGAGGGAGCCGGCTCCATGGGCATCAGCTTGCTCTCCATATTGCACTGCCCTGGCTTACGTGTGAGACGGGAGAGCGGGAGCCGGCTCCATGGGCGTCAGCTTGCTCTCAATATCGCACTGACCTGGCTTACATGTGAGACAGGATAGAGGGAGCCGGCTTCATGGGCGTCAGCTTGCTCTCCGTATCGCACTGCCCTGGCTTACATGTGAGACAGCAGAGAGGGAGCCGGCTCCATGGGCGTCAGCTTGCTCTCCGTATAGCACAGCCCTGGCTTACATGTGAGACAGGATAGAGGGAGCCGGCTTCATGGGCGTCAGCTTGCTCTCCATATCGCACTGCCCTGGCTTACGTGTGAGACACGAGAGCGGGAGCAGGCTCCATGGGCGTCAGCTTGCTCTCCATATCGCACTGACGTGCCTTATATGTGAGACAGGAGAGAGGGAGCCGGCTCCATGGGCGTCAGCTTGCTCTGCGCATCGAACTGCCCTGGCTTACGTCTGAGACAGGAGAGAGGGTGCCCCCTCCATGGGGGTCAGCTTGCTCTCCGTATCGCACTGCCCTGGCTTACGTGTGAGACAAGAGAGAGGGAGCCGGCTCCATGGGCATCAGCTTGCTCTCCATATCGCACTGCCCTGGCTTACGTGTGAGACAGGAGAGAGGGAGCCGGCTCCATGGGCGTCAGCTTGCTCTCCATATCGCACTGCCCTGGCTCACCTGTGAGACAGGAGAGAGGGAGCCGGCTCCATGGGCGTCAGCTTGCTCTCCATATCACACTGCCCAGGCTTAAGTGTGAGACAGGAGAGAGGGAGCCGGCTCCATGGGCGTCAGCTTGTTCTCCATATCGCACTGCCCTGGCTTACGTGAGAGACAGGAGAGAGCGAGCCGGCTCCATGGGCGTCAGCTTGCTCACCATATCGCACTGCCCCTGCTTATGTGTGAGACACAAGATGGAGCCGGCTCCATGGGCGTCAGCTTGCTCTCCATATCGCACAGCCCTTGCTTACATGTGAGACAGGAGAGAGGGAGCCGGCTCAATGGGCGTCAGCTTGCTCTCCGCATCAAACTGCCCTGGCTTACGTGTGAGACATGAGAGAGGAAGCCGGCTCCATGGGCGTCAGCTTGCTCTCCATATTGCACTGCCCTGGCTTACGTGTGAGACAGGAGAGAGGGAGCCGGCTTCATGGGCGTCAGCTTGCTCTCCATATTGCACTGCCCTGGCTTACGTGTGAGACAGGAGAGAGGGAGCCGGCTCCATGGGCGTCAGCTTGCTCTCCATATCGCACTGCCCTGGTTTACGTGTGAGGTTGGAGAGAGGGAGCCGGCTCCATGGGCGTCAGCTTGCTCTCCGTATCGCACTGCCCTGGCTTACGTGTGAGACAGGAGAGAGGGAGCCGGCTCCATGGGCGTCAGCTTGCACTCCACATCGCAATGTCCTGGCTTACGTGTGACACAGTAGAGAGGGAGCCGGCTCCATGGGCGTCAGCTTGCTCTCCATATTGCACTGCCCTGGCTTACGTGTGAGACAGGAGAGAGGGAGCCGGCTTCATGGGCGTCAGCTTGCTCTCCATATTGCACTGCCCTGGCTTACGTGTCAGACAGGAGAGAGGGAGCCGGCTCCATGGGCGTCAGCTTGCTCTCCGTATCGCACTGCCCTGGCTTACGTGTCAGACAGGAGAGAGGGAGCTGGCTCCATGGGCGTCAGCTTGCTCTCCACATCGCACTGCCCTGGCTTACGTGTGACACAGGAGAGAGGGAGCCGGCTTCATGCGCGTCTGCTTGCTCTCTGTATCGCACTGCCCTGGCTTACGTGTGAGACAGGAGAGAGGGAGCCGGCTCCATGAGCGTCAGCTTGCTCTCCGCATCGAACTGCCCTGGCTTACGTGTGAGACAGGAGAGAGGGAGCCGGCTTCATGGGCGTCAGCTTGCTCTCCACATCGCACTGCCCTGGCTTACGTGATACACAGGAGAGAGGGAGCCGGCTTCATGGGCGTCTGCTTGCTCTCCACATCGCACTGCCCTGGCTTACGTGTGACACAGGAGAGAGGGAGCCGTCTTCATGGGCGTCAGCTTGCTCTCCGTATCGCACTGCCCTGGCTTACATGTGAGACAGGAGAGAGGGAGCCGGCTCCATGGGCGTCAGCTTGCTCTCCGTATAGCACAGCCCTGGCTTACATGTGAGACAGGATAGAGGGAGCCGGCTTCATGGGCGTCAGCTTGCTCTCCATATCGCACTGCCCTGGCTTACGTGTGAGACACGAGAGCGGGAGCAGGCTCCATGGGCTTCAGCTTGCTCTCCATATCGCACTGACCTGCCTTATATGTGAGACAGGAGAGAGGGAGCCGGCTCCATGGGCGTCAGCTTGCTCTGCGCATCGAACTGCCCTGGCTTACGTCTGAGACATGAGAGAGGGTGCCCCCTCCATGGGGGTCAGCTTGCTCTCCGTATCGCACTGCCCTGGCTTACGTGTGAGACAAGAGAGAGGGAGCCGGCTCCATGGGCATCAGCTTGCTCTCCATATCGCACTGCCCTGGCTTACGTGTGAGACAGGAGAGAGGGAGCCGGCTCCATGGCCGTCAGCTTGCTCTCCATATCGCACTGCCCTGGCTTACCTGTGAGACAGGAGAGAGGGAGCCGGCTCCATGGGCGTCAGCTTGCTCTCCATATCGCACTGCCCTGGCTTACGTGTGAGACAGGACAGAGGGAGCCGGCTCCATGGGCGTCAGCTTGCTCTCCATATCTCACTGCCCAGGCTTACGTGTGAGACAGGAGAGAGGGAGCCGGCTCCATGGGCGTCAGCTTGTTCTCCATATCGCACTGCCCTGGCTTACGTGAGAGACAGGAGAGAGCGAGCCGGCTCCATGGGCGTCAGCTTGCTCACCATATCGCACTGCCCCTGCTTACGTGTGAGACACGAGATGGAGCCCGCTCCATGGGCGTCAGCTTGCTCTCCATATCGCACAGCCCTGGCTTACATGTGAGACAGGAGAGAGGGAGCCGGCTCCATGGGCGTCAGCTTGCTCTCCGCATCAAACTGCCCTGGCTTACGTGTGAGACAGGAGAGAGGGAGCCCCCTCCATGGGCGTCAGCTTGCTCTCCACATCAAACTGCCCTGGATTACGTGTGAGACATGAGAGAGGAAGCCCCCTCCATGGGCGTCAGCTTGCTCTCCATATCGCACTGCCCTGGTTTACGTGTGAGACAGGAGAGAGGGAGCCGGCTCCATGGGGGTCCGCTTGCTCTCCGTATCGCACTGCCCTGGCTTACGTGTGAGACAGGAGAGAGGGAGCCGGCTCCATGGGCGTCAGCTTGATCTCCATATCTCACTGCCCTGGCTTACGTGTGAGACAGGAGAGAGGGAGCCGGCTCCATGGGCGTCAGCTTGCTCTCCGTATCGCACTGCCCTGGCTTACGTGTCAGACAGGAGAGAGGGAGCTGGCTCCATGGGCGTCAGCTTGCTCTCCGAATCGCACTGCCCTGGCTTACGTGTGAGACACGAGAGAGGGAGCCGGCTCCATGGGCGTCAGCTTGCTCTCCACATCGCACTGCCCTGGCTTACGTGTGACACAGGAGAGAGGGAGCCGGCTTCATGGGCGTCAGCTTGCTCTCCACATCGCACTGCCCTGGCTTACGTGTGACACAGGAGAGAGGGAGCCGGCTTCATGGGCGTATGCTTGCTCTCCACATCGCACTGCCCTGGCTTACCTGTGACACAGGAGAGAGGGAGCCGGGTCCATGAGCGTCAGCTTGCTCACCATATCGCACTGCCCCTGCTTACGTGTGAGACACGAGATGGAGCCGGCTCCATGGGCGTCAGATTGCTCTCCATATCGCACAGCCCTGGCTTACATGTGAGACAGGAGAGAGGGAGCCGGCTCCATGGGCGTCAGCTTGCTCTCCGCATCAAACTGCCCTGGCTTACGTGTGAGACAGGAGAGAGGGAGCCCCCTCCATGGGCGTCAGCTTGCTCTCCATATCGCACTGCCCTGGTTTACGTGTGAGACAGGAGAGAGGGAGCCGGCTCCATGGGCGTCAGCTTGCTCTCCGTATCGCACTGCCCTGGCTTACGTGTGAGACAGGAGAGAGGGAGCCGGCTCCATGGGCGTCAGCTTGCACTCCACATCGCAATGTCCTGGCTTACGTGTGACACAGGAGAGAGGGAGCCGGCTCCATGGGCGTCAGCTTGCTCTACATATTGCACTGCCCTGGCTTACGTGTGAGACAGGAGAGAGGGAGCCGGCTCCATGGGCGTCAGCTTGCTCTCCATATTGCACTGCCCTGGCTTACGTTTGAGACAGGAGAGAGGGAGCCGGCTTCATGGGCGTCAGCTTGCACTCCACATCGCAATGTCCTGGCTTACGTGTGTCACAGGAGAGAGGGAGCCGGCTCCATGGGCATCAGCTTGCTCTCCATATTGCACTGCCCTGGCTTACGTGTGAGACGGGAGAGCGGGAGCCGGCTCCATGGGCGTCAGCTTGCTCTCAATATCGCACTGACCTGGCTTACATGTGAGACAGGATAGAGGGAGCCGGCTTCATGGGCGTCAGCTTGCTCTCCGTATCGCACTGCCCTGGCTTACATGTGAGACAGGAGAGAGGGAGCTGGCTCCATGGGCGTCAGCTTGCTCTCCGTATAGCACAGCCCTGGCTTACATGTGAGACAGGATAGAGGGAGCCGGCTTCATGGGCGTCAGCTTGCTCTCCATATCGCACTGCCCTGGCTTACGTGTGAGACACGAGAGCGGGAGCAGGCTCCATGGGCGTCAGCTTGCTCTCCATATCGCACTGACGTGCCTTATATGTGAGACAGGAGAGAGGGAGCCGGCTCCATGGGCGTCAGCTTGCTCTGCGCATCGAACTGCCCTGGCTTACGTCTGAGACAGGAGAGAGGGTGCCCCCTCCATGGGGGTCAGCTTGCTCTCCGTATCGCACTGCCCTGGCTTACGTGTGAGACAAGAGAGAGGGAGCCGGCTCCATGGGCATCAGCTTGCTCTCCATATCGCACTGCCCTGGCTTACGTGTGAGACAGGAGAGAGGGAGCCGGCTCCATGGGCGTCAGCTTGCTCTCCATATCGCACTGCCCTGCCTTATATGTGAGACAGGAGAGAGGGAGCCGGCTCCATGGGCGTCAGCTTGCTCTCCATATCGCACTGCCCTGGCTTACGTGTGAGACAGGAGAGAGGGAGCCGGCTCCATGGGCGTCAGCTTGCTCTCCATATCGTACTGCCCTGGCTCACCTGTGAGACAGGAGAGAGGGAGCCGGCTCCATGGGCGTCAGCTTGCTCTCCATATCACACTGCCCAGGCTTAAGTGTGAGACAGGAGAGAGGGAGCCGGCTCCATGGGCGTCAGCTTGTTCTCCATATCGCACTGCCCTGGCTTACGTGAGAGACAGGAGAGAGCGAGCCGGCTCCATGGGCGTCAGCTTGCTCACCATATCGCACTGCCCCTGCTTATGTGTGAGACACAAGATGGAGCCGGCTCCATGGGCGTCAGCTTGCTCTCCATATCGCACAGCCCTGGCTTACATGTGAGACAGGAGAGAGGGAGCCGGCTCAATGGGCGTCAGCTTGCTCTCCGCATCAAACTGCCCTGGCTTACGTGTGAGACATGAGAGAGGAAGCCCCCTCCATGGGCGTCAGCTTGCTCTCCGCATCAAACTGCCCTGGATTACGTGTGAGACATGAGAGAGGAAGCCCCCTCCATGGGCGTCAGCTTGCTCTCCATATCGCACTGCCCTGGTTTACGTGTGAGGTTGGAGAGAGGGAGCCGGCTCCATGGGCGTCAGCTTGCTCTCCGTATCGCACTGCCCTGGCTTACGTGTGAGACAGGAGAGAGGGAGCCGGCTCCATGGGCGTCAGCTTGCACTCCACATCGCAATGTCCTGGCTTACGTGTGACACAGTAGAGAGGGAGCCGGCTCCATGGGCGTCAGCTTGCTCTCCATATTGCACTGCCCTGGCTTACGTGTGAGACAGGAGAGAGGGAGCCGGCTTCATGGGCGTCAGCTTGCTCTCCATATTGCACTGCCCTGGCTTACGTGTGAGACAGGAGAGAGGGAGCCGGCTCCATGGGCGTCAGCTTGCTCTCCGTATCGCACTGCCCTGGCTTACGTGTCAGACAGGAGAGAGGGAGCTGGCTCCATGGGCGTCAGCTTGCTCTCCACATCGCACTGCCCTGGCTTACGTGTGACACAGGAGAGAGGGAGCCGGCTTCATGCGCGTCTGCTTGCTCTCTGTATCGCACTGCCCTGGCTTACGTGTGAGACAGGAGAGAGGGAGCCGGCTCCATGAGCGTCAGCTTGCTCTCCGCATCGAACTGCCCTGGCTTACGTGTGAGACAGGAGAGAGGGAGCCGGCTTCATGGGCGTCAGCTTGCTCTCCACATCGCACTGCCCTGGCTTACGTGATACACAGGAGAGAGGGAGCCGGCTTCATGGGCGTCTGCTTGCTCTCCACATCGCACTGCCCTGGCTTACGTGTGACACAGGAGAGAGGGAGCCGTCTTCATGGGCGTCAGCTTGCTCTCCGTATCGCACTGCCCTGGCTTACATGTGAGACAGGAGAGAGGGAGCCGGCTCCATGGGCGTCAGCTTGCTCTCCGTATAGCACAGCCCTGGCTTACATGTGAGACAGGATAGAGGGAGCCGGCTTCATGGGCGTCAGCTTGCTCTCCATATCGCACTGCCCTGGCTTACGTGTGAGACACGAGAGCGGGAGCAGGCTCCATGGGCTTCAGCTTGCTCTCCATATCGCACTGACCTGCCTTATATGTGAGACAGGAGAGAGGGAGCCGGCTCCATGGGCGTCAGCTTGCTCTGCGCATCGAACTGCCCTGGCTTACGTCTGAGACATGAGAGAGGGTGCCCCCTCCATGGGGGTCAGCTTGCTCTCCGTATCGCACTGCCCTGGCTTACGTGTGAGACAAGAGAGAGGGAGCCGGCTCCATGGGCATCAGCTTGCTCTCCATATCGCACTGCCCTGGCTTACGTGTGAGACAGGAGAGAGGGAGCCGGCTCCATGGCCGTCAGCTTGCTCTCCATATCGCACTGCCCTGGCTTACCTGTGAGACAGGAGAGAGGGAGCCGGCTCCATGGGCGTCAGCTTGCTCTCCATATCACACTGCCCTGGCTTACGTGTGAGACAGGAGAGAGGGAGCCGGCTCCATGGGCGTCAGCTTGCTCTCCATATCGTACTGCCCAGGCTAACGTGTGAGACAGGAGAGAGGGAGCCGGCTCCATGGGCGTCAGCTTGCTCTCCATATCTCACTGCCCAGGCTTACGTGTGAGACAGGAGAGAGGGAGCCGGCTCCATGGGCGTCAGCTTGTTCTCCATATCGCACTGCCCTGGCTTACGTGAGAGACAGGAGAGAGCGAGCCGGCTCCATGGGCGTCAGCTTGCTCACCATATCGCACTGCCCCTGCTTACGTGTGAGACACGAGATGGAGCCCGCTCCATGGGCGTCAGCTTGCTCTCCATATCGCACAGCCCTGGCTTACATGTGAGACAGGAGAGAGGGAGCCGGCTCCATGGGCGTCAGCTTGCTCTCCGCATCAAACTGCCCTGGCTTACGTGTGAGACAGGAGAGAGGGAGCCCCCTCCATGGGCGTCAGCTTGCTCTCCACATCAAACTGCCCTGGATTACGTGTGAGACATGAGAGAGGAAGCCCCCTCCATGGGCGTCAGCTTGCTCTCCATATCGCACTGCCCTGGTTTACGTGTGAGACAGGAGAGAGGGAGCCGGCTGCATGGGCGTCAGCTTGCTCTCCGTATCGCACTGCCCTGGCTTACGTGTGAGACAGGAGAGAGGGAGCCGGCTCCATGGGCGTCAGCTTGATCTCCATATCTCACTGCCCTGGCTTACGTGTGAGACAGGAGAGAGGGAGCCGGCTCCATGGGAGTCAGCTTGTTCTCCGTATCGCACTGCCCTGGCTTACGTGTGAGACAGGAGAGAGGGAGCCGGCTCCATGAGCGTCAGCTTGCTCTCCGCATCGAACTGCCCTGGCTTACGTGTGAGACAGGAGAGAGGGAGCCGGCTTCATGGGCGTCAGCTTGCTCTCCACATCGCACTGCCCTGGCTTACGTGATACACAGGAGAGAGGGAGCCGGCTTCATGGGCGTCTGCTTGCTCTCCACATCGCACTGCCCTGGCTTACGTGTGACACAGGAGAGAGGGAGCCGTCTTCATGGGCGTCAGCTTGCTCTCCGTATCGCACTGCCCTGGCTTACATGTGAGACAGGAGAGAGGGAGCCGGCTCCATGGGCGTCAGCTTGATCTCCGTATAGCACAGCCCTGGCTTACATGTGAGACAGGATAGAGGGAGCCGGCTTCATGGGCGTCAGCTTGCTCTCCGTATCGCACTGCCCTGGCTTACATGTGAGACAGGAGAGAGGGAGCCGGCTCCATGGGCGTTAGCTTGCTCTCCGTATAGCACAGCCCTGGCTTACATGTGAGACAGGATAGAGGGAGCCGGCTTCATGGGCGTCAGCTTGCTCTCCATATCGCACTGCCCTGGCTTACGTGTGAGACACGAGAGCGGGAGCAGGCTCCATGGGCGTCAGCTTGCTCTCCATATCGCACTGACCTGCCTTATATGTGAGACAGGAGAGAGGGAGCCGGCTCCATGGGCGTCAGCTTGCTCTGCGCATCTAACTGCCCTGGCTTACGTCTGAGACATGAGAGAGGGTGCCCCCTCCATTGGGGTCAGCTTGCTCTCCGTATCGCACTGCCCTGGCTTACGTGTGAGACAAGAGAGAGGGAGCCGGCTCCATGGGCGTCAGCTTGCTCTCCATATCGCACTGCCCTGGCTTACGTGTGAGACAGGAGAGAGGGAGCCGGCTCCATGGCCGTCAGCTTGCTCTCCATATCGCACTGCCCTGGCTTACCTGTGAGACAGGAGAGAGGGAGCCGGCTCCATGGGCGTCAGCTTGCTCTCCATATCGCAATGCCCTGGCTTACGTGTGAGACAGGAGAGAGGGAGCCGGCTCCATGGGCGTCAGCTTGCTCTCCATATCGTACTGCCCTGGCTTACCTGTGAGACAGGAGAGAGGGAGCCGGCTCCATGGGCGTCAGCTTGCTCTCCATATCTCACTGCCCAGGCTTACGTGTGAGACAGGAGAGAGGGAGCCGGCTCCATGGGCGTCAGCTTGTTCTCCATATCGCACTGCCCTGGCTTACGTGAGAGACAGGAGAGAGAGAGCCGGCTCCATGGGCGTCAGCTTGCTCACCATATCGCACTGCCCCTGCTTACGTGTGAGACACGAGATGGAGCCGGCTCCATGGGCGTCAGCTTGCTCTCCATATCGCACAGCCCTGGATTACATGTGAGACAGGAGAGAGGGAGCCGGCTCCATGCGCGTCAGCTTGCTCTCCGCATCAAACTGCCCTGGCTTACGTGTGAGACAGGAGAGAGGGAGCCCCCTCCATGGGCGTCAGCTTGCTCTCCACATCAAACTGCCCTGGATTACGTGTGAGACATGAGAGAGGAAGCCCCCTCCATGGGCGTCAGCTTGCTCTCCATATCGCACTGCCCTGGTTTACGTGTGAGACAGGAGAGAGGGAGCCGGCTGCATGGGCGTCAGCTTGCTCTCCGTATCGCACTGCCCTGGCTTACGTGTGAGACAGGAGAGAGGGAGCCGGCTTCATGGGCGTCAGCTTGCTCTCCATATTGCACTGCCCTGGCTTACGTGTGAGACAGGAGAGAGAGAGCCGGCTCCATGGGCGTCAGCTTGCTCTCCATATCGCACTGCCCTGACTTACGTGTGAGACAGGAGAGAGGGAGCCGGCTCCATGGGCGTCAGCTTGCTCTCCATATCGCACTGCCCTGACTTACGTGTGAGACAGGAGAGAGGGAGCCGGCTCCATGGGCGTCAGCTTGCTCTCCGTATCGCACTGCCCTGGCTTACGTGTGAGACAGGAGAGAGGGAGCCGGCTTCATGGGCGTCAGCTTGCACTCCACATCGCAATGTCCTGGCTTACGTGTGTCACAGGAGAGAGGGAGCCGGCTCCATGGGCATCAGCTTGCTCTCCATATTGCACTGCCCTGGCTTACGTGTGAGACGGGAGAGCGGGAGCCGGCTCCATCGGCGTCAGCTTGCTCTCAATATCGCACTGACCTGCCTTACATGTGAGACAGGAGATTGGGAGCCGGCTCCATGGGCGTCAGCTTGCTCTCCACATCGCACTGCCCTGGCTTACGTGTGAGACAGGAGAGAGAGAGCCGGCTCCATGGGCGTCAGCTTGCTCTCCATATCGCACTGCCCTGGCTTACCTGGGAGACAGGAGAGAGGAAGCCGGCTCCATGGGCGTCAGCTTGCTCTCCATATCTCACTGCCCAGGCTTACGTGTGAGACAGGAGAGAGGGAGCCGGCTCCATGGGCGTCAGCTTGTTCTCCATATCGCACTGCCCTGGCTTACGTGAGAGACAGGAGAGAGCGAGCCGGCTCCATGGGCGTCAGCTTGCTCACCATATCGCACTGCCCCTGCTTACGTGTGAAACACGAGATGGAGCCCGCTCCATGGGCGTCAGCTTGCTCTCCATATCGCACAGCCCTGGCTTACATGTGAGACAGGAGAGAGGGAGCCGGCTCCATGGGAGTCAGCTTGCTCTCCGCATCAAACTGCCCTGGCTTACTTATGAGACAGGAGAGAGGGAGCCCCCTCCATGGGCGTCAGCTTGCTCTCCACATCAAACTGCCCTGGATTACGTGTGAGACATGAGAGAGGAAGCCCCCTCCATGGGCGTCAGCTTGCTCTCCATATCGCACTGCCCTGGTTTACGTGTGAGACAGGAGAGAGGGAGCCGGCTCCATGGGCGTCAGCTTGCTCTCCGTATCGCACTGCCCTGGCTTACGTGTGAGACAGGAGAGAGGGAGCCGGCTCCATGGGCGTCAGCTTGCTCTCCGTATCGCACTGCCCTGGCTTACGTGTGACACAGGAGAGAGGGAGCCGGCTTCATGGGCGTCTGCTTGATCTCCATATCTCACTGCCCTGGCTTACGTGTGAGACAGGAGAGAGGGAGCCGGCTCCATGGGCGTCAGCTTGTTCTCCGTATCGCACTGCCCTGGCTTACGTGTGAGACAGGAGAGAGGGAGCCGGCTCCATGAGCGTCAGCTTGCTCTCCGCATCGGACTGCCCTGGCTTACGTGTGAGACAGGAGAGAGGGAGCCGGCTTCATGGGCGTCAGCTTGCTCTCCACATCGCACTGCCCTGGCTTACGTGATACACAGGAGAGAGGGAGCCGGCTTCATGGGCGTCTGCTTGCTCTCCACATCGCACTGCCCTGGCTTACGTGTGACACAGGAGAGAGGGAGCCGTCTTCATGGGCGTCAGCTTGCTCTCCGTATCGCACTGCCCTGGCTTACATGTGAGACAGGAGAGAGGGAGCCGGCTCCATGGGCGTCAGCTTGATCTCCGTATAGCACAGCCCTGGCTTACATGTGAGACAGGATAGAGGGAGCCGGCTTCATGGGCGTCAGCTTGCTCTCCGTATCGCACTGCCCTGGCTTACATGTGAGACAGGAGAGAGGGAGCCGGCTCCATGGGCGTCAGCTTGCTCTCCGTATAGCACAGCCCTGGCTTACATGTGAGACAGGATAGAGGGAGCCGGCTTCATGGGCGTCAGCTTGCTCTCCATATCGCACTGCCCTGGCTTACGTGTGAGACACGAGAGCGGGAGCAGGCTCCATGGGCGTCAGCTTGCTCTCCATATCGCACTGACCTGCCTTATATGTGAGACAGGAGAGAGGGAGCCGGCTCCATGGGCGTCAGCTTGCTCTGCGCATCGAACTGCCCTGGCTTACGTCTGAGACATGAGAGAGGGTGCCCCCTCCATGGGGGTCAGCTTGCTCTCCGTATCGCACTGCCCTGGCTTACGTGTGAGACAAGAGAGAGGGAGCCGGCTCCATGGGCGTCAGCTTGCTCTCCATATCGCACTGCCCTGGCTTACGTGTGAGACAGGAGAGAGGGAGCCGGCTCCATGGCCGTCAGCTTGCTCTCCATATCGCACTGCCCTGGCTTACCTGTGAGACAGGAGAGAGGGAGCCGGCTCCATGGGCGTCAGCTTGCTCTCCATATCGCAATGCCCTGGCTTACGTGTGAGACAGGAGAGAGGGAGCCGGCTCCATGGGCGTCAGCTTGCTCTCCATATCGTACTGCCCTGGCTTACCTGTGAGACAGGAGAGAGGGAGCCGGCTCCATGGGCGTCAGCTTGCTCTCCATATCTCACTGCCCAGGCTTACGTGTGAGACAGGAGAGAGGGAGCCGGCTCCATGGGCGTCAGCTTGTTCTCCATATCGCACTGCCCTGGCTTACGTGAGAGACAGGAGAGAGAGAGCCGGCTCCATGGGCGTCAGCTTGCTCTCCATATCGCACTGCCCAGGCTTACGTGTGAGACGGGAGAGCGGGAGCCGGCTCCATCGGCGTCAGCTTGCTCTCAATATCGCACTGACCTGCCTTACATGTGAGACAGGAGATTGGGAGCCGGCTCCATGGGCGTCAGCTTGCTCTCCACATCGCACTGCCCTGGCTTACGTGTGAGACAGGAGAGAGAGAGCCGGCTCCATGGGCGTCAGCTTGCTCTCCATATCGCACTGCCCTGGTTTACGTGTGAGGTTGGAGAGAGGGAGCCGGCTCCATGGGCGTCAGCTTGCTCTCCGTATCGCACTGCCCTGGCTTACGTGTGAGACAGGAGAGAGGGAGCCGGCTCCATGGGCGTCAGCTTGCACTCCACATCGAAATGTCCTGGCTTACGTGTGACACAGTAGAGAGGGAGCCGGCTCCATGGGCGTCAGCTTGCTCTCCATATTGCACTGCCCTGGCTTACGTGTGAGACAGGAGAGAGGGAGCCGGCTTCATGGGCGTCAGCTTGCTCTCCATATTGCACTGCCCTGGCTTACGTGTGAGACAGGAGAGAGGGAGCCGGCTCCATGGGCGTCAGCTTGCTCTCCGTATCGCACTGCCCTGGCTTACGTGTCAGACAGGAGAGAGGGAGCTGGCTCCATGGGCGTCAGCTTGCTCTCCACATCGCACTGCCCTGGCTTACGTGTGACACAGGAGAGAGGGAGCCGGCTTCATGGGCGTCTGCTTGCTCTCTGTATCGCACTGCCCTGGCTTACGTGTGAGACAGGAGAGAGGGAGCCGGCTCCATGAGCGTCAGCTTGCTCTCCGCATCGAACTGCCCTGGCTTACGTGTGAGACAGGAGAGAGGGAGCCGGCTTCATGGGCGTCAGCTTGCTCTCCACATCGCACTGCCCTGGCTTACGTGATACACAGGAGAGAGGGAGCCGGCTTCATGGGCGTCTGCTTGCTCTCCACATCGCACTGCCCTGGCTTACGTGTGACACAGGAGAGAGGGAGCCGTCTTCATGGGCGTCAGCTTGCTCTCCGTATCGCACTGCCCTGGCTTACATGTGAGACAGGAGAGAGGGAGCCGGCTCCATGGGCGTCAGCTTGCTCTCCGTATAGCACAGCCCTGGCTTACATGTGAGACAGGATAGATGGAGCCGGCTTCATGGGCGTCAGCTTGCTCTCCATATCGCACTGCCCTGGCTTACGTGTGAGACACGAGAGCGGGAGCAGGCTCCATGGGCTTCAGCTTGCTCTCCATATCGCACTGACCTGCCTTATATGTGAGACAGGAGAGAGGGAGCCGGCTCCATGGGCGTCAGCTTGCTCTGCGCATCGAACTGCCCTGGCTTACGTCTGAGACATGAGAGAGGGTGCCCCCTCCATGGGGGTCAGCTTGCTCTCCGTATCGCACTGCCCTGGCTTACGTGTGAGACAAGAGAGAGGGAGCCGGCTCCATGGTCATCAGCTTGCTCTCCATATCGCACTGCCCTGGCTTACGTGTGAGACAGGAGAGAGGGAGCCGGCTCCATGGCCGTCAGCTTGCTCTCCATATCGCACTGCCCTGGCTTACCTGTGAGACAGGAGAGAGGGAGCCGGCTCCATGGGCGTCAGCTTGCTCTCCATATCGCACTGCCCTGGCTTACGTGTGAGACAGGACAGAGGGAGCCGGCTCCATGGGCGTCAGCTTGCTCTCCATATCTCACTGCCCAGGCTTACGTGTGAGACAGGAGAGAGGGAGCCGGCTCCATGGGCGTCAGCTTGTTCTCCATATCGCACTGCCCTGGCTTACGTGGGAGACAGGAGAGAGCGAGCCGGCTCCATGGGCGTCAGCTTGCTCACCATATCGCACTGCCCCTGCTTACGTGTGAGACACGAGATGGAGCCCGCTCCATGGGCGTCAGCTTGCTCTCCATATCGCACAGCCCTGGCTTACATGTGAGACAGGAGAGAGGGAGCCGGCTCCATGGGCGTCAGCTTGCTCTCCGCATCAAACTGCCCTGGCTTACGTGTGAGACATGAGAGAGGAAGCCCCCTCCATGGGCGTCAGCTTGCTCTCCATATCGCACTGCCCTGGTTTACGTGTGAGACAGGAGAGAGGGAGCCGGCTCCATGGGCGTCAGCTTGCTCTCCGTATCGCACTGCCCTGGCTTACGTGTGAGACAGGAGAGAGGGAGCCGGCTCCATGGGCGTCAGCTTGATCTCCATATCTCACTGCCCTGGCTTACGTGTGAGACAGGAGAGAGGGAGCCGGCTCCATGGGCGTCAGCTTGCTCTCCGTATCGCACTGCCCTGGCTTACGTGTCAGACAGGAGAGAGGGAGCCGGCTCCATGGGCGTCAGCTTGCTCTCCGTATCGCACTGCCCTGGCTTACGTGTGAGACACGAGAGAGGGAGCCGGCTCCATGGGCGTCAGCTTGCTCTCCACATCGCACTGCCCTGGCTTACGTGTGACACAGGAGAGAGGGAGCCGGCTTCATGGGCGTCAGCTTGCTCTCCACATCGCACTGCCCTGGCTTACGTGTGACACAGGAGAGAGGGAGCCGGCTTCATGGGCGTCTGCTTGCCCTCCACATCGCACTGCCCTGGCTTACCTGTGACACAGGAGAGAGGGAGCCGGGTCCATGAGCGTCAGCTTGCTCACCATATCGCACTGCCCCTGCTTACGTGTGAGACACGAGATGGAGCCGGCTCCATGGGCGTCAGATTGCTCTCCATATCGCACAGCCCTGGCTTACATGTGAGACAGGAGAGAGGGAGCCGGGTCCATGGGCGTCAGCTTGCTCTCCGCATCAAACTGCCCTGGCTTACGTGTGAGACAGGAGAGAGGGAGCCCCCTCCATGGGCGTCAGCTTGCTCTCCATATCGCACTGCCCTGGTTTACGTGTGAGACAGGAGAGAGGGAGCCGGCTCCATGGGCGTCAGCTTGCTCTCCGTATCGCACTGCCCTGGCTTACGTGTGAGACAGGAGAGAGGGAGCCGGCTCCATGGGCGTCAGCTTGCACTCCACATCGCAATGTCCTGGCTTACGTGTGACACAGGAGAGAGGGAGCCGGCTCCATGGGCGTCAGCTTGCTCTACATATTGCACTGCCCTGGCTTACGTGTGAGACAGGAGAGAGGGAGCCGGCTCCATGGGCGTCAGCTTGCTCTCCATATTGCACTGCCCTGGCTTACGTTTGAGACAGGAGAGAGGGAGCCGGCTTCATGGGCGTCAGCTTGCACTCCACATCGCAATGTCCTGGCTTACGTGTGTCACAGGAGAGAGGGAGCCGGCTCCATGGGCATCAGCTTGCTCTCCATATTGCACTGCCCTGGCTTACGTGTGAGACGGGAGAGCGGGAGCCGGCTCCATGGGCGTCAGCTTGCTCTCAATATCGCACTGACCTGGCTTACATGTGAGACAGGATAGAGGGAGCCGGCTTCATGGGCGTCAGCTTGCTCTCCGTATCGCACTGCCCTGGCTTACATGTGAGACAGGAGAGAGGGAGCCGGCTCCATGGGCGTCAGCTTGCTCTCCGTATAGCACAGCCCTGGCTTACATGTGAGACAGGATAGAGGGAGCCGGCTTCATGGGCGTCAGCTTGCTCTCCATATCGCACTGCCCTGGCTTACGTGTGAGACACGAGAGCGGGAGCAGGCTCCATGGGCGTCAGCTTGCTCTCCATATCGCACTGACGTGCCTTATATGTGAGACAGGAGAGAGGGAGCCGGCTCCATGGGCGTCAGCTTGCTCTGCGCATCGAATTTCCCTGGCTTACGTCTGAGACAGGAGAGAGGGTGCCCCCTCCATGGGCATCAGCTTGCTCTCCATATCGCACTGCCCTGGCTTATATGTGAGACAGGAGAGAGGGAGCCGGCTCCATGGGCGTCAGCTTGCTCTCCATATCGCACTGCCCTGGCTTACGTGTGAGACAGGAGAGAGGGAGCCGGCTCCATGGGCGTCAGCTTGCTCTCCATATCGTACTGCCCTGGCTCACCTGTGAGACAGGAGAGAGGGAGCCGGCTCCATGGGCGTCAGCTTGCTCTCCATATCACACTGCCCAGGCTTAAGTGTGAGACAGGAGAGAGGGAGCCGGCTCCATGGGCGTCAGCTTGTTCTCCATATCGCACTGCCCTGGCTTACGTGAGAGACAGGAGAGAGCGAGCCGGCTCCATGGGCGTCAGCTTGCTCACCATATCGCACTGCCCCTGCTTATGTGTGAGACACAAGATGGAGCCGGCTCCATGGGCGTCAGCTTGCTCTCCATATCGCACAGCCCTGGCTTACATGTGAGACAGGAGAGAGGGAGCCGGCTCAATGGGCGTCAGCTTGCTCTCCGCATCAAACTGCCCTGGCTTACGTGTGAGACATGAGAGAGGAAGCCCCCTCCATGGGCGTCAGCTTGCTCTCCGCATCAAACTGCCCTGGATTACGTGTGAGACATGAGAGAGGAAGCCCCCTCCATGGGCGTCAGCTTGCTCTCCATATCGCACTGCCCTGGTTTACGTGTGAGGTTGGAGAGAGGGAGCCGGCTCCATGGGCGTCAGCTTGCTCTCCGTATCGCACTGCCCTGGCTTACGTGTGAGACAGGAGAGAGGGAGCCGGCTCCATGGGCGTCAGCTTGCACTCCACATCGCAATGTCCTGGCTTACGTGTGACACAGTAGAGAGGGAGCCGGCTCCATGGGCGTCAGCTTGCTCTCCATATTGCACTGCCCTGGCTTACGTGTGAGACAGGAGAGAGGGAGCCGGCTTCATGGGCGTCAGCTTGCTCTCCATATTGCACTGCCCTGGCTTACGTGTGAGACAGGAGAGAGGGAGCCGGCTCCATGGGCGTCAGCTTGCTCTCCGTATCGCACTGCCCTGGCTTACGTGTCAGACAGGAGAGAGGGAGCTGGCTCCATGGGCGTCAGCTTGCTCTCCACATCGCACTGCCCTGGCTTACGTGTGACACAGGAGAGAGGGAGCCGGCTTCATGGGCGTCTGCTTGCTCTCTGTATCGCACTGCCCTGGCTTACGTGTGAGACAGGAGAGAGGGAGCCGGCTCCATGAGCGTCAGCTTGCTCTCCGCATCGAACGGCCCTGGCTTACGTGTGAGACAGGAGAGAGGGAGCCGGCTTCATGGGCGTCAGCTTGCTCTCCACATCGCACTGCCCTGGCTTACGTGATACACAGGAGAGAGGGAGCCGGCTTCATGGGCGTCTGCTTGCTCTCCACATCGCACTGCCCTGGCTTACGTGTGACACAGGAGAGAGGGAGCCGTCTTCATGGGCGTCAGCTTGCTCTCCGTATCGCACTGCCCTGGCTTACATGTGAGACAGGAGAGAGGGAGCCGGCTCCATGGGCGTCAGCTTGCTCTCCGTATAGCACAGCCCTGGCTTACATGTGAGACAGGATAGAGGGAGCCGGCTTCATGGGCGTCAGCTTGCTCTCCATATCGCACTGCCCTGGCTTACGTGTGAGACACGAGAGCGGGAGCAGGCTCCATGGGCTTCAGCTTGCTCTCCATATCGCACTGACCTGCCTTATATGTGAGACAGGAGAGAGGGAGCCGGCTCCATGGGCGTCAGCTTGCTCTGCGCATCGAACTGCCCTGGCTTACGTCTGAGACATGAGAGAGGGTGCCCCCTCCATGGGGGTCAGCTTGCTCTCCGTATCGCACTGCCCTGGCTTACGTGTGAGACAAGAGAGAGGGAGCCGGCTCCATGGGCATCAGCTTGCTCTCCATATCGCACTGCCCTGGCTTACGTGTGAGACAGGAGAGAGGGAGCCGGCTCCATGGCCGTCAGCTTGCTCTCCATATCGCACTGCCCTGGCTTACCTGTGAGACAGGAGAGAGGGAGCCGGCTCCATGGGCGTCAGCTTGCTCTCCATATCGCACTGCCCTGGCTTACGTGTGAGACAGGAGAGAGGGAGCCGGCTCCATGGGCGTCAGCTTGCTCTCCATATCGTACTGCCCAGGCTAACGTGTGAGACAGGAGAGAGGGAGCCGGCTCCATGGGCGTCAGCTTGCTCTCCATATCTCACTGCCCAGGCTTACGTGTGAGACAGGAGAGAGGGAGCCGGCTCCATGGGCGTCAGCTTGTTCTCCATATCGCACTGCCCTGGCTTACGTGAGAGACAGGAGAGAGCGAGCCGGCTCCATGGGCGTCAGCTTGCTCACCATATCGCACTGCCCCTGCTTACGTGTGAGACACGAGATGGAGCCGGCTCCATGGGCGTCAGATTGCTCTCCATATCGCACAGCCCTGGCTTACATGTGAGACAGGAGAGAGGGAGCCGGCTCCATGGGCGTCAGCTTGCTCTCCACATCGCACTGCCCTGGCTTACGTGTGACACAGGAGAGAGGGAGCCGGCTTCATGGGCGTCAGCTTGCTCTCCACATCGCACTGCCCTGGCTTACGTGTGACACAGGAGAGAGGGAGCCGGCTTCATGGGCGTCTGCTTGCCCTCCACATCGCACTGCCCTGGCTTACCTGTGACACAGGAGAGAGGGAGCCGGGTCCATGAGCGTCAGCTTGCTCACCATATCGCACTGCCCCTGCTTACGTGTGAGACACGAGATGGAGCCGGCTCCATGGGCGTCAGATTGCTCTCCATATCGCACAGCCCTGGCTTACATGTGAGACAGGAGAGAGGGAGCCGGGTCCATGGGCGTCAGCTTGCTCTCCGCATCAAACTGCCCTGGCTTACGTGTGAGACAGGAGAGAGGGAGCCCCCTCCATGGGCGTCAGCTTGCTCTCCATATCGCACTGCCCTGGTTTACGTGTGAGACAGGAGAGAGGGAGCCGGCTCCATGGGCGTCAGCTTGCTCTCCGTATCGCACTGCCCTGGCTTACGTGTGAGACAGGAGAGAGGGAGCCGGCTCCATGGGCGTCAGCTTGCACTCCACATCGCAATGTCCTGGCTTACGTGTGACACAGGAGAGAGGGAGCCGGCTCCATGGGCGTCAGCTTGCTCTACATATTGCACTGCCCTGGCTTACGTGTGAGACAGGAGAGAGGGAGCCGGCTCCATGGGCGTCAGCTTGCTCTCCATATTGCACTGCCCTGGCTTACGTTTGAGACAGGAGAGAGGGAGCCGGCTTCATGGGCGTCAGCTTGCACTCCACATCGCAATGTCCTGGCTTACGTGTGTCACAGGAGAGAGGGAGCCGGCTCCATGGGCATCAGCTTGCTCTCCATATTGCACTGCCCTGGCTTACGTGTGAGACGGGAGAGCGGGAGCCGGCTCCATGGGCGTCAGCTTGCTCTCAATATCGCACTGACCTGGCTTACATGTGAGACAGGATAGAGGGAGCCGGCTTCATGGGCGTCAGCTTGCTCTCCGTATCGCACTGCCCTGGCTTACATGTGAGACAGGAGAGAGGGAGCCGGCTCCATGGGCGTCAGCTTGCTCTCCGTATAGCACAGCCCTGGCTTACATGTGAGACAGGATAGAGGGAGCCGGCTTCATGGGCGTCAGCTTGCTCTCCATATCGCACTGCCCTGGCTTACGTGTGAGACACGAGAGCGGGAGCAGGCTCCATGGGCGTCAGCTTGCTCTCCATATCGCACTGACGTGCCTTATATGTGAGACAGGAGAGAGGGAGCCGGCTCCATGGGCGTCAGCTTGCTCTGCGCATCGAATTTCCCTGGCTTACGTCTGAGACAGGAGAGAGGGTGCCCCCTCCATGGGCATCAGCTTGCTCTCCATATCGCACTGCCCTGGCTTATATGTGAGACAGGAGAGAGGGAGCCGGCTCCATGGGCGTCAGCTTGCTCTCCATATCGCACTGCCCTGGCTTACGTGTGAGACAGGAGAGAGGGAGCCGGCTCCATGGGCGTCAGCTTGCTCTCCATATCGTACTGCCCTGGCTCACCTGTGAGACAGGAGAGAGGGAGCCGGCTCCATGGGCGTCAGCTTGCTCTCCATATCACACTGCCCAGGCTTAAGTGTGAGACAGGAGAGAGGGAGCCGGCTCCATGGGCGTCAGCTTGTTCTCCATATCGCACTGCCCTGGCTTACGTGAGAGACAGGAGAGAGCGAGCCGGCTCCATGGGCGTCAGCTTGCTCACCATATCGCACTGCCCCTGCTTATGTGTGAGACACAAGATGGAGCCGGCTCCATGGGCGTCAGCTTGCTCTCCATATCGCACAGCCCTGGCTTACATGTGAGACAGGAGAGAGGGAGCCGGCTCAATGGGCGTCAGCTTGCTCTCCGCATCAAACTGCCCTGGCTTACGTGTGAGACATGAGAGAGGAAGCCCCCTCCATGGGCGTCAGCTTGCTCTCCGCATCAAACTGCCCTGGATTACGTGTGAGACATGAGAGAGGAAGCCCCCTCCATGGGCGTCAGCTTGCTCTCCATATCGCACTGCCCTGGTTTACGTGTGAGGTTGGAGAGAGGGAGCCGGCTCCATGGGCGTCAGCTTGCTCTCCGTATCGCACTGCCCTGGCTTACGTGTGAGACAGGAGAGAGGGAGCCGGCTCCATGGGCGTCAGCTTGCACTCCACATCGCAATGTCCTGGCTTACGTGTGACACAGTAGAGAGGGAGCCGGCTCCATGGGCGTCAGCTTGCTCTCCATATTGCACTGCCCTGGCTTACGTGTGAGACAGGAGAGAGGGAGCCGGCTTCATGGGCGTCAGCTTGCTCTCCATATTGCACTGCCCTGGCTTACGTGTGAGACAGGAGAGAGGGAGCCGGCTCCATGGGCGTCAGCTTGCTCTCCGTATCGCACTGCCCTGGCTTACGTGTCAGACAGGAGAGAGGGAGCTGGCTCCATGGGCGTCAGCTTGCTCTCCACATCGCACTGCCCTGGCTTACGTGTGACACAGGAGAGAGGGAGCCGGCTTCATGGGCGTCTGCTTGCTCTCTGTATCGCACTGCCCTGGCTTACGTGTGAGACAGGAGAGAGGGAGCCGGCTCCATGAGCGTCAGCTTGCTCTCCGCATCGAACGGCCCTGGCTTACGTGTGAGACAGGAGAGAGGGAGCCGGCTTCATGGGCGTCAGCTTGCTCTCCACATCGCACTGCCCTGGCTTACGTGATACACAGGAGAGAGGGAGCCGGCTTCATGGGCGTCTGCTTGCTCTCCACATCGCACTGCCCTGGCTTACGTGTGACACAGGAGAGAGGGAGCCGTCTTCATGGGCGTCAGCTTGCTCTCCGTATCGCACTGCCCTGGCTTACATGTGAGACAGGAGAGAGGGAGCCGGCTCCATGGGCGTCAGCTTGCTCTCCGTATAGCACAGCCCTGGCTTACATGTGAGACAGGATAGAGGGAGCCGGCTTCATGGGCGTCAGCTTGCTCTCCATATCGCACTGCCCTGGCTTACGTGTGAGACACGAGAGCGGGAGCAGGCTCCATGGGCTTCAGCTTGCTCTCCATATCGCACTGACCTGCCTTATATGTGAGACAGGAGAGAGGGAGCCGGCTCCATGGGCGTCAGCTTGCTCTGCGCATCGAACTGCCCTGGCTTACGTCTGAGACATGAGAGAGGGTGCCCCCTCCATGGGGGTCAGCTTGCTCTCCGTATCGCACTGCCCTGGCTTACGTGTGAGACAAGAGAGAGGGAGCCGGCTCCATGGGCATCAGCTTGCTCTCCATATCGCACTGCCCTGGCTTACGTGTGAGACAGGAGAGAGGGAGCCGGCTCCATGGCCGTCAGCTTGCTCTCCATATCGCACTGCCCTGGCTTACCTGTGAGACAGGAGAGAGGGAGCCGGCTCCATGGGCGTCAGCTTGCTCTCCATATCGCACTGCCCTGGCTTACGTGTGAGACAGGAGAGAGGGAGCCGGCTCCATGGGCGTCAGCTTGCTCTCCATATCGTACTGCCCAGGCTAACGTGTGAGACAGGAGAGAGGGAGCCGGCTCCATGGGCGTCAGCTTGCTCTCCATATCTCACTGCCCAGGCTTACGTGTGAGACAGGAGAGAGGGAGCCGGCTCCATGGGCGTCAGCTTGTTCTCCATATCGCACTGCCCTGGCTTACGTGAGAGACAGGAGAGAGCGAGCCGGCTCCATGGGCGTCAGCTTGCTCACCATATCGCACTGCCCCTGCTTACGTGTGAGACACGAGATGGAGCCCGCTCCATGGGCGTCAGCTTGCTCTCCATATCGCACAGCCCTGGCTTACATGTGAGACAGGAGAGAGGGAGCCGGCTCCATGGGCGTCAGCTTGCTCTCCGCATCAAACTGCCCTGGCTTACGTGTGAGACAGGAGAGAGGGAGCCCCCTCCATGGGCGTCAGCTTGCTCTCCACATCAAACTGCCCTGGATTACGTGTGAGACATGAGAGAGGAAGCCCCCTCCATGGGCGTCAGCTTGCTCTCCATATCGCACTGCCCTGGTTTACGTGTGAGACAGGAGAGAGGGAGCCGGCTGCATGGGCGTCAGCTTGCTCTCCGTATCGCACTGCCCTGGCTTACGTGTGAGACAGGAGAGAGGGAGCCGGCTCCATGGGCGTCAGCTTGATCTCCATATCTCACTGCCCTGGCTTACGTGTGAGACAGGAGAGAGGGAGCCGGCTCCATGGGAGTCAGCTTGTTCTCCGTATCGCACTGCCCTGGCTTACCTGTGAGACAGGAGAGAGGGAGCCGGCTCCATGAGCGTCAGCTTGCTCTCCGCATCGAACTGCCCTGGCTTACGTGTGAGACAGGAGAGAGGGAGCCGGCTTCATGGGCGTCAGCTTGCTCTCCACATCGCACTGCCCTGGCTTACGTGATACACAGGAGAGAGGGAGCCGGCTTCATGGGCGTCTGCTTGCTCTCCACATCGCACTGCCCTGGCTTACGTGTGACACAGGAGAGAGGGAGCCGTCTTCATGGGCGTCAGCTTGCTCTCCGTATCGCACTGCCCTGGCTTACATGTGAGACAGGAGAGAGGGAGCCGGCTCCATGGGCGTCAGCTTGATCTCCGTATAGCACAGCCCTGGCTTACATGTGAGACAGGATAGAGGGAGCCGGCTTCATGGGCGTCAGCTTGCTCTCCGTATCGCACTGCCCTGGCTTACATGTGAGACAGGAGAGAGGGAGCCGGCTCCATGGGCGTTAGCTTGCTCTCCGTATAGCACAGCCCTGGCTTACATGTGAGACAGGATAGAGGGAGCCGGCTTCATGGGCGTCAGCTTGCTCTCCATATCGCACTGCCCTGGCTTACGTGTGAGACACGAGAGCGGGAGCAGGCTCCATGGGCGTCAGCTTGCTCTCCATATCGCACTGACCTGCCTTATATGTGAGACAGGAGAGAGGGAGCCGGCTCCATGGGCGTCAGCTTGCTCTGCGCATCGAACTGCCCTGGCTTACGTCTGAGACATGAGAGAGGGTGCCCCCTCCATGGGGGTCAGCTTGCTCTCCGTATCGCACTGCCCTGGCTTACGTGTGAGACAAGAGAGAGGGAGCCGGCTCCATGGGCGTCAGCTTGCTCTCCATATCGCACTGCCCTGGCTTACGTGTGAGACAGGAGAGAGGGAGCCGGCTCCATGGCCGTCAGCTTGCTCTCCATATCGCACTGCCCTGGCTTACCTGTGAGACAGGAGAGAGGGAGCCGGCTCCATGGGCGTCAGCTTGCTCTCCATATCGCAATGCCCTGGCTTACGTGTGAGACAGGAGAGAGGGAGCCGGCTCCATGGGCGTCAGCTTGCTCTCCATATCGTACTGCCCTGGCTTACCTGTGAGACAGGAGAGAGGGAGCCGGCTCCATGGGCGTCAGCTTGCTCTCCATATCTCACTGCCCAGGCTTACGTGTGAGACAGGAGAGAGGGAGCCGGCTCCATGGGCGTCAGCTTGTTCTCCATATCGCACTGCCCTGGCTTACGTGAGAGACAGGAGAGAGAGAGCCGGCTCCATGGGCGTCAGCTTGCTCACCATATCGCACTGCCCCTGCTTACGTGTGAGACACGAGATGGAGCCGGCTCATTGGGCGTCAGCTTGCTCTCCATATCGCACAGCCCTGGATTACATGTGAGACAGGAGAGAGGGAGCCGGCTCCATGCGCGTCAGCTTGCTCTCCGCATCAAACTGCCCTGGCTTACGTGTGAGACAGGAGAGAGGGAGCCCCCTCCATGGGCGTCAGCTTGCTCTCCACATCAAACTGCCCTGGATTACGTGTGAGACATGAGAGAGGAAGCCCCCTCCATGGGCGTCAGCTTGCTCTCCATATCGCACTGCCCTGGTTTACGTGTGAGACAGGAGAGAGGGAGCCGGCTCCATGGGCGTCAGCTTGCTCTCCGTATCGCACTGCCCTGGCTTACGTGTGAGACAGGAGAGAGGGAGCCGGCTTCATGGGCGTCAGCTTGCTCTCCATATTGCACTGCCCTGGCTTACGTGTGAGACAGGAGAGAGAGAGCTGGCTCCATGGGCGTCAGCTTGCTCTCCATATCGCACTGCCCTGACTTACGTGTGAGACAGGAGAGAGGGAGCCGGCTCCATGGGCGTCAGCTTGCTCTCCATATCGCACTGCCCTGACTTACGTGTGAGACAGGAGAGAGGGAGCCGGCTCCATGGGCGTCAGCTTGCTCTCCGTATCGCACTGCCCTGGCTTACGTGTGAGACAGGAGAGAGGGAGCCGGCTTCATGGGCGTCAGCTTGCACTCCACATCGCAATGTCCTGGCTTACGTGTGTCACAGGAGAGAGGGAGCCGGCTCCATGGGCATCAGCTTGCTCTCCATATTGCACTGCCCTGGCTTACGTGTGAGACGGGAGAGCGGGAGCCGGCTCCATCGGCGTCAGCTTGCTCTCAATATCGCACTGACCTGCCTTACATGTGAGACAGGAGATTGGGAGCCGGCTCCATGGGCGTCAGCTTGCTCTCCACATCGCACTGCCCTGGCTTACGTGTGAGACAGGAGAGAGAGAGCCGGCTCCATGGGCGTCAGCTTGCTCTCCATATCGCACTGCCCTGGCTTACCTGGGAGACAGGAGAGAGGAAGCCGGCTCCATGGGCGTCAGCTTGCTCTCCATATCTCACTGCCCAGGGTTACGTGTGAGACAGGAGAGAGGGAGCCGGCTCCATGGGCGTCAGCTTGTTCTCCATATCGCACTGCCCTGGCTTACGTGAGAGACAGGAGAGAGCGAGCCGGCTCCATGGGCGTCAGCTTGCTCACCATATCGCACTGCCCCTGCTTACGTGTGAAACACGAGATGGAGCCCGCTCCATGGGCGTCAGCTTGCTCTCCATATCGCACAGCCCTGGCTTACATGTGAGACAGGAGAGAGGGAGCCGGCTCCATGGGAGTCAGCTTGCTCTCCGCATCAAACTGCCCTGGCTTACGTGTGAGACAGGAGAGAGGGAGCCCCCTCCATGGGCGTCAGCTTGCTCTCCACATCAAACTGCCCTGGATTACGTGTGAGACATGAGAGAGGAAGCCCCCTCCATGGGCGTCAGCTTGCTCTCCATATCGCACTGCCCTGGTTTACGTGTGAGACAGGAGAGAGGGAGCCGGCTCCATGGGCGTCAGCTTGCTCTCCGTATCGCACTGCCCTGGCTTACGTGTGAGACAGGAGAGAGGGAGCCGGCTCCATGGGCGTCAGCTTGCTCTCCGTATCGCACTGCCCTGGCTTACGTGTGACACAGGAGAGAGGGAGCCGGCTTCATGGGCGTCTGCTTGATCTCCATATCTCACTGCCCTGGCTTACGTGTGAGACAGGAGAGAGGGAGCCGGCTCCATGGGCGTCAGCTTGTTCTCCGTATCGCACTGCCCTGGCTTACGTGTGAGACAGGAGAGAGGGAGCCGGCTCCATGAGCGTCAGCTTGCTCTCCGCATCGAACTGCCCTGGCTTACGTGTGAGACAGGAGAGAGGGAGCCGGCTTCATGGGCGTCAGCTTGCTCTCCACATCGCACTGCCCTGGCTTACGTGATACACAGGAGAGAGGGAGCCGGCTTCATGGGCGTCTGCTTGCTCTCCACATCGCACTGCCCTGGCTTACGTGTGACACAGGAGAGAGGGAGCCGTCTTCATGGGCGTCAGCTTGCTCTCCGTATCGCACTGCCCTGGCTTACATGTGAGACAGGAGAGAGGGAGCCGGCTCCATGGGCGTCAGCTTGATCT
This sequence comes from Hemitrygon akajei, assembly GCF_048418815.1. Lineage (NCBI taxonomy): Eukaryota > Metazoa > Chordata > Chondrichthyes > Myliobatiformes > Dasyatidae > Hemitrygon > Hemitrygon akajei. The sequence continues at coordinate 38,711,569 of NC_133151.1, forward strand.
CCGTATAGCACAGCCCTGGCTTACATGTGAGACAGGATAGAGGGAGCCGGCTTCATGGGCGTCAGCTTGCTCTCCGTATCGCACTGCCCTGGCTTACATGTGAGACAGGAGAGAGGGAGCCGGCTCCATGGGCGTCAGCTTGCTCTCCGTATAGCACAGCCCTGGCTTACATGTGAGACAGGATAGAGGGAGCCGGCTTCATGGGCGTCAGCTTGCTCTCCATATCGCACTGCCCTGGCTTACGTGTGAGACACGAGAGCGGGAGCAGGCTCCATGGGCGTCAGCTTGCTCTCCATATCGCACTGACCTGCCTTATATGTGAGACAGGAGAGAGGGAGCCGGCTCCATGGGCGTCAGCTTGCTCTGCGCATCGAACTGCCCTGGCTTACGTCTGAGACATGAGAGAGGGTGCCCCCTCCATGGGGGTCAGCTTGCTCTCCGTATCGCACTGCCCTGGCTTACGTGTGAGACAAGAGAGAGGGAGCCGGCTCCATGGGCGTCAGCTTGCTCTCCATATCGCACTGCCCTGGCTTACCTGTGAGACAGGAGAGAGGGAGCCGGCTCCATGGGCGTCAGCTTGCTCTCCACATCGCACTGCCCTGGCTTACGTGTGAGACAGGAGAGAGAGAGCCGGCTCCATGGGCGTCAGCTTGCTCTCCATATCGCACTGCCCTGGCCTACCTGGGAGACAGGAGAGAGGAAGCCGGCTCCATGGGCGTCAGCTTGCTCTCCATATCTCACTGCCCAGGCTTACGTGTGAGACAGGAGAGAGGGAGCCGGCTCCATGGGCGTCAGCTTGTTCTCCATATCGCACTGCCCTGGCTTACGTGAGAGACAGGAGAGAGCGAGCCGGCTCCTTGGGCGTCAGCTTGCTCACCATATCGCACTGCCCCTGCTTACGTGTGAAACACGAGATGGAGCCCGCTCCATGGGCGTCAGCTTGCTCTCCATATCGCACAGCCCTGGCTTACATGTGAGACAGGATAGAGGGAGCCGGCTTCATGGGCGTCAGCTTGCTCTCCGTATCGCACTGCCCTGGCTTACATGTGAGACAGGAGAGAGGGAGCCGGCTCCATGGGCGTCAGCTTGCTCTCCGTATAGCACAGCCCTGGCTTACATGTGAGACAGGATAGAGGGAGCCGGCTTCATGGGCGTCAGCTTGCTCTCCATATCGCACTGCCCTGGCTTACGTGTGAGACACGAGAGCGGGAGCAGGCTCCATGGGCGTCAGCTTGCTCTCCATATCGCACTGACGTGCCTTATATGTGAGACAGGAGAGAGGGAGCCGGCTCCATGGGCGTCAGCTTGCTCTGCGCATCGAATTTCCCTGGCTTACGTCTGAGACAGGAGAGAGGGTGCCCCCTCCATGGGGGTCAGCTTGCTCTCCGTATCGCACTGCCCTGGCTTACGTGTGAGACAAGAGAGAGGGAGCCGGCTCCATGGGCATCAGCTTGCTCTCCATATCGCACTGCCCTGGCTTACGTGTGAGACAGGAGAGAGGGAGCCGGCTCCATGGGCGTCAGCTTGCTCTCCATATCGCACTGCCCTGCCTTATATGTGAGACAGGAGAGAGGGAGCCGGCTCCATGGGCGTCAGCTTGCTCTCCATATCGCACTGCCCTGGCTTACGTGTGAGACAGGAGAGAGGGAGCCGGCTCCATGGGCGTCAGCTTGCTCTCCATATCGTACTGCCCTGGCTCACCTGTGAGACAGGAGAGAGGGAGCCGGCTCCATGGGCGTCAGCTTGCTCTCCATATCACACTGCCCAGGCTTAAGTGTGAGACAGGAGAGAGGGAGCCGGCTCCATGGGCGTCAGCTTGTTCTCCATATCGCACTGCCCTGGCTTACGTGAGAGACAGGAGAGAGCGAGCCGGCTCCATGGGCGTCAGCTTGCTCACCATATCGCACTGCCCCTGCTTATGTGTGAGACACAAGATGGAGCCGGCTCCATGGGCGTCAGCTTGCTCTCCATATCGCACAGCCCTGGCTTACATGTGAGACAGGAGAGAGGGAGCCGGCTCAATGGGCGTCAGCTTGCTCTCCGCATCAAACTGCCCTGGCTTACGTGTGAGACATGAGAGAGGAAGCCCCCTCCATGGGCGTCAGCTTGCTCTCCGCATCAAACTGCCCTGGATTACGTGTGAGACATGAGAGAGGAAGCCCCCTCCATGGGCGTCAGCTTGCTCTCCATATCGCACTGCCCTGGTTTACGTGTGAGGTTGGAGAGAGGGAGCCGGCTCCATGGGCGTCAGCTTGCTCTCCGTATCGCACTGCCCTGGCTTACGTGTGAGACAGGAGAGAGGGAGCCGGCTCCATGGGCGTCAGCTTGCACTCCACATCGCAATGTCCTGGCTTACGTGTGACACAGTAGAGAGGGAGCCGGCTCCATGGGCGTCAGCTTGCTCTCCATATTGCACTGCCCTGGCTTACGTGTGAGACAGGAGAGAGGGGGCCGGCTTCATGGGCGTCAGCTTGCTCTCCATATTGCACTGCCCTGGCTTACGTGTGAGACAGGAGAGAGGGAGCCGGCTCCATGGGCGTCAGCTTGCTCTCCGTATCGCACTGCCCTGGCTTACGTGTCAGACAGGAGAGAGGGAGCTGGCTCCATGGGCGTCAGCTTGCTCTCCACATCGCACTGCCCTGGCTTACGTGTGACACAGGAGAGAGGGAGCCGGCTTCATGGGCGTCTGCTTGCTCTCTGTATCGCACTGCCCTGGCTTACGTGTGAGACAGGAGAGAGGGAGCCGGCTCCATGAGCGTCAGCTTGCTCTCCGCATCGAACTGCCCTGGCTTACGTGTGAGACAGGAGAGAGGGAGCCGGCTTCATGGGCGTCAGCTTTCTCTCCACATCGCACTGCCCTGGCTTACGTGATACACAGGAGAGAGGGAGCCGGCTTCATGGGCGTCTGCTTGCTCTCCACATCGCACTGCCCTGGCTTACGTGTGACACAGGAGAGAGGGAGCCGTCTTCATGGGCGTCAGCTTGCTCTCCGTATCGCACTGCCCTGGCTTACATGTGAGTCAGGAGAGAGGGAGCCGGCTCCATGGGCGTCAGCTTGCTCTCCGTATAGCACAGCCCTGGCTTACATGTGAGACAGGATAGAGGGAGCCGGCTTCATGGGCGTCAGCTTGCTCTCCATATCGCACTGCCCTGGCTTACGTGTGAGACACGAGAGCGGGAGCAGGCTCCATGGGCTTCAGCTTGCTCTCCATATCGCACTGACCTGCCTTATATGTGAGACAGGAGAGAGGGAGCCGGCTCCATGGGCGTCAGCTTGCTCTGCGCATCGAACTGCCCTGGCTTACGTCTGAGACATGAGAGAGGGTGCCCCCTCCATGGGGGTCAGCTTGCTCTCCGTATCGCACTGCCCTGGCTTACGTGTGAGACAAGAGAGAGGGAGCCGGCTCCATGGGCATCAGCTTGCTCTCCATATCGCACTGCCCTGGCTTACGTGTGAGACAGGAGAGAGGGAGCCGGCTCCATGGCCGTCAGCTTGCTCTCCATATCGCACTGCCCTGGCTTACCTGTGAGACAGGAGAGAGGGAGCCGGCTCCATGGGCGTCAGCTTGCTCTCCATATCGCACTGCCCTGGCTTACGTGTGAGACAGGAGAGAGGGAGCCGGCTCCATGGGCGTCAGCTTGCTCTCCATATCGTACTGCCCAGGCTAACGTGTGAGACAGGAGAGAGGGAGCCGGCTCCATGGGCGTCAGCTTGCTCTCCATATCTCACTGCCCAGGCTTACGTGTGAGACAGGAGAGTGGGAGCCGGCTCCATGGGCGTCAGCTTGTTCTCCATATCGCACTGCCCTGGCTTACGTGAGAGACAGGAGAGAGCGAGCCGGCTCCATGGGCGTCAGCTTGCTCACCATATCGCACTGCCCCTGCTTACGTGTGAGACACGAGATGGAGCCCGCTCCATGGGCGTCAGCTTGCTCTCCATATCGCACAGCCCTGGCTTACATGTGAGACAGGAGAGAGGGAGCCGGCTCCATGGGCGTCAGCTTGCTCTCCGCATCAAACTGCCCTGGCTTACGTGTGAGACAGGAGAGAGGGAGCCCCCTCCATGGGCGTCAGCTTGCTCTCCACATCAAACTGCCCTGGATTACGTGTGAGACATGAGAGAGGAAGCCCCCTCCATGGGCGTCAGCTTGCTCTCCATATCGCACTGCCCTGGTTTACGTGTGAGACAGGAGAGAGGGAGCCGGCTGCATGGGCGTCAGCTTGCTCTCCGTATCGCACTGCCCTGGCTTACGTGTGAGACAGGAGAGAGGGAGCCGGCTCCATGGGCGTCAGCTTGATCTCCATATCTCACTGCCCTGGCTTACGTGTGAGACAGGAGAGAGGGAGCCGGCTCTATGGGAGTCAGCTTGTTCTCCGTATCGCACTGCCCTGGCTTACCTGTGAGACAGGAGAGAGGGAGCCGGCTCCATGAGCATCAGCTTGCTCTCCGCATCGAACTGCCCTGGCTTACGTGTGAGACAGGAGAGAGGGAGCCGGCTTCATGGGCGTCAGCTTGCTCTCCACATCGCACTGCCCTGGCTTACGTGATACACAGGAGAGAGGGAGCCGGCTTCATGGGCGTCTGCTTGCTCTCCACATCGCACTGCCCTGGCTTACGTGTGAGACAGGAGAGAGGGAGCCGGCTCCATGGGCGTCAGCTTGCACTCCACATCGCAATGTCCTGGCTTACGTGTGACACAGTAGAGAGGGAGCCGGCTCCATGGGCGTCAGCTTGCTCTCCATATTGCACTGCCCTGGCTTACGTGTGAGACAGGAGAGAGGGAGCCGGCTTCATGGGCGTCAGCTTGCTCTCCATATTGCACTGCCCTGGCTTACGTGTGAGACAGGAGAGAGGGAGCCGGCTCCATGGGCGTCAGCTTGCTCTCCGTATCGCACTGCCCTGGCTTACGTGTCAGACAGGAGAGAGGGAGCTGGCTCCATGGGCGTCAGCTTGCTCTCCACATCGCACTGCCCTGGCTTACGTGTGACACAGGAGAGAGGGAGCCGGCTTCATGGGCGTCTGCTTGCTCTCTGTATCGCACTGCCCTGGCTTACGTGTGAGACAGGAGAGAGGGAGCCGGCTCCATGAGCGTCAGCTTGCTCTCCGCATCGAACTGCCCTGGCTTACGTGTGAGACAGGAGAGAGGGAGCCGGCTTCATGGGCGTCAGCTTTCTCTCCACATCGCACTGCCCTGGCTTACGTGATACACAGGAGAGAGGGAGCCGGCTTCATGGGCGTCTGCTTGCTCTCCACATCGCACTGCCCTGGCTTACGTGTGACACAGGAGAGAGGGAGCCGTCTTCATGGGCGTCAGCTTGCTCTCCGTATCGCACTGCCCTGGCTTACATGTGAGTCAGGAGAGAGGGAGCCGGCTCCATGGGCGTCAGCTTGCTCTCCGTATAGCACAGCCCTGGCTTACATGTGAGACAGGATAGAGGGAGCCGGCTTCATGGGCGTCAGCTTGCTCTCCATATCGCACTGCCCTGGCTTACGTGTGAGACACGAGAGCGGGAGCAGGCTCCATGGGCTTCAGCTTGCTCTCCATATCGCACTGACCTGCCTTATATGTGAGACAGGAGAGAGGGAGCCGGCTCCATGGGCGTCAGCTTGCTCTGCGCATCGAACTGCCCTGGCTTACGTCTGAGACATGAGAGAGGGTGCCCCCTCCATGGGGGTCAGCTTGCTCTCCGTATCGCACTGCCCTGGCTTACGTGTGAGACAAGAGAGAGGGAGCCGGCTCCATGGGCATCAGCTTGCTCTCCATATCGCACTGCCCTGGCTTACGTGTGAGACAGGAGAGAGGGAGCCGGCTCCATGGCCGTCAGCTTGCTCTCCATATCGCACTGCCCTGGCTTACCTGTGAGACAGGAGAGAGGGAGCCGGCTCCATGGGCGTCAGCTTGCTCTCCATATCGCACTGCCCTGGCTTACGTGTGAGACAGGAGAGAGGGAGCCGGCTCCATGGGCGTCAGCTTGCTCTCCATATCGTACTGCCCAGGCTAACGTGTGAGACAGGAGAGAGGGAGCCGGCTCCATGGGCGTCAGCTTGCTCTCCATATCTCACTGCCCAGGCTTACGTGTGAGACAGGAGAGTGGGAGCCGGCTCCATGGGCGTCAGCTTGTTCTCCATATCGCACTGCCCTGGCTTACGTGAGAGACAGGAGAGAGCGAGCCGGCTCCATGGGCGTCAGCTTGCTCACCATATCGCACTGCCCCTGCTTACGTGTGAGACACGAGATGGAGCCCGCTCCATGGGCGTCAGCTTGCTCTCCATATCGCACAGCCCTGGCTTACATGTGAGACAGGAGAGAGGGAGCCGGCTCCATGGGCGTCAGCTTGCTCTCCGCATCAAACTGCCCTGGCTTACGTGTGAGACAGGAGAGAGGGAGCCCCCTCCATGGGCGTCAGCTTGCTCTCCACATCAAACTGCCCTGGATTACGTGTGAGACATGAGAGAGGAAGCCCCCTCCATGGGCGTCAGCTTGCTCTCCATATCGCACTGCCCTGGTTTACGTGTGAGACAGGAGAGAGGGAGCCGGCTGCATGGGCGTCAGCTTGCTCTCCGTATCGCACTGCCCTGGCTTACGTGTGAGACAGGAGAGAGGGAGCCGGCTCCATGGGCGTCAGCTTGATCTCCATATCTCACTGCCCTGGCTTACGTGTGAGACAGGAGAGAGGGAGCCGGCTCTATGGGAGTCAGCTTGTTCTCCGTATCGCACTGCCCTGGCTTACCTGTGAGACAGGAGAGAGGGAGCCGGCTCCATGAGCGTCAGCTTGCTCTCCGCATCGAACTGCCCTGGCTTACGTGTGAGACAGGAGAGAGGGAGCCGGCTTCATGGGCGTCAGCTTGCTCTCCACATCGCACTGCCCTGGCTTACGTGATACACAGGAGAGAGGGAGCCGGCTTCATGGGCGTCTGCTTGCTCTCCACATCGCACTGCCCTGGCTTACGTGTGACACAGGAGAGAGGGAGCCGTCTTCATGGGCGTCAGCTTGCTCTCCGTATCGCACTGCCCTGGCTTACATGTGAGACAGGAGAGAGGGAGCCGGCTCCATGGGCGTCAGCTTGATCTCCGTATAGCACAGCCCTGGCTTACATGTGAGACAGGATAGAGGGAGCCGGCTTCATGGGCGTCAGCTTGCTCTCCGTATCGCACTGCCCTGGCTTACATGTGAGACAGGAGAGAGGGAGCCGGCTCCATGGGCGTTAGCTTGCTCTCCGTATAGCACAGCCCTGGCTTACATGTGAGACAGGATAGAGGGAGCCGGCTTCATGGGCGTCAGCTTGCTCTCCATATCGCACTGACCTGCCTTATATGTGAGACAGGAGAGAGGGAGCCGGCTCCATGGGCGTCAGCTTGCTCTGCGCATCGAACTGCCCTGGCTTACGTCTGAGACATGAGAGAGGGTGCCCCCTCCATGGGGTTCAGCTTGCTCTCCGTATCGCACTGCCCTGGCTTACGTGTGAGACAAGAGAGAGGGAGCCGGCTCCATGGGCGTCAGCTTGCTCTACATATCGCACTGCCCTGGCTTACGTGTGAGACAGGAGAGAGGGAGCCGGCTCCATGGCCGTCAGCTTGCTCTCCATATCGCACTGCCCTGGCTTACCTGTGAGACAGGAGAGAGGGAGCCGGCTCCATGGGCGTCAGCTTGCTCTCCATATCGCAATGCCCTGGCTTACGTGTGAGACAGGAGAGAGGGAGCCGGCTCCATGGGCGTCAGCTTGCTCTCCATATCGTACTGCCCTGGCTTACCTGTGAGACAGGAGAGAGGGAGCCGGCTCCATGGGCGTCAGCTTGCTCTCCATATCTCACTGCCCAGGCTTACGTGTGAGACAGGAGAGAGGGAGCCGGCTCCATGGGCGTCAGCTTGTTCTCCATATCGCACTGCCCTGGCTTACGTGAGAGACAGGAGAGAGAGAGCCGGCTCCATGGGCGTCAGCTTGCTCACCATATCGCACTGCCCCTGCTTACGTGTGAGACACGAGATGGAGCCGGCTCATTGGGCGTCAGCTTGCTCTCCATATCGCACAGCCCTGGATTACATGTGAGACAGGAGAGAGGGAGCCGGCTCCATGCGCGTCAGCTTGCTCTCCGCATCAAACTGCCCTGGCTTACGTGTGAGACAGGAGAGAGGGAGCCCCCTCCATGGGCGTCAGCTTGCTCTCCACATCAAACTGCCCTGGATTACGTGTGAGACATGAGAGAGGAAGCCCCCTCCATGGGCGTCAGCTTGCTCTCCATATCGCACTGCCCTGGTTTACGTGTGAGACAGGAGAGAGGGAGCCGGCTCCATGGGCGTCAGCTTGCTCTCCGTATCGCACTGCCCTGGCTTACGTGTGAGACAGGAGAGAGGGAGCCGGCTTCATGGGCGTCAGCTTGCTCTCCATATTGCACTGCCCTGGCTTACGTGTGAGACAGGAGAGAGAGAGCTGGCTCCATGGGCGTCAGCTTGCTCTCCATATCGCACTGCCCTGACTTACGTGTGAGACAGGAGAGAGGGAGCCGGCTCCATGGGCGTCAGCTTGCTCTCCATATCGCACTGCCCTGACTTACGTGTGAGACAGGAGAGAGGGAGCCGGCTCCATGGGCGTCAGCTTGCTCTCCGTATCGCACTGCCCTGGCTTACGTGTGAGACAGGAGAGAGGGAGCCGGCTTCATGGGCGTCAGCTTGCACTCCACATCGCAATGTCCTGGCTTACGTGTGTCACAGGAGAGAGGGAGCCGGCTCCATGGGCATCAGCTTGCTCTCCATATTGCATTGCCCTGGCTTACGTGTGAGACGGGAGAGCGGGAGCCGGCTCCATCGGCGTCAGCTTGCTCTCAATATCGCACTGACCTGCCTTACATGTGAGACAGGAGATTGGGAGCCGGCTCCATGGGCGTCAGCTTGCTCTCCACATCGCACTGCCCTGGCTTACGTGTGAGACAGGAGAGAGAGAGCCGGCTCCATGGGCGTCAGCTTGCTCTCCATATCGCACTGCCCTGGCTTACCTGGGAGACAGGAGAGAGGAAGCCGGCTCCATGGGCGTCAGCTTGCTCTCCATATCTCACTGCCCAGGGTTACGTGTGAGACAGGAGAGAGGGAGCCGGCTCCATGGGCGTCAGCTTGTTCTCCATATCGCACTGCCCTGGCTTACGTGAGGGACAGGAGAGAGCGAGCCGGCTCCATGGGCGTCAGCTTGCTCACCATATCGCACTGCCCCTGCTTACGTGTGAAACACGAGATGGAGCCCGCTCCATGGGCGTCAGCTTGCTCTCCATATCGCACAGCCCTGGCTTACATGTGAGACAGGAGAGAGGGAGCCGGCTCCATGGGAGTCAGCTTGCTCTCCGCATCAAACTGCCCTGGCTTACGTGTGAGACAGGAGAGAGGGAGCCCCCTCCATGGGCGTCAGCTTGCTCTCCACATCAAACTGCCCTGGATTACGTGTGAGACATGAGAGAGGAAGCCCCCTCCATGGGCGTCAGCTTGCTCTCCATATCGCACTGCCCTGGTTTACGTGTGAGACAGGAGAGAGGGAGCCGGCTCCATGGGCGTCAGCTTGCTCTCCGTATCGCACTGCCCTGGCTTACGTGTGAGACAGGAGAGAGGGAGCCGGCTCCATGGGCGTCAGCTTGCTCTCCGTATCGCACTGCCCTGGCTTACGTGTGACACAGGAGAGAGGGAGCCGGCTTCATGGGCGTCTGCTTGATCTCCATATCTCACTGCCCTGGCTTACGTGTGAGACAGGAGAGAGGGAGCCGGCTCCATGGGCGTCAGCTTGTTCTCCGTATCGCACTGCCCTGGCTTACGTGTGAGACAGGAGAGAGGGAGCCGGCTCCATGAGCGTCAGCTTGCTCTCCGCATCGAACTGCCCTGGCTTACGTGTGAGACAGGAGAGAGGGAGCCGGCTTCATGGGCGTCAGCTTGCTCTCCACATCGCACTGCCCTGGCTTACGTGATACACAGGAGAGAGGGAGCCGGCTTCATGGGCGTCTGCTTGCTCTCCACATCGCACTGCCCTGGCTTACGTGTGACACAGGAGAGAGGGAGCCGTCTTCATGGGCGTCAGCTTGCTCTCCGTATCGCACTGCCCTGGCTTACATGTGAGACAGGAGAGAGGGAGCCGGCTCCATGGGCGTCAGCTTGATCTCCGTATAGCACAGCCCTGGCTTACATGTGAGACAGGATAGAGGGAGCCGGCTTCATGGGCGTCAGCTGGCTCTCCGTATCGCACTGCCCTGGCTTACATGTGAGACAGGAGAGAGGGAGCCGGCTCCATGGGCGTCAGCTTGCTCTCCGTATAGCACAGCCCTGGCTTACATGTGAGACAGGATAGAGGGAGCCGGCTTCATGGGCGTCAGCTTGCTCTCCATATCGCACTGCCCTGGCTTACGTGTGAGACACGAGAGCGGGAGCAGGCTCCATGGGCGTCAGCTTGCTCTCCATATCGCACTGACCTGCCTTATATGTGAGACAGGAGAGAGGGAGCCGGCTCCATGGGCGTCAGCTTGCTCTGCGCATCGAACTGCCCTGGCTTACGTCTGAGACATGAGAGAGGGTGCCCCCTCCATGGGGGTCAGCTTGCTCTCCGTATCGCACTGCCCTGGCTTACGTGTGAGACAAGAGAGAGGGAGCCGGCTCCATGGGCGTCAGCTTGCTCTCCATATCGCACTGCCCTGGCTTACGTGTGAGACAGGAGAGAGGGAGCCGGCTCCATGGCCGTCAGCTTGCTCTCCATATCGCACTGCCCTGGCTTACCTGTGAGACAGGAGAGAGGGAGCCGGCTCCATGGGCGTCAGCTTGCTCTCCACATCGCACTGCCCTGGCCTACGTGTGAGACAGGAGAGAGAGAGCCGGCTCCATGGGCGTCAGCTTGCTCTCCATATCGCACTGCCCTGGCCTACCTGGGAGACAGGAGAGAGGAAGCCGGCTCCATGGGCGTCAGCTTGCTCTCCATATCTCACTGCCCAGGCTTACGTGTGAGACAGGAGAGAGGGAGCCGGCTCCATGGGCGTCAGCTTGTTCTCCATATCGCACTGCCCTGGCTTACGTGAGAGACAGGAGAGAGCGAGCCGGCTCCTTGGGCGTCAGCTTGCTCACCATATCGCACTGCCCCTGCTTACGTGTGAAACACGAGATGGAGCCCGCTCCATGGGCGTCAGCTTGCTCTCCATATCGCACAGCCCTGGCTTACATGTGAGACAGGAGAGAGGGAGCCGGCTCCATGGGAGTCAGCTTGCTCTCCGCATCAAACTGCCCTGGCTTACGTGTGAGACAGGAGAGAGGGAGCCCCCTCCATGGGCGTCAGCTTGCTCTCCACATCAAACTGCCCTGGATTACGTGTGAGACATGAGAGAGGAAGCCCCCTCCATGGGCGTCAGCTTGCTCTCCATATCGCACTGCCCTGGTTTACGTGTGAGACAGGAGAGAGGGAGCCGGCTCCATGGGCGTCAGCTTGCTCTCCGTATCGCACTGCCCTGGCTTACGTGTGAGACAGGAGAGAGGGAGCCGGCTCCATGGGCGTCAGCTTGCTCTCCGTATCGCACTGCCCTGGCTTACGTGTGAGACAGGAGAGAGCGAGCCGGCTCCATGGGCGTCAGCTTGCTCACCATATCGCACTGCCCCTGCTTACGTGTGAGACACGAGATGGAGCCGGCTCCATGGGCGTCAGCTTGCTCTCCGTATCGCACAGCCCTGGATTACGTGTGAGACAGGAGAGAGGGAGCCCCCTCCATGGGCGTCAGCTTGCTCTCCACATCAAACTGCCCTGGATTACGTGTGAGACATGAGAGAGGAAGCCCCCTCCATGGGCGTCAGCTTGCTCTCCATATCGCACTGCCCTGGTTTACGTGTGAGACAGGAGAGAGGGAGCCGGCTCCATGGGCGTCAGCTTGCTCTCCGTATCGCACTGCCCTGGCTTACATGTGAGACAGGAGAGAGGGAGCCGGCTTCATGGGCGTCAGCTTGCTCTCCATATTGCACTGCCCTGGCTTACGTGTGAGACAGGAGAGAGAGAGCCGGCTCCATGGGCGTCAGCTTGCTCTCCATATCGCACTGCCCTGACTTACGTGTGAGACAGGAGAGAGGGAGCCGGCTCCATGGGCGTCAGCTTGCTCTCCGTATCGCACTGCCCTGGCTTACGTGTGAGACAGGAAAGAGGGAGCCGGCTTCATGGGCGTCAGCTTGCACTCCACATCGCAATGTCCTGGCTTACGTGTGTCACAGGAGAGAGGGAGCCGGCTCCATGGGCATCAGGTTGCTCTCCATATTGCACTGCCCTGGCTTACGTGTGAGACGGGAGAGCGGGAGCCGGCTCCATCGGCGTCAGCTTGCTCTCAATATCGCACTGACCTGCCTTACATGTGAGACAGGAGATTGGGAGCCGGCTCCATGGGCGTCAGCTTGCTCTCCACATCGCACTGCCCTGGCTTACGTGTGAGACAGGAGAGAGAGAGCCGGCTCCATGGGCGTCAGCTTGCTCTCCATATCGCACTGCCCTGGCTTACCTGGGAGACAGGAGAGAGGAAGCCGGCTCCATGGGCGTCAGCTTGCTCTCCGTATAGCACAGCCCTGGCTTACATGTGAGACAGGATAGAGGGAGCCGGCTTCATGGGCGTCAGCTTGCTCTCCGTATCGCACTGCCCTGGCTTACCTGTGAGACAGGAGAGTGGGAGCCGGCTCCATGGGCGTCAGCTTGTTCTCCATATCGCACTGCCCTGGCTTAAGTGTGAGACAGGAGAGAGGGAGCCGGCTCCATGGGCGTCAGCTTGTTCTCCATATCGCACTGCCCTGGCTTACGTGTGAGACACGAGAGAGGGAGCCGGCTCCATGAGCGTCAGCTTGCTCTCCATATCGCACTGCCCTGGCTTACGTGTGAGACAGGAGAGAGCGAGCCCCCTCCATGGGCGTCAGCTTACTCTCCACATCGATCTGTCCTGGCTTACGTGTGAGAGACGAGAGAGGGAGCCGGCTCCATGGGCGTCAGCTTGTTCTCCATATCGCACTGTCCTGGCTTACGTGTGAGACAGGAGAGAGGGAGCCGGCTCCATGGGCGTCAGCTTGCTCTCCGTATCGCACTGCCCTGGCTTACGTGTCAGACAGGAGAGAGGGAGCTGGCTCCATGGGCGTCAGCTTGCTCTCCGTATCGCACTGCCCTGGCTTACGTGTGAGACACGAGAGAGGGAGCCGGCACCATGGGCGTCAGCTTGCTCTCCACATCGCACTGCCCTGGCTTACGTGTGACACAGGAGAGAGGGAGCCGGCTTCATGGGCGTCAGCTTGCTCTCCACATCGCACTGCCCTGGCTTACGTGTGACACAGGAGAGAGGGAGCCGGCTTCATGGGCGTCTGCTTGCTCTCCACATCGCACTGCCCTGGCTTACGTGATACACAGGAGAGAGGGAGCCGGCTTCATGGGCGTCTGCTTGCTCTCCACATCGCACTGCCCTGGCTTACGTGTGACACAGGAGAGAGGGAGCCGTCTTCATGGGCGTCAGCTTGCTCTCCGTATCGCACTGCCCTGGCTTACATGTGAGACAGGAGAGAGGGAGCCGGCTCCATGGGCGTCAGCTTGATCTCCGTATAGCACAGCCCTGGCTTACATGTGAGACAGGATAGAGGGAGCCGGCTTCATGGGCGTCAGCTTGCTCTCCGTATCGCACTGCCCTGGCTTACATGTGAGACAGGAGAGAGGGAGCCGGCTCCATGGGCGTCAGCTTGCTCTCCGTATAGCACAGCCCTGGCTTACATGTGAGACAGGATAGAGGGAGCCGGCTTCATGGGCGTCAGCTTGCTCTCCATATCGCACTGCCCTGGCTTACGTGTGAGACACGAGAGCGGGAGCAGGCTCCATGGGCGTCAGCTTGCTCTCCATATCGCACTGACCTGCCTTATATGTGAGACAGGAGAGAGGGAGCCAGCTCCATGGGCGTCAGCTTGCTCTGCGCATCGAACTGCCCTGGCTTACGTCTGAGACATGAGAGAGGGTGCCCCCTCCATGGGGGTCAGCTTGCTCTCCGTATCGCACTGCGCTGGCTTACGTGTGAGACAAGAGAGAGGGAGCCGGCTCCATGGGCGTCAGCTTGCTCTCCATATCGCACTGCCCTGGCTTACGTGTGAGACAGGAGAGAGGGAGCCGGCTACATGGCCGTCAGCTTGCTCTCCATATCGCACTGCCCTGGCTTACCTGTGAGACAGGAGAGAGGGAGCCGGCTCCATGGGCGTCAGCTTGCTCTCCATATCGCAATGCCCTGGCTTACGTGTGAGACAGGAGAGAGGGAGCCGGCTCCATGGGCGTCAGCTTGCTCTCCATATCGTACTGCCCTGGCTTACCTGTGAGACAGGAGAGAGGGAGCCGGCTCCATGGGCGTCAGCTTGCTCTCCATATCTCACTGCCCAGGCTTACGTGTGAGACAGGAGAGAGGGAGCCGGCTCCATGGGCGTCAGCTTGTTCTCCATATCGCACTGCCCTGGCTTACGTGAGAGACAGGAGAGAGAGAGCCGGCTCCATGGGCGTCAGCTTGCTCTCCATATCGCACTGCCCAGGCTTACGTGTGAGACGGGAGAGCGGGAGCCGGCTCCATCGGCGTCAGCTTGCTCTCAATATCGCACTGACCTGCCTTACATGTGAGACAGGAGATTGGGAGCCGGCTCCATGGGCGTCAGCTTGCTCTCCACATCGCACTGCCCTGGCTTACGTGTGAGACAGGAGAGAGAGAGCCGGCTCCATGGGCGTCAGCTTGCTCTCCATATCGCACTGCCCTGGCCTACCTGGGAGACAGGAGAGAGGAAGCCGGCTCCATGGGCGTCAGCTTGCTCTCCATATCTCACTGCCCAGGCATACGTGTGAGACAGGAGAGAGGGAGCCGGCTCCATGGGCGTCAGCTTGTTCTCCATATCGCACTGCCCTGGCTTACGTGAGAGACAGGAGAGAGCGAGCCGGCTCCATGGGCGTCAGCTTGCTCACCATATCGCACTGCCCCTGCTTACGTGTGAAACACGAGATGGAGCCCGCTCCATGGGCGTCAGCTTGCTCTCCATATCGCACAGCCCTGGCTTACATGTGAGACAGGAGAGAGGGAGCCGGCTCCATGGGAGTCAGCTTGCTCTCCGCATCAAACTGCCCTGGCTTACGTGTGAGACAGGAGAGAGGGAGCCCCCTCCATGGGCGTCAGCTTGCTCTCCACATCAAACTGCCCTGGATTACGTGTGAGACATGAGAGAGGAAGCCCCCTCCATGGGCGTCAGCTTGCTCTCCATATCGCACTGCCCTGGTTTACGTGTGAGACAGGAGAGAGGGAGCCGGCTCCATGGGCGTCAGCTTGCTCTCCGTATCGCACTGCCCTGGCTTACGTGTGAGACAGGAGAGAGGGAGCCGGCTCCATGGGCGTCAGCTTGCTCTCCGTATCGCACTGCCCTGGCTTACGTGTGAGACAGGAGAGAGCGAGCCGGCTCCATGGGCGTCAGCTTGCTCACCATATCGCACTGCCCCTGCTTACGTGTGAGACACGAGATGGAGCCGGCTCCATGGGCGTCAGCTTGCTCTCCATATCGCACAGCCCTGGATTACGTGTGAGACAGGAGAGAGGGAGCCCCCTCCATGGGCGTCAGCTTGCTCTCCACATCAAACTGCCCTGGATTACGTGTGAGACATGAGAGAGGAAGCCCCCTCCATGGGCGTCAGCTTGCTCTCCATATCGCACTGCCCTGGTTTACGTGTGAGACAGGAGAGAGGGAGCCGGCTCCATGGGCGTCAGCTTGCTCTCCGTATCGCACTGCCCTGGCTTACATGTGAGACAGGAGAGAGGGAGCCGGCTTCATGGGCGTCAGCTTGCTCTCCATATTGCACTGCCCTGGCTTAACTGTGAGACAGGAGAGAGAGAGCCGGCTCCATGGGCGTCAGCTTGCTCTCCATATCACACTGCCCAGGCTTACGTGTGAGACAGGAGAGAGGGAGCCCTCTCCATGGGCGTCAGCTTGTTCTCCATATCGCATTGCCCAGGCTTACGTGTGAGACAGGAGCGAGGGAGCCGGCTCCATGGGCGTCAGCTTGCTCTACATATCGCACTGCCCTGGTTTACGTGTGAGACAGGAGAGAGGGAGCCGGCTCCATGGGCGTCAGCTTGCTCTCCATATCGCACTGCCCTGGCTTACGTGTGAGACACGAGAGAGGGAGACAGCTCCATGGGCGTCAGCTTGCTCTCCATATCACACTGCCCTGGCTTACGTGTGAGACAGGAGAGAGGAAGCCGGCTCCATGGGCGTCAGCTTGTTCTCCATATCGCACTGCCCTGGCTTAAGTGTGAGACAGGAGAGAGGGAGCCGGCTCCATGGGCGTCAGCTTGTTCTCCATATCGCACTGCCCTGGCTTACGTGTGAGACACGAGAGAGGGAGCCGGCTCCATGAGCGTCAGCTTGCTCTCCATATCGCACTGCCCTGGCTTACGTGTGAGACAGGAGAGAGCGAGCCCCCTCCATGGGCGTCAGCTTACTCTCCACATCGATCTGTCCTGGCTTACGTGTGAGAGACGAGAGAGGGAGCCGGCTCCATGGGCGTCAGCTTGTTCTCCATATCGCACTGTCCTGGCTTACGTGTGAGACAGGAGAGAGGGAGCCGGCTCCATGGGCGTCAGCTTGCTCTCCGTATCGCACTGCCCTGGCTTACGTGTCAGACAGGAGAGAGGGAGCTGGCTCCATGGGCGTCAGCTTGCTCTCCGTATCGCACTGCCCTGGCTTACGTGTGAGACACGAGAGAGGGAGCCGGCACCATGGGCGTCAGCTTGCTCTCCACATCGCACTGCCCTGGCTTACGTGTGACACAGGAGAGAGGGAGCCGGCTTCATGGGCGTCAGCTTGCTCTCCACATCGCACTGCCCTGGCTTACGTGTGACACAGGAGAGAGGGAGCCGGCTTCATGGGCGTCTGCTTGCTCTCCACATCGCACTGCCCTGGCTTACGTGATACACAGGAGAGAGGGAGCCGGCTTCATGGGCGTCTGCTTGCTCTCCACATC